>NC_012878.2:55826628-56152970 GCF_000003195.3 Sorghum bicolor
GTTTTGCCCACGACGCCGCGACAGCGACGCCGTTTTCGCATGCCTTTTGCCGGGGGCCTCAGTCAGTTCGGTCTCTTTTAACACTGGTGGTGCAGCGGTGAGTGAGTGCACCTGCAGCTGCCACCTACGGAGGGAGTTTTCCACATACCCAGGTCGTCGGGTTCGGCAGGGAGAAAAGGGCTTGACCCCGGCTTCCAGGACCCTGCTGACCGCCTTCTGGGATCCTGCCGAGTTGCCGGCGAGAAGGATCGGAAGTTGCGGAAAAATGCCCACGGGCGAGGTCAAACCATGCGAGTGTGACGCTGATGTGACGCTGCCTTGTGGTCGTCGTCGTCCCGCATGCCCTCCGCTCCGCTCGCCGGAGTCAGCCCTCGCGACGCACCACTACTGATTCAGCTTGCTGACGAGCCAGGAGTGACTAGCTCACTAGCATTAGCATGTGGTTTTACACTGCTTGCGCGCGCGCTCTGGTGTCGCTATGATGTTCAATTGTCAGGGCGCTGGAGTTGGATAGTGGATACTGCTGACTGCAGCTAGGCAGCTAGCACACAGATTTTTTTGTCTTTCAAAACCTCTGGAGAAATTAAAAAGACCAGTTACTGTTACTCTTAAGATTTATATATATGGACTACAGAAAATCACATAATGATCAATACCAAGATTCTCCATGTAACTTCGCATGAGCAGTAACTCGACGGGGAATATATCACCTGCTGAACAAGCGTTGGGTTCACGCCTTCACGGCCTCATATACGGACTTTATAAATTACATAATGCTATGCTGAACTGCTGACTTCGTTATCAGAATGTACGAAACAAAGTAAGATGTGATAATCACGCTATCCTACGATGTTAAAAGAGTTTCGCGGTCCCTTCTTAATGGCACGTGCTTGCTTTGCTTAATTAGTATCCGAAACAAACAGGTTGTGTAGATAGGGACAAAAAGAAGCACTACTTAATTGGTGATCACTAAGGAGTTTAAGATATTGTGGACAACCACTAAGCCCTCCTAGTAGGTCCACCAAGCCACCATGAAAGAAGCTGCAAACGCCCACTTTTGGTCATTCTCAAATCTCAATGACCCTCTCTCTTGCTTAATTGTTTATACTTAATTAATTAACTTAATTAAGGAGCAGGTGAAGCTTTTACATTACACAGATCGTGTTCGTTGCTTCCGTGGACGATGCATGTAGTGATGTAGATGTGTAGTGCAACTTTTTCTTATTGGCCGGGCTGTGCAACTTCATTCATGCTGTATTTGCGTTTGCCAACACCCTTTTCAAAAATCCAGACGTCCCACTTGTAGTTTTCTTTTTCAGTTCGGATCGCTTTTACAGAAGCAGCATAATTGAACCTAATAATCTAATCTATTATCTTGCAGTTGCTGATAGCAGGCGACGGCCGAGATCAATAATATGGGTTATTAGATGAACAGGTTGCCAATTCATCTGTCGCATATTTCATCCATTTGCTGATCTTGACATACTATAATTAGCGCTGTGCATGTGCATGTCACTACAGGTGGCATGTTGAGGGCTTAGGGTTGTTAGTATTCGTAATGCACGGGATTCATAGATCGGAACTATTTATTTCATTTAATCAAGAATTAGGGTTAGGATGTCGGTAGGGACAAAAGCTGCACAGTGAACCTGAGCCCCGACCCCCACCTTCTTTTTATAGCGCTGTGCGACGAGGCCCACCAACCATGTAGGATTGGTCGTCCTCGATCAGGGCATGAGAACAAGGCCCAGAAAAGCCTTTGGGCACATCTGGAAAAAGAGATCAAAGTAACAAGGGTAACAACAATAATGCAAGCATACACCAACGTTGGCTTCAGCAAAAAGTTGGAGAACACCTAGACATGAAAACTAGAGCTACTAACCTACCCAACGC
The DNA here is from genome assembly GCF_000003195.3 of Sorghum bicolor. Classification (NCBI taxonomy): domain Eukaryota; kingdom Viridiplantae; phylum Streptophyta; class Magnoliopsida; order Poales; family Poaceae; genus Sorghum; species Sorghum bicolor. Next base: position 55,828,522 of record NC_012878.2, read on the forward strand.
TAGCTAGCCCTTCTCCCTACATTTGTAAAAGCTAAAGCAATAGAGCGGCACGGACTCTATTGGCGGGGGAAAGTGCAAGGTTGCCTGGGAGATTGTTTGCCACCCCAGGGATTTGGGTGGTTTAGGCGTCCAGGACCTAAGGCGGGCCGGTGTCGCGTTACGTGTCCGTTGGGAATGGGAGGCGCGTGGTGACCGTGGCCACCGCATGGCGGGGCAGGCCGGGGGTGCGGGTTGTCTTCCAGGCGGCGACAACCTTGACTTTAGGCAACGGTGAATCGACGCTCTTCCGGACGGACCGTTGGCTCGATGGTTCAACTATCAGAGACCTCACCCCGACGATCTTCGCTTGCGTTCGGCCAAGGAAGCGGAGTGCCACGGTGACTGAGGCACTTCATAACCAAAGTTGGGTTAGACACTTTGTTGCACCGCTGACGATGCAGGTGGTGATGGAGTTTGACGGCCTCTATGACTGTCTGGAGAGCGTCCACCTCTCGGACTCTCTGGACACCTTCTCCTAGGGACTGACGGCAGATGGGTCTTACTCAGCGGCGTCCACTTATGGGATAATGTTTATTGGGTTCTCTGCTCCGCTTGGGGCCAAGAACATCTGGAAGACATTGGCTCCATCGAAGGTTCGTTTCTTCTTCTGGCTGGTGATGCACGGACATTGCTGGACAGCAGAGCGGAGATTTCGGCATGGCCTTCAGGATTCGGCGACTTATGTCCTGTGTGACCAAGAGATTGAGTCCATGGACCATATCCTGATTGGTTGTTGTTTCAGCCGTGAGGTCTGGTATCATTGGCTTAGGAAGTTGCATCTGAAAGGTGTCATAGTTGTTCAACAAAAACCATCCATGCAGTGGTGGCTGAGCAGCGGAAAGCTCGTCCCTAAGATGCTACGGCGTGGCTTCGACTCTTTCTTCTTCTTATTAGGTGGCTGCTTTGGAAGGAACGAAAGGTGCGAACCTTCGGCAGCATGGCGTCCTCGCCAGCGGCGTTGCAAAACTTGGTGCATCAGGAAATTGATGAGTGGTGTGCTGTTGGGTACAAACACCTGAGCTCGTTGGTGGGTGCAAGCACCTGAGCTCGCTGGTGGCGCTAGCGTCTACTGGACGTCGCAAAGAGTTGCTTTGTAATAGCTTCGGGTAGCCATTTCAAGTTTTTTCCAGTTTTTTTTCAGTTCTCTATTTTCACCGTTTTGGCTACTAGTAACCTGGGTTACCTTTTGGCTATAACTTTGTAACCTTGTTCCTGTATTCTTAATGAAAAACATGCTCATGCACGATCTCAAAAAAAAAAAAAAGCTAACCCAGTAAAAGCTGAAGTACCGACTATCATTTGGAAACAGAAGTTTATATAACAACTGCTATAACCTGTAGCTAACCCAGTAATAGTGTCAGGGTGTAAGTGGTATGTACAATTCTTGTATCAGATCCTAATCTTGTAAGGATATAGGAACAAGTTTTACAAATATATCCGGATATGGATACTTCGAATCTGACAATAAGTGGATATGGTGTTTGGGACTGACAAAATTTGATGAACATAGATAGATTATCATAAATATTATATGGATTTTACTATGGATGTAGATAATTTCTCTTCCTGGAACAAATTAAGAAACTTAAGAATAAAGGGTAAAGAGGGAAAAAAAGTATGTTAGTTGAGAACTTGATTTCATTTCGTGGTGTGGTAGTTTTATGTGCTAAATATTGATTTGAGAGCTTGCTAAATGTTATTATTTATTAATTGACTAATAATAGCTTATCATTTGTGAGCATATAACCTACTAAAAAGTTAATTGTGTTGGTGTGTGTTAGCCGCAACATGGACTGCAAGATTATTATGCGCAATGCTTGCTACTTATTTATATTTACTTTGCAAATTCTTGATGAGCATTTCCAACATTTGATAAATCACATTCGCATCAGTATCTATATATGTATATCCATTCCGATCCAAATCTGAAAAGAAATAAAAGAGAAATAGGATACGGGACAGATCGACATTATTGCTCCATTTTAAATTTGTTACTATTATTCCCCCACCAAATAACGTAACGTCTCTTTCCTGTAGCTTTCTTGCTGATCGATTGGACAGGCGGGAACGAACGAAGCAGTGTATACGTGAAGCAGATGACGTGCTACCGCCCTCTACGGCGCTGACAATGCAACCCGCCGGGCCGCGTTCGTGGCAGGTTCCGCTCGAGAGCAATCGCGCGCGTGGCCAACTTGAAGCCCTGAGGTGGACGGATGGGGTTTTCCCCACACCCCCGCACGGCCCCATCCGTAACGCCACGGACAACAACGCCGCCGCGATCGAAAGCGAAGCGAGCGCTGCGCCGCCGCCGTTCCCCTCGAATCGCGCCAAAAGCGCGGGGCCGCCGGACACTCCGGAAAGGCGGAAAGGAACGGAGGCCGACGGCGCGGCCCTGCTAATAACGAGAGGCGGGCACGTAAACGTACGTACTCTCGCCGTCCTGGACCCTGGTGCGTCCGTGGCGTGGCTCCGTGCGACCGTGCGCGCGGCTCGATCGCGATCGGCGTGGAGGCTTCCAAGAAGAGATGGAGGAAACGGCGACGGCGCGGCGCGTGCACGGTCGGATGGTGCCGAATCGCACGGCCGGGCACGTCGTTGCCGTCGGCAAACCTTGGGGGTTTAGATTCGGGTGGCGCGGGCGAGAGCGAGCGGACCGGGTGGAAGCTTCTGAAATCAGGAAACGGTCGCGCGAGTGGTTGTCGTCGGCTGCAGCGCAATAGTATTTTGTGCTGTGTCACGCCAACGTTGCTGCTGTCCCTTGCTCTCTGTCGCTTGGGTTATCGGGTAACGGAGGATCACGGCATTTTGTCTCTAGTATAGTAGTAGATGCTTTCAGGAGCATAGCACTTACAGGATATATCATATATGTATGAGATAAGAAAGACGATGTTGATTTGGGAACATATAGAAGTAATCATACCTTTTTCTTTTTGGACATACCAGAGTAAGCATGTGCAGCCAGCAAGCAAGAGAAACACCTGGGGAATTTCTTTTTTCATAAAGTTGCCCTCTCGTACTTGTTATATACTCTCTGTCTCTTTAAATATGTGTGGTGTTATTGATAAGCTAATATGTTTTTATTTTTACACTAAATACTTTGGATGTGCTTGCTGCAGCTTCTCTTGGTTGCAGCTGCATCTGTGGCTGCAAAGAGTGAACTAAAAGTATATATTGATGTTTTACGTAAATGTAATATATTTTAAAAACCGAGGGAATACCACAAAGTATATATTGATATGGTGGTAAAATTGTGGATGTAGAACATCGAACTAGTGGTCACCACTATGAGTAATCAATCATCTTCGCACCAATAAGAAAGCCACGCCCTCATAATTGCACCATCTCACTAGCCAACTTCTCCCTAGCAAGCTTGGTTCCTAGTTCCCATCTTGAACAAAAATGAGAGAGGGGTGAAAGAGAAGAGATGTTCAGTCGCCGTGACAACCGAAGCATCATCGCCACCAAGGATAAACTTGTTAAATTGAGTTGTTCAAGACGAAATCTTCATGAAAGAAAATGGCGTCGATAATATTGTCATCATCCATCAGACAATGTTTTTCGCTCAAATAACCCAACCGAGAGATGATGGAAGAGCCCCTTTCCCAACGGAGATCATGGTTCCAAGACATACTGTCGTTTTTGGATTAGACAAATAGACGAATAATGCTTTCACTTAGGGTCTTCTAGTCCATCTAGTTGCCTCACACAACGCTATCAACACGATCATCATCCTTGCACCTGTGTGTAGCTTTTCGTTGAAATGCTTGAGCGGCGGTTAGGTAGGCGGTTGGGGTGGTCTAGGGTTTTGGAGGACCCGCTCTAAGTCGATCTTAGTGAGCGACACGGGGCGAGCCGAGGTCCTTAGTGCTTGTTTTGATGCTCATATATATTCAGTTTTTTTCTCCTTATATTGCTTATTGTATAAAAAATTACTGTGATGTGAATATAGAGGAGTAATTTCATGGCCATGACGTAACAACTGCATAAATGAAAAAAAGGTCAAAGTTTACATACACCGAGTAAAGTGTAAACCCTCCGTGAGAATTGCTGGCACCAACCGGCCGCTCGCTGCACATATTGCGATAAGGATACACAACAAAATAATTAGGTTCGGTTACGTTTCGAAAAAAAAATAGTGAAAATGACCCAGCTTGATTGCCACTAGCTAGTTTGTTCCCGTCTCCAAAGGTCGCGTGCTTCTTTTGTCTCACTCGCACAGGTGCACCGCCCCCCGTACGCACGGCCGTCGGCCGGATCCACCCGTCAGGTCGATTCGATCGATCAGCTCAGTTGCGTCTGCCGCCTCGCAACCCATCTTTAAACAAAGGGCTAGCTTTATTTAGCTTATAGCTTTAGCTTCGTCGTCGTCACTTGAGCGTGGGCAGAGATGGTGATCACTGATCGATGTGTCACGTGTGCGTTCTGAGTCTGAGGTAACTCAGACACGACGTCTGCAAGCGACGGCGGCGACGCCGACACATGCATCTGCACCCGCCGGCACCCCCGTGGCCTGTGCTAATAATACGCATGTGCTCGCCGCCGCCACGCCACCACCGTACCACCAGATCAGGGGACACCGGCAGGCGGCAGCCGGCAGGGGGCCATCTATCGGCGTCTCTGCCCGATGCCTGGCGACCGACGGACCGATGATCGTAGAAAGTTCAAAAGAAAACCGCAAGCGGAGCGAGCTGGAGTACGTCGTCAGTGTCCCCAGCAGAGAACCCGTACGTGCCCGATCTTCAGCGGGGGCTCGCGCCAGCCACAGGCGGGCGGCGGATTCGGCCGGCGAGGCGGCGACGACGACGACACCACAGCTTCGTTCGGGAATTGGGCACGGATCGGCCGGGGACGCAGCAACGCACGGAGGCTGGCCGCGAATAAATTCACCCACTGCAGGAAGCTGCGCCGAATCAGTCCGGTCCATGGCTTCTAGATCGCGCCTTGCAGGGCGTGGATCCCTCACGGTCACGGCGCACGTTTCAGCTTACGCTTACGCAATTTTGTTCTGTTTGAGATCGATGAGGAATGAAGGCGACGTGGATCCGAGTTTAATATGCGGTGCGAACAGCCGAACAACGACGTTGGCGTATGAAAAGGACGTCGTCTTGGACGTTCGTTCAGCTTCATCACCCGAATGATTGTACTTTGTGGTGGGCCTGCCGTCGTCCGCCGGATATGATCGGGGCAGGACGGCGTGGTGAGAACGGCTGTCGTCCTGGCCTCATGAGCCACGGGGGGAGTGGAGGTGCGCTGAAAGCGCCCGGTTTCCGGATGCGGATGGCCTTTGCAAATATTGATTAGCCTCGAATTTCTCATGGCGCTCCATGAACATCTTTCCTTAACTAAGTTCCATATACTCCTTAGCCAACAGTTTGCCTTAACTTGATCAAATTTATATAAAAAAATTTAGTATTTATAATATCAATTTAATTACAATGTGTTTGATAGGAATCTCTTATAGAAATGTTTCGGATCTAGATTCTTGTAAAAAAAACAGGCCGGTAGGCTAGACTCTAATAGCACGTATGATAGGCAAGAGAAACAGAAGGGAACTAGTGTGAAACCACCCCTCGATTCAAAATACATGAAATGTTTCACTAGTAATTCGTTTGACGCCATTCCACATGATTCTAAGAAGAATCGGAAAATGATTCAATGAACCAAACGACCCCTTAATTTCATCAAATTATCTACAAATATGTTTTTGATAATACATTTACTCAAACTTATAGATGTTAATATAATTCATTTTTCTAAAAAGTGATAAAAATAGAGGAATTTTAACTAGGGACATTGGAATGGTGGAAGTAAAACATACTATATACTCTATAACTAAAAATTATGTAGTTGTAGATGGATCTATTATTATACTTTGAATCTACACTTAAGGTTTAAGTGTACCACTTGAATCTACACTCGCCTCGTACTTCTTTGATAGAGAAGATTCGATATCTCAAGCCATGTTTGTTCTTTTCTCATCACTGTAGTAATTGATAGTGCAGTAAGTGCTTAGAAATTTAATTACTAATAAAATTTAAAAGATGGTTTAAAGAAGAGGACAATATGGGCAAATCCAAGCTAGACCACCGGTCTTATCTAAGAGAGGGGTGACTTCATTAGGTACTAAGTACTATTACGATTACTGTTCAGTATAATAATTCTCAAAATATGTGGAGACGGCCTTAGCTCTGCCTGAGGTACAATAAGGACAACAGTTGAACTCAACATGTGGCGACAATATTTCTTGCAAATATCAAGTAATACTAAAATTAGGAAGCCAAGATCAACGGATAGTATTACCTTTGTGAAAAACCAAAAACTTTTGAAGTTTTCTCATCAAAACGAATCTTGCGGCACATGTATGGAGCATTAAATATAGATGAAAATAAAAACTAATTGCACAGTTTGTCTGTAAATCGCGAGACAAATCTTTTAAGCCTAGTTACTCCATGATTGGACAATGTTTGTCAAATACAAACAAAAGTGCTACAGTGTCAAAATCCAAAAACTTTTTAGATCTAAACAAGGCTGATATGTTTGGTATATCCACTTAAAGAGAATTGAAGACACAAATTGCACCTCCTTCAAAACCAAACATGACTCGGATCCTCTACTATTCACTAGACTAGAAAACGCCTGCTCCTCCAAAACTATGTTATTGTTAGAGCTAGGCTAGAGATAGAGCTGTGCTATACGAGCCCTAACTTTACGCAAGGTGTTCCTTAAGTCTTAGATCATACTTTCTTTGTCCTTTTATCTAGTGCTGTGCTCGTTTATTAAGAAGTCCAATATACTCATATTTGACTAAATATATCTCAGAGATTATTAATATTTATGTAGCATAATAAATACTACTAGATTAATCATTAGATGTAATATACTTATTTAAGATCTTTTTAATAAATCCAGTCAAACTTAATAAACTTTGAACTGCACAAAAACCTAGGATCACTTAAAAAAGGATGGAGGAAGTAGTTATGTATTATCCATAGATTTTGTTTATTAAGGCCTTGTTTAGATGCAAATTTTTTTTAAAAAGTTTGATACTGTAGCATTTTCGTTTTTATTTGACAAATATTATCTAACTATGGATTAACTAGACTTAGAAGATTCGTCTCGTGGTTTACAGGTAAACTGTACAATTAGTGTATTTTTTTATCTTTATTTAATGTTGCATATATACGTCTAAAGATTCGATGTGATGAGTAATCTTATAAACTTTTAGATTTTTGGGTGCATCTAAACAAGGTGAAGAGAGTAATAACCCTCTAGTGGGTATTTTACATTCCCAATACAAGCACATGGTGCAATTCATCCATCCATGCAACGCAACATGCATATAGGGTGGCCTCACCAACCAAGGTCCACTGTTCCGGGCGCAGTCGTCGTCCATAATCCCAGCAGAGCCGAGCAGAGCACCCGCAACCGCAAGACCGCAAGAGGCAATTGAAAACTGTGCTTGAATCGGGCGGACCGGACACGGGACATCGGACCGGCCCACACCGCACGGCACTACGTGGCGAAGACCCCTTGAAGTCGTGGCTCCGGAGACATTTCCGCCCCTGCTATAAGTGGCACGCCGGGCGGGCAAGCGGCGGCGCGCGGCGACCCCCGCAGCAGCTCCGAACCTTCTCCCAGCCATCCAGCCCAGGAAGCTCACCGGGAAGCCGGTGCAAAACCCCCCCAAGATCACATCCCCGCCATCCCCCCGCTACAAATCCCCCGGTCGACGTCCCCCACTCCCCCATGCGCACCGGCAGCTCACCGATCCCCGGAGCCGCTACTACTATAAATACAAAGCTTCCCCGGCGGTGGTCTAGCCGGCCATGGCGGCAGTCGGAGCGCGCCCAGTGCTGTACCACCACCCGGCGCCGGCGGGCGACGCCGCCTCCATGTCCTCCTACTTCTCCCAGGGAGGCAGCTCCACCACCTCCAGCTCCGCGTCCGCCAGCTTCTCCGCCGCGCTCGCGCCGACGACGACCACGCTCGCCGAGCAGTTCGACATCTCCGAGTTCCTCTTCGACGACGCGGGAGTCGCCGGCGCGCCAGGCGTGTTCGCCGATGGCTCGGCCCCCGTCGTCGTGTCGGATGCCGCCGCCGCTGCTGGTGGTGGTGCAATCAGCGCAGCCGCTGGGTGAGTGGCGTGCGTGCGTTCGTTCGTGCGCGTCGATTCTCTCGACGCTTGCTTAATTGGCACCTGTTTATGCTTGGGGCTTTCGTTCATTTGGTCTGAGACTCTGAACTGAACCGTATCCGCCGGGCTGTTTGCGCTGGGCATTTCAGGAGCGCGGCTGCGGCGGCGGAGGCCGTGCCGGAGCGGCCGCGGACGGAGCGGATCGCGTTCCGGACGAGGTCGGAGATCGAGATCCTGGACGACGGCTACAAGTGGAGGAAGTACGGCAAGAAGTCCGTCAAGAACAGTCCCAACCCAAGGTATGGTATATAATTGCGTATTTGTGTATCACAATTACACATACTGTACTATTCACCAAGAACACCACACAATTAGTACACGCATTTCGCGATCTGGCTGCAGCCATCTGGATGCCGGATGGATCGACGATGTTGCTGGCTGCTGAATGGCTGATGACTCACTCACTTCACACATGACATGCTTGTGCTCCTCGCCCGCGCAGGAACTACTACCGGTGCTCGACGGAAGGGTGCAACGTGAAGAAGCGGGTGGAGCGGGACAGGGACGACCCCAGCTACGTGGTGACGACATACGAGGGGACGCACAACCACGTCAGCCCCAGCACGGTGTACTACGCCAGCCAGGACGCCGCCTCCGGCCGCTTCTTCGTCGCCGGCACGCAGCCGCCGGGCTCCCTCAACTAATCCCGATGGCCCACCAGCGTCGCGACGTTCCGCTCCGGTCCACCGCACAGTGTTTCGATTCCCAGATGGCAGCTAGCTGAGCTAGCTACACTACTACTAGTAGGATAGGCCGATACCCGATAGGTGATCAGCTGGGTTTCCCGAGGTGGATTTCTCGTTTGGGTTTCTAGCACAGCTCCTCTCTCTTTTCCCCTCCGGTCCTTTTCGTGTTCCGATCGTGGAAAGGGCCCGGCGGCTGGCTGTTGCGACTTGCGATCGAATAGTATGTAGTGGTGCTGCTGCTGTTCATGCTGGGGTCAAGAGGTTTAATTTCCCCATTGCCTTGAGCTCAGCTAAATTAGTCCGGGAAATGTAGCAGATACTGCATTGACCGTGCAATAAGATGTACAGAATCTGATACTTATATTAGAATACATCTTTTGTTTGCAGCGCAACGGTGCAAGTGTGGAATGTGCGTGTAAGATTGCATATACTCCCTCCGTCCATCTATCGGGGGCGTATGAGCAAAAAAAATTTGGCCAAAAATTGGGGTCGCATTAGTCGTTCCACAGGTCCCCAAGTGCATGCATGTAACTTACGAGAGCCGGACTCCTGGGATGAACCGATGCATTTGATGCGGCAACGTCTCGCGTCGATTGAACTGCCTCGTCTCCGTTCCCTCCCGTTAGCGTCGGTGAAACGGAAGCCTGGGCGCGCGCTTGACGGTGTTTGCAGCGGGGTTAGCGAGTAATTCAAGCGTCGCAGCATACGGAGTAAATGGAAAGCGCCGATTTTGCATGCGCCGCCTTCCCTTGGTCATTGCACCCGAGCTTAATACGCCCCCGATAGATGGACGGAGGGAGTATATGCACAGCGCACAACGAGCCAGGCATGTCACGCGCGAAGCATGTTTTCCTAAGAGGCTGTGGATCTACTGTTTGTTTCTTGCTGAATGACTGACAGATTTATCTGATAAGCTCAAACGAACAGGCTAGGTGGAAAGAGCGTAGACCTGATAGATCACACATGCATATGAAATTTCAGGATATTATCTCTTACTGATGCAGCACAGGAACTTGAAAAACAGATCTACGTGATAAGAAATTAAGAAAAAGTCCGTTACATTATGCTATACTTAAAATGGATGTGTAAACAATAAATAAACCACTTATCATACCTTCGTTTTTAATTTTTTTCCCAGTATCATGGCTATTGGGTTGGATTTGGGGCACTAAACTGCAACCATGTAGGATGCCAACTTTATTTGCTTAGGTTTAAAGCTTCGGAGAAGGGGAGGTTTCCGCCCGAGGGTAGCTAGGGCAGCCATCCCCCTGCCGTATATGGGGCGGTTTGTTTCTACTAAGATCAAACTCTTGGGGCTATTATATTTTTCTTGGTTACTTGCATCCTACCACGGGCTCTGTTAACCTCACTGTTATTGAGATCATCAGCCATCACTTTATTATAATATGATAGATTTTTATTGGAGTTGTGTGCCTATAATCCATTGACATGGAGCTTTGATGAGACTATTACACCCGTGGCAACTTCTTTTGTACACTTCTTGCCAACCATCGTCTTTGTCCTGCTCTCGCCTCTATACATCCTCATATGTCCTTGTGGTCCACATCTAAATACAATATCTTATAAATTGAATACTAGCTCTAAAATACCCGATTATCCTTTAGTTTATACCAGATTCCTAATCATAGTAAATACAAAGTCTTATAATTATTCAATTGAGTATGCACAGGGGCAAATCGAAAGAATGAAAAAACAAATGTTGCTGCGACTAAACACGTCTTCATACTCGACCCCATTTTTTTTGTTTATATCTGTAATTCTGTGTGGCATAAGTTGCACCGCATTTATTTACCTTAGGTTTCATTATTATATATGCACACTTGTGGATTGATAACGTCAGTGGCTGTTTTTTCTTTTAGCGGATCTTGTTCTGTAACTTGTTGCGTGTGTTATTTTGCGTCTGTTATTAAGTCTATGATATAGTAAAACACCGTTTAATTTAGAACAAATTTAGAAAAATATGAATTAGTATTTTAAACGGGCTATGAATAATCCACAACAAATGATCTAACAGACATATAAGGTAAAGCTCAGTTTGGTCCTACATGTTTCCTAGTGGAAATAAGTTGTAGTCTTAACTCTGAAGGATCGGTCCATGTCAGAATCGATTTTTCCGCACCTCAAACCAAAACAAATTGGAATGTTTGGTTTTAGATGGCTCCATACTTCCATAGCCAGTTCACGAAGCAGTCTAGTTATTCTCGTGTTTATATATGTAATTATATGTATACCATGTTATTGTTGTTTATCTCAAAATTTGTATTAAGTGCAAAACTGAGCGGTTTTGAAATTCGTTTATATAGCTACTAGCCATTTGCCGTGGCATGATTTCGAAAATAGTTTCCCACACGCTGACACGCCAACGGGCAACGGCACAATGCCTGCTCCAGTGCTGTTGCCTGCAAGCCGCGCAGTCGGCAGTCCGCAGGGGCCGCAAGCGCAACCGCCTGCCAATGCTCTCCCTCCCCCTCACCTTGCGTCCGCCAGCCTCGTCTCCCTCTTCCTTCTCCCCCCCGTTTTCCGGCGAATGCCACGCCGCCTCGAATCGCGCGCTCGTGGCCCGAGCGATCAGACTCCTACCACCCTCCACCCCCAACCCACCAGCGCCAAAAATAGATAGGGGGATGAGGAATCGCCTCTGGTGCCTGGTTCGCGCCCCATTCCCCTCTGCCTCCCGCTCCGCTGCTGGTATCGCGCGCCTCCGCACGCGCTCTAGACGGACCGCACGGCGTGCCCACGTGGCGGCGAGGCGACCGGCGACCGGCGCAGGAGACAACGCCGCCGCCGAACCCGATTCAACCTCGCCGACGACAGCCGTAGCATTTTGCTGATCGCGTGACGCATGGTGGGTGTTTCGTTGATTGTGCTCTCGTTCTCATATGGATATGGATTCCATTGTTTTTGTTGGTGGTGGCGTGTGCGGTGTCAGTGCGCGCGCGCCCCGTCGTGCAGTTTTGCCACGTCACTAGGTTGTCGGACCGGGTTAAGGCAGGAAATTGTGGATATTGTTTGTGTGCTTGTGTGGCGAGTGCAAGGTGAAATCGTTGGATTCTGGATCCTTCGTGGTAGGGCGAGAGGTTCGGTTTTGGAGGATTTGGTGTAAGACTGACCCAGTTGGTTCGAATTTCAGAATTCCATCATCAGCCTCATTTGATGTAGTTGGAGTGTTTGATCAATGGGTGAGTATGTAGACTACCAGTAAGCAGGGCCACATGCTAAAATGCACTTTGGGTTAAAGCCTAACCCACTTCGCTCCCACTGGGTGATCCAATTTGACGAGATGAGTCCATAATTCTAGGCATTGTTATGGTATGATGGACTTGATAAGTGTATATGCCAGCCAGAACGAGTAATATCTGAAACTAAAGTTTGGCCATGAAATTAATGGTATACTAGTAGTAGTAGTTAATAGTCTCATGAGGATAGGTATCACCATTCACCAGTCAATATTGTCGTGGGCAAGTAGTTATTGACTGAATGCTAGCATTTTCTTGTTCATGACTGGTTGTCATTTTAGTTAATCTGTGACCTAGATCCTATGGTGTGACGTTCATCGTTATGCTTAATAACAGTATAATCTAGTTTTCATGGTTTTGCTCTGACTTTATGCTTTTTGGCACAAAATAATTCTGTAATCTGTATCATTTGGTCTTTTTCTGAATCACAACCTTCTTTCATCATTTGACTGGTGAGTGGTGATACCTATCCTCATGCTATGATCCATGCATCATAGGTTCAGCCAATTTCGTCAGTGATCCATGCATCATGCTATGTGCCATTCGTTATAATATGTAGTTTTTCTCAAACACATTGTAATATGTACTCCCTCCATTCCAGATTATAAGACATTCTGGCTTTTCTAGACACATAGCTTTTACTATGTATCTAGACATAATGTATATCTAGGTGCTAGCAAAAGCTATGTACTTAGAAAAGCTAGAACAACTTACAATTTGGATTGGAGGAGTCTTTTCCTAAATTTTATCGTGTTTTGCCCTTTTGCACTTTTTGTATGGAACTCTAACAGAGATGTACATTCATTGTCTATCAACATAGACTTTTCAGACATGCTGGGGGTTTTGACTTGGCTTGTGTGCAGGCTGCCACATTAAAGATTGTTGTAGGCTCCCATATATGGCTGGAGGATAAAGATTTAGCTTGGATTGATGGCGAGGTTTTCCGAAATGAAGGTCAAAATGTCCATGTCCACACTACCAATGGAAAGACGGTATGTATGTCTGATGTTGCTTGTTGATCGTACATGATTTAGTAGTGCATCCATTTCCGCATAATAAGACTCATCTAATTTGTGTTTGTGTCCTATAACTTCCATGGTCTAGTACCTCTCTCTCTCTCTCTCTCTCTCTCTCTCTCTCTCTCTCTCTCCATTCATAGTTGCATCACTAACATAACAGATGGCGACACTGTATTACTATGATGTGCAACAGTGTTCTGTGCAGTGTGCAGCACATATTCTATTATTTTTCATAGAGATCAATGTCTAAACCTAGTCTGTACATGATTTGGATCTTGAGCAATCAAACTGGGTGTATCATTTACTGAATTTAAGAGTTAATTTGACAAAACTATAATTATAATACCTCTTTAAAGAATAAAATAATTAGAAGGGATTTTTCATATTTTGGTGTGAGCTGCATTAGGGTATGCAAACCTGCTCCTGTTTATTTGGCTTGATAGGCTTATCTATTCATATGTTATATGTTGCACAACTCATGCCATTTCTTCTATTGCATGAAACCAGGTTATTGTGAGCATATCAGACATTCATCCAAAGGACACAGAAGTGCCATCTGATGGCATTGATGACATGACAAGGCTATCATACCTGCATGAACCTGGTGTTCTAAATAATCTTGCTGTTCGATATGCAAAAAATATAATTTATGTGAGTATTTGTTCGGCTAAATCAAAAAATTTGCACCCCCCTCTTTCCTAATATTCCAAATTTTCTGAGTTACAGACCTATACTGGCAATATTCTGATTGCAATTAATCCATTCCAAAGTCTGCCTCATCTTTCTGAGCCCCGTACCATGGAGAAGTACAAAGGTGCAAATTTTGGCGAGCTAGACCCTCATGTGTTTGCAATTGCCGATGTTTCTTACAGGTGAATGCCTACAGTAACAGACTAACAATGGTGAATGATTTCTTAGAATGAAGTACAATGTGGCTGATGGAACCTTTTGTGACATTCTTTTGGATAAGGAAACAGGCAGATGATGAATGAGGGAAAGAGCAACTCCATTTTGGTGAGTGGTGAAAGTGGTGCTGGTAAAACTGAAACCACAAAGATGCTAATGAGATATCTTGCTTTTTTGGGCGGACGGTCTAGAACAGGCGGGAGGACAGTTGAACAACAAGTATTAGAAGTAAGTTAGGAAACATAATTTCTTACAAGACTTGTTGTTGTTGTTAGTAACAGTGCCCTGCATGTCCAAAAGGCAGTGGATGCCTTTAGAGTACGTGCCTGTAGTTTCACTTGAAAATGATCTGTTTTACATGATTATACTTTTTATGCAGTCTAATCCAGTCCTTGAAGCTTTTGGCAATGCAAAGACTGTCCGTAACAACAACTCAAGGTCATCTTTTTACACTACTTTGAGTCTTGGAAGAAAATGGTTTGAAAATTATTTAGTATGGCATAGTAAACTCTTTAAGTATGGAATAGAACTAAACCTTCATATTTAAGGAAACACTTGTTTAATATTTCCTCAAACACTTGTTTATTTTCTATGACATGATGAAGTCGATTTGGAAAATTTGTTGAAATCCAATTTGACAAGAGTGGGAAGATATCAGGTGCTGCCATTAGAACATACTTGCTTGAAAGATCTCGTGTTTGCCAAATCAATAGTCCAGAGAGAAACTACCATTGCTTTTACTTCCTATGTGCAGCACCATCGGAGGTAATTTTCCTAGTTCAATATGATTGGCTGTGTCTCTGATAATCTGATTCGTTTGCTGATGAATATATACCCTGCTGGCAGGATATCAAAAGCTATAAGCTTGCTGACCCATCATCATTCCACTATCTCAACCAATCCACGTGCATTAAACTTGACGAAATTAGTGATGCTAAGGAATATCTTGCAACACGAAGTGCAATGAATACAGTTGGCATTACTGAGCAAGAACAGGTTTCTGGTTTGTGAATCTTTCAATTCATTGTAGAACATGTAGATGTGTGTATAGATTTTTAAGCAAACACGTTTGTATTACAGGAGGCTACATTCCGGGTAGTTGCTGCTGTGCTCCATCTTGGTAACATCAGTTTTGTGAAAGGGAGAGAGGTAGATTCATCTGTAATAAAGGACGAGAAAGCTAGGTTCCATCTTAATGCAGCAGCAGAGCTCTTGATGTATGCCTAGTATTTCCTCCATGTTTCTATAATTTTCCACAAATTCTGTTTCGTTCTTGTAAAAGATAAAACAGGAAAGCGAGTATGATAAGGAAACAAACTGTAATGCGCATGCATTCACATTTATAACCTATGATGCACTGTGTCATTCTTGTTTCAGGTGTGATTGTGGGAATCTGGAGAATGCATTAATAAAGAGGAAAATAAATACACCAGAAGGAGTTATAACCACAATAGTTGATCCTAATTCTGCTACTGTTAGCAGGGATGGCTTAGCAAAGCAAATATATTCTCGACTATTTGACTGGTAGTGAAAACAACTATGTATTTCATTCCTAAATCATGTATACAGTGCAGCCTTGTAAGTGTATTTGATTGTACCATATGCAGGCTCGTAAACAGACTAAATGCCTCCATAGGACAAGATACATCCTCTGACCGATTGATTGGAGTACTTGATATCTATGGTTTCGAAAGTTTTAAGACTAATAGGTAAATTATTAATTACAATGTGATTCCATTGTACAATTGAAGACCATTTATAGATGTCTTGTCTTTAACTCTTTTTCATACTATGGAAACAGCTTTGAGCAATTATGCATCAATTTCACCAATGAAAAACTTCAACAGCATTTTAATCAGGTATCTGTGGATGTTCACGATATTATATTTCTCTTTGCTTTTATGGGCTGGTAAAAGAGTTAGTATTTGTCTTGGCAGAATGTCTTCAAAATGGAGCAGGAAGAGTATAATAGGGAGCAGATCGACTGGAGCTACATAGAATTTGTCGACAACCAAGATGTTCTAGACTTAATTGAGAAGGTATGGGGTGCTCTTGACTCTTTTTTAGTTTTATTTAAGTTTTAAGCTGCTTAGCCATGCATCTTTCCAGTATTATAATGGTCATTATCACTTATCACTAAAACATTACTGTTGTTTCGAGATGGCTTGTAGAATTGGGTAGGGAATAAGGTTAGAGGAAGGTGTCTCAACTTGGTTCTAGCCAAGCAGGAGTCTCTGAGCTGGCTATTAGATGGACCTTTGAGGTTTAAGTATTGCTTAAAATCATAGCCAGCTAAGTGCATCTTATCTTTTAACTTGAGGCAAAGTAACTAAAAAATATCTAATTGAGGAAAAGCAGTCTCTAATTCTCTATGTTTCTGCATATATGGGCACTGTGAAGGGTGTGGTGGTGCTATTATACTGCTGTTAACCCTGATCTAACTCTTTGAGAATAAACTTTCCCACACATTCACTCAAAAGTCAAAGCAGTTTTTAAGAAAAAATTGGCCTATGAATGGGCTATTTTGAAGCTTTGTGAATACAGTTCTATTACCTGCCTCTCTTTTTCTTATCAAATATTGTTGTTTTGGGGTTTCCCGTACCCCTTTTTTCCTTCTTAATATAAAAGGTACGCAGCTCTCCTGCGTGTTCGAGAAAAAAAACTATAATGTCAGTGAGTATAGTACTGTTATGTAAATACAATGTGCTTGTGTGTTATAAAAAACTTCATTGAATACCAGATGTGGCTATGATATTTACGCAATATGTTTTCTTTGAATAATTCTGCATTACTATGGTTTGTGGACTTGGAGTTATTTGGTATTTTCAAACATGTCATTATAAGAACTAGAAATGTTGTGACAAGTGCTTTGCAACAATGTGGGGTCATCTAAAATAAATAAATGTGGTGGGCAGGCTAGGGCTAATGTAAATGTTTACTCTTGTTATACTTTCATAGCAAATT
The DNA here is from genome assembly GCF_000003195.3 of Sorghum bicolor. Classification (NCBI taxonomy): domain Eukaryota; kingdom Viridiplantae; phylum Streptophyta; class Magnoliopsida; order Poales; family Poaceae; genus Sorghum; species Sorghum bicolor. The sequence goes on from NC_012878.2 coordinate 55,845,587, forward strand.
TTCTTTTCTAACGGTTAAAAAATATATATTTTCTGAAGTTCAATGTTCCTATCTCCTTTTTTAAAATTTTTCAGAAGCCTGGTGGAATTATTGCACTGCTTGATGAAGCTTGGTGAGTTTGAACTTCTTCTGTTGCATGAAATTTAAAAGGCAGATGTAAATTTTTCTATTTCATGCTATAAAGAGCACTATTTATTTCTATTTCCAAATCAATTCTTCTAATAAAAGTTCTTTGGTTTTTGGTTTATCCTCCATGCACCAGTATGTTTCCTAAGTGCACACATGAATCATTTTCTCAGAAGCTGTATGAGAAATTCAGGAATAACAAAAGATTTTGCAAACCAAAGCTTTCTCGCACTGCGTTTACCATACAGCATTATGCAGGAGAAGTAAGCAATTTTCGCATTCTTGTCAGTACATTTGCTTGAGTACATTCCTTTGATTTTTATTTTATTTTCCAGGTAACTTACCAATCTGATCATTTCCTGGACAAAAACAGAGACTATGTAGTTGTAGAACATCAAGAATTACTTAATGCTTCCAAGTGCTCTTTTGTGTCAGGGTTATTCCCATCAGTACTAGAGGAGAACACAAAAGCATCAAAGTCTTCCATTGCTACTCGCTTCAAGGTATGATTCTCCTACCCGGTTATTATGCCTGCAATTCCTTGCCAGTGCTGGAGAAAAAATCCTTACCAAAGTCCCATTTTTTTTCAACCTGAAGTTTGGCTTTGGTTCTCTTTTGAGAACTAAAAATTGCTTAGAGATCCATTTGGCCCCAACTCTAGACTTTAGGGTACCTCAGATTTTTTTTTCCCTTTTTACTGAAGATGGTTCTTTTGGCATATGCTTTTATCAAAATGTGTTTCTGAGGCTAATTTTCTTCTGCATATTCAAGAAAACAAACTTTCTGTACAATATAGAAGTGTTAGAACAGAGATGTGACTGTGTCATTCCATATCTTGTTTTTGGGTTTACTTCCAGGTATAGTTCCATACGTCATCATTTGAGAGAGGGAAGGATAAATTATAATGCCCCAGCCTATTAATAGTTACCTTGTCATGTTCAGATTAATCTGCGTTAAAAAATGTTCAGATTAATCCATGGGGATTTTAGGTAGGTAGGGTCAGCTTATAATCCTTTGTGTTCCTAACATAGCGCCTCTGAGTTAACCCTTTGCACGAAGTGAGGACGAATGTGATAGTGGTGCTATGCATGTGAGGGCTCACTTGTTGGGTGAGCCGAGAGCTATAAGTGGATTTTGGATGTGTGTGTTACAGATATGCTACTATATTTGCAGACTATGAAATGGCATATATAGAAAGTAAATGCATATTACTCGATACTTTATAGACAAAGGTAAGAGAACATATGAGTTTGTTCCACCACCAAGTTATGTTTCATGTGAAGTCGTTGGTATTGTGTGCTAGTGTCATTTATATCTGATATACTTCCACGTAACTCTCAGTGGCAACTCCAAGAACTAATGGAGACTTTGAGTTCTACGGAACCTCATTACATCAGATGTATTAAGCCCAACAATCAACTTAAGCCTACTACTTTTGAGAACATCAATGTTCTGCAGCAACTCCGGTGTTCAGTAAGAAACAGATCACTAATGGTAAAGTTTCCATAAAACAAAGCCCCACTGTATACTCTAATGGTTCTTTGGCATTTCAGGGTGTTCTTGAAGCTATTAGAATCAGTTGTGCTGGATATCCTACAAGAAAAATATTTCATGATTTTCTCTGTCGATTTTGCATTCTTGCTCCTGAAGTTTTCACAGAAAGGTGAACGCACCGTTTGGTAACAAAGTATTTTTCAATAGATCTGCTAATTTTGCCATTTCTATCCCGTGTTATAACTCTTTTTTCTTATATCTGACAGAAACAATGAAAAGATAACATGCCAAAAGATTTTGGACAAGATGGGACTCCATGGTTATCAGGTGAAGAATGCTATAACTAATCCTATATGTATGTTATATGCCTACATTCTTTTCATTTCCATTTATTCCAAAAAAAAGTCAGTCAAGTAACACACGCAATGCTTCCTTGTTGAGTACCTACAGCCTATGAGGTGGCACATAATAAAGATCCATGAGATTTTTTTTTTCTAAAAACTGTTTTATACCACCAACAGATTTTGATTCAAAACACTGAAAAATTCATCTGTTAACTAATTGTTGGAATATAAGTGAATTGCCCACCTCTCCCCATCAGCTTAAGCTTTTGGGTTGAACTGGTTGGTACATGCAACTCAATATGGTATCAAAGCCAGAGGTCTCGAGTTCGAATCCTGGTTAGCGCAATTAAAATAAAATAATTGCTGCTCGCTCCTATTCCACGTCTGAGACCTGGGAGCCTCCACGTGAAGGGGAGTGTTGGAATATAAGTGAATTGCCCACCTCTCCCCATCAGCTTAAGCTTTTGGGTTGAACTGGTTGGTGCATGCAACTCAATACTAATAAACTACTCCATCAGATGCCATTACTCTTTTGTTGATTTTCATTTCTTTTGCTTGGCAACAATCACAATATGTGACACAACTAGTAACTTCCCCTCTGTGGTTTGTTCTTTTACATAATTGCATGGCAGAGGTGTCTGCTTGCAGCATACCCAGAGAAAATGAAAACTTTCTTGTGGTATTTAAGTTATTGATGTGCATGACAGATTGGAAGAACAAAGGTGTTCCTGAGAGCTGGTCAGATGGCTGAATTAGATGCTAGAAGAACTGAAGTGCGGAATAAAGCAGCTATAGCTATTCAGAATAGATTTCACACTCATGTTGCTCGTGAGCAATTCCTTGCATTACGCATGACATCAATATCTTTTCAATCTTTTGTTAGAGGTAAGGTCCTGCTAGTTGGTACCGCCAGTGGAAACAATGCTCATCTCAGGTGGAATTATATACTGAGTAGTGAGTACCATTATATATTGCAGTGATATTGGCCTGCAAGTTACATGTTTTCCTCAGAAAACAAGCTGCAGTACTGCATATACAGAAAAGTTACCGCTGCTATTTTGCTTGGAAGACTTATTCAGAGCTATGTTCTTCAGCCATTACATTGCAGACAGGGTTAAGGGCCTTTGGTGCTTATAACGAATACATTATCAGAAAACAAAATAAAGCCTCTACTTATGTCCAGGTAGACTACAGATTCATTCTATTCTTTTTATCTAAAGGGAAGGCTGGTTATAACTTCCAATTTACAGATTCAGATTTTACTTGTTCATCTCTGAACTGACACTCTGAGCATGGTTGCTTGCAGGCTTGTTGGCGTTGCCATAGGGATCATTTGAATTACCTTAAAATGAAAAGATCGGTGCTAATTTACCAGTGTGCATGGAGAAGACGGATTGCTAGAGGAGAACTCAGAAAGCTCAAAATGGTACTTAAGTAATTGTATCAATGTTTTAATCATGTTGATTCTTTTGTATTTCACTTGTACACCCTTTTATTTGTTGACACCTTTTGTAGGCTGCAAGGGACACAGAAACCCTGAAGGTGGAGAAGGAGAAACTTGAGGAGCACGTGGAAGAGCTGACTAGCCGTTTGGGCTTGGAAAAGAATCTTAGGGTAGATGCTGCTCTTGAATTCCGAATTTAAGATAATGTGGATAAATTAACTGATGAATTTATGCTCACATAGTCTCACTTTTCAGATTGATCTAGAGAAGAATAAGGCAAGAGAAATTTCCAAACTACAGGCTGCTCTTCGTGAGATGGAGCAGCGGGTTGAAGAAGCCATAGAGATGCAGGAAAGAGAATTAGCCAAAAAGGCTATTGAGGAAGCTTTAGCTCAAGAAAGAGAAAAGATCACCGTATTAACTAATGAAGTTGATGGGTTGAAGGTACTTTTTTTCCTAAATCAACTTATGAAATATCTCAACTGTAGATATCTGCAAGGATTTGAGTTTTGCATTGTAATTTCATCAAATCAGATTCAGTGACAGCATTTGTTTCAAGCTGAATGGTAAAAAGAATAGCCTGGTTACAAAACATATCCCATGTTTGATCAGAGTCTGACGGTAGAAGTTACTTATTTATCTGTGTCATGATATTTTCTTTTTATGGATGACTGTAACTGACAGGTACTACTATTAAGAGAACGAGAAGAAAACAGTGCAACTAAGAGTGCACTCATTGTTACTCGGGAAGAAAATGATGTGCTGAATAAGAAAATTGTGGTTGCAGATGCAAACATGGAGCAGCTTAGAGATACTGTAAAGAGGTTAGTTGCTCAATGACTTTAGACCTTAGTAGACCATGCCAAGTTTCTTTGGTTCTAGCCAAGGGTTTTGAATTAAGTATCTTTAAGTTGTCAATACTAAAAACTAGCATTGCTTTCAGAATAGGACTTCAAAATTCTAAACCTTTCACTATAATAGGATGTATGCCTTAATATTGTTACTTTTATGCAAAACTTTGACAGAAAAGGGACTGTTTTGAAACCTCAGATGCAATTTATCCACAAAACCTTTCCGTGAGCACATGTATCACACATGGATACTGATGCAGTCACACATATTTTATGCAAAGCTCTGACAGAAAAGGGATGTTGACATTGCATACTGTTAGGATCTGATTTGCCATTGCTAAACCTCATTGCGATACTAAGATAACAATTGAATGTACTCTTGATTTGTTGGTTGATTGAATTCTGTTTGCAGTACTATAGTTTTTTTTTAGTGAGATTGCAGTACTATAGTAGAAAATTACCGTTGTATTGTTATAGCGGTATGTGCAGCTGCTGTTTTCTGCTGCGTTTCACGTGAGTGAGAGGTGAGAGTCTGTTTTTTGGGCCTGGTGAAAGCTACAGCTAGCTAATTCAAGACTTGGCTTGACTTGACTAAAACTTGCAGCCTAAGACTTAACTAACTCGCAATCTAAGGTATAGAGTATAGACTGACTCATTGACTTGACTCAAACTCTCAAAGTAACAGAAAACTAACAGCAGCACGGATTATACTTACAATTATGGACTATCCGAGCTCTTTTGTCATGTTAATTCAGATTAAAAGTCAAAATTTATGTAAAGAAAGAGGAAGTATGGTTTCCAGCTGAAAGATATTAACATGTAAAGTTGTAAATAATATCATAATAGCCTGAACTCAAAAGTGAAATGAAGTGGTAGCAAGGAAATGAAATACTCTGGTAAACAAATGTCTGCTTCAGGAAACTGTTCACATGCACTTCATTATCTTGGTGATTGCTATGATAGAGTGAGGACCTCCCAATACTAGTTTGTTTCTTTGCTGATCTCATAATATTCCGTTTTGCCACATCCTCACAGACCTAAAGAATGCAAATATAACTGATGTCTGGTTTTCAATTACTCGTTGAAGCTCAAGATATAAATGAAGAAATAATAGAGAGTTGAAATTCGGGAGAACATATTTTCTATTAATTCACAAAGGACCACCGATACAATTAAACAACCTTTCTTTTAGTTCCATTTTGTGCACTGTAGAATATGCTGTGCCATAACCAAGTAAATCCAGTCTCATCCTTTCTATTTTGGAAAAAAAAAACAACTTTCCTCCTGTCTGTTGAATACAGATTTGAAAAGAATGTGACTGAACTGGAGTCTTCATTGATGAAAGAAAAGGAACAAAACACTACAATTGGAAGGGAACTAAATGAAGCACACCAGAGGGTTGAAGAATTACTGAGACAAATTGCAAATGCCAACGGGAAATCCACAGAGCTTCAGACTGCTGTGCAAAGGTCATTTTGGTTTAGTAAGAAATATAAGCTTGTCCTAACTCATGATCTTACAAAATTTTCAGTCTTATTATCTGTGCAATTCTTGGCAACCTCAAAGAATTGTAGGACTATTTGGTTGACTTAAAGCTCATTATCTTTTCTTCTTCATGATCACAGGCTGCAAGAAAGTTTAATTGAGGGAGAAGCTACTTTGCTTGCAGAAAGAAAAGAAAGTGAAGCAACCAAGAAATCACTCACTGAAGCTCATGTAAAAAATGAGGAACTACTCAATAAAATTGAAGTAGCTGAACATAACATTAATAACTTCAAAGACGACATCCAAAGGTGATCCGTAATGTTGCTTTTTCCTGTCCTTGACTTCACTTCATGCTTTTTCTCAAACACACAGGAGAATTGCATATCACTAATATTAAAATGAAAGGAGCCTAGATGACTCGTACAACCCCTATAGGAGCAAACAAGTTACAAAAAGGATTCACCAGCAAACTTTAACCACAACTAGCGACCGTGGGCAAAACAATTATGGCCATATGCTTCGGAGCCCTTCGGCTCCCACCACCACCATACACCATAACATTGCCTCACCTCTAATACACCACAAGATGGCAGAAAGATTAGGAGACAAACCCTCAAATATACAGCCATTTGTATGTTTCCAAATCCACCATGCCACCAAAACAGCCAAGGAGTTGAAGCCCTTGCGAGATAAATTGGGAGCCATCTGTAAAGCTAAAGCATGACACCACCAATCTATAAACTTGTAGTCCTCCAAGCCTGGAGCTTAGTGCTGCAGTCCAACTATTGATAGCACTGAAAACCACTCACTCCTTGCAAACACACAAGAAGTGAGTAAATGTTGCACCGTCTCTTCCTCTTGGTCGCACAGTGGGCAGCGCTCCAGGTGATCAAGTCCATGGTGGGAAAACGTTCAGCCATCTAACAACAGTTTAAGGAGGCCAATCAAACAAAGAATCTGCATCCAGGTGGAGCCCAGGTCTTCCATATTTCCCTCCATGTCCCTAATTCCACTGATCCCATAAAGAAATGATGGTTGGCTAATTTTGTTGTGAACTCACTGGATAAGGATGACATCCATATATGCTGGTCATCTATTGTGGGGGTGAGTTCAAAATGTTGCCCAGACATAGAACAAAATGGGTCTCAGATTTGGGTAAAGGCCCAGAGGGTAGCTTGGCCACTAGGCCGCTTGGATTGAATCTGAAAAACACTTACAAGACTTGGGATACAAGATGGTCTGCCACTGCTTATATAGCAGAGTGGACAGCCACCTACTACAGCATATTCCTTAGCAAAAGTAGATACTAAACTTGGCTGCTATGCCACCTGAAAACTACTAGACAGTGAATAGTAACTGCAGAGAGTAAGATACAAGTAGCTAGGCTTAACTATCACAAAACTTATTAGAAGGTACCAAAACTGGAGGTATTCAGATGATGCCTCCGCTGACAGTCCACCTCTAATGACATGAACCCAGGTGTTATCTCCTAGGGCCTCCTTCACTGTTCTTCGATTAGCAATTCTTTTTCTCAAAGATGCACAAAGAGAGGTCAGGTACTTGACTGGCCATGGGCTGGTCTAGATATCCAAGTGCATCCAAGTGCATTTGCTTCTGTTGTTGGAAAACTATTTTTTTGGAGTGACAAGTGGTTTCACTTCATGCTTGACTTCAGTTCTGCAATTTTGTTACTATATTTATACTATCATAATCCTAAAACAATAATGCTGATTATTCTTTTTAATTAACATAGACTTGAAGAAACTGCAACAACTTTGGAGACTTCATTGTTATCTGAGAAACAACAGAATACTGCAATAATTTCACAATTAGCTGAAGCACAACAGGGCATTGAAGTACTGCAGAAGAAATTTGAAGATGCCAATAAGACAATTGATCTGCTTCAAGATTCTTTGAAAAGGTTGACTTCTCATGTTACGTTAATTACTTGATGCTACCATACTTCAACAATTGCTGCTGGTATGAGTTATTTTTCTTTTGTTTGAATGGAATGTTAAGAATTGACGTTCTGGTTATTCATATACACAATTTGCATGCATCTGAACTCTACCTTTCATGTTGCTGCATGCTGTACTTTCTCCTGAACCCCCATCCCTCAACATACACGCATTCATGGAATGGTGCAACAACAAGATTTTAGAATATCTGTGAGCAAGGTATTTAAAATATTGATGGATGTTGCGGTCTCCTGAAACAGCAAAGGAATTTCCATAGGTTCAGTATCAACGCCTCTTTGAAGATAAAGGATTAAAAGTATAATATAAAACTTTTTTTCTTGAACATGCAGGAGAGCTGCGAATCATTATATTAAAAAGAAAAAACTGGGTAGAGAAACCCCTACAAAACACACTCCACCACTCTCAAACAACTACAGTGCCCATGATACACCACAAAACACTACCGGGAGGAATAAAACATCTCTAAGTCCCCTCAAGAGACAAGGCAGCTAGGAAAGTAATGCCCTTAGCCCCTGCCAAATCCCATTATCTCATCTCCTCAGCAGCCAACAGCATGATGCTCTCAAGATTTGGTGAGGCCCCATAAAAAAAACAGCGATTACGATGATCCAAATGGTCCAAAATTTGAAAAATATAATATAATTTAGACCTTGACAAACCTGCCTAACCAGTAACCACCCTTCATTGATTCTAGACCATGAGGCACCAAGAAGACTCTCCTAGCTGAGGGGAGAGGTTCTGGAGCCCCACCCTTTGTAGCAGCCCAAACCAAAACCACCAAGAGAAATTTCACCTTCCTGATCACACAATGGGCAGCAAGGGGGATGCTGCAAACCCCGGGGAGCCAGCTGGTCAGCCCAAACCAACATTTGTTTTATGGGAAACCAACCATATGAAGAAGCGACATTTATCCGGAGTCCAACTCTTTCAAATGAGTTCCCAAGAGCCAAAAGAAACTGAAGAGGGTCATGGCAATTAGGTGTACACAGTATAGGGGATTGATCATAGTTTGGTGGGGTGCTGTCGTGTACCTGTTGGTATGCCTTAGCAATACAGGCTCTGCCTCTCTTCACATCTTTATTCCTGTCTTAAATATAGCAAGCTAGTAGTGTTAGAATTTTCACTCGCTGAATACAGGTGTGAGGACAACACAAGCACAAGGGATGCCTTATATGTAGCAGAAAGGCAGGAGCATGATCAAACCAAACAAGCACTTTCCAAAGCTCAGGAAAGAAATGGGGAATTGCTTAGGAAAGTTGATGATAGTGAGAAAACTATAAACAAGATGCTGGAGAATGCTCAGAGGTTCTTATCTCGCTGCCACTATCTGTAGCTGAGTTTTCTTTACTCAAGAATAATGCAATGTCTGCAACTTAAGAGAGCTACTCCTCTCATTCCAAAAAAAAGAGAGAGCTACTCCTCTCTTTCAACTTTGTGAGCTAATACATATTCCCTTTTCCTTAATGAATTAGACTTGAGAAACATGCAACAGCAAGGGAATCTTTGCTTCTTAAGACAAAGCAGAATCTTGACTGCACTACAAAAGCACTAACTGAAGCACGAGGGAGAAACCGAGACTTAGTGACAAGTTTTGAGGATTCAGCTAAAAAAGTCAATATGCTTGAGGATTCACTTAACAGGTTAGATTTCATTTGTTACAAGCATTTGTGATCTGCCCTTTGCTTGAGGATTTTTTTCTCTTTACTCATAGACTAGAAGAATGCACAGCAGAGAAAGACTCTTTGTTGGCAGTAGAAAGACAAGAAAACAAAACGACCAAAGAAGAACTGGCTAATGCCCAGAAAACAATTAATGAATTAGTACACGAGTCACAGAAGTCCCAGGAAATAAGAAAACAATTGGAAGATACCATCAAGAGGTCTGATGCTTTTTCTTCAGAGGACGTGCCCCAACTTCTTTTTCGATATCATCATTACACTGTGATAGTGACTTTTCAGTGTGATTTTGAAAGGTTTGAAGCAGAATCTACTGCCAGAGACACAATATTATTATCAGAGAAACAGGCACATGAGACGACCAAGAAAGTTCTAACTGAAATTCAGTGGAGAAATGAAGAGTTGATCAAGAAAATTCAGGATTGTGATAAAAATACTCTTGAGCTTCAGCTAACTGTGGAGAGGTCCATAATCGTTCCTTATTGTCTACCTAGTAACCTCTAGGACATGAATTCTGTCAGAAATATATCTGCTTTAATTTTTGTATCAACTCCATATCTTTACCATGAGTACAGGCTTCAGGAAAACACATCTACTGCAGAGGCTTTACTGTTGAGAGAACGTGAACAAAACAATGCAACCATGAAGGCACAAGCTGAAACTCAAGAAAGAAATTTGCAGTTACTAAACAAGCTTGAGGACGTTGACAGAAAAATCAGTCTTCTTCAAGGAAATGTACAAAGGTACTCTATATGACTGTTGTTTTATTTGACAGATAAGTAATCCCTGTGTTCAGTCAACCTCATTAGTACTAGTAGCTGCTGCTTCTATCATATAATATAGGAAGGACAACACCTTACTCTTTTGTTTGACAAGTTTTGATCAGCAAATGTAGACTGTAATGAGTAGAGTAGGAGTTGGTAGATGATCTAGCTATAGTAGATGTACAGCATACCTGGGAAGTGTGTGTGTGTGTGTGCGCGCGCACGCGCGTATCCTACCTCCATTGCCAACATTATTTAAGCTGTGTTTGGCACTGGGGAATGGGGATGCTTGCTTGTAGTTAGCGAGCATGTTTACGTAAATGTAGATGCTACTGCTAGCCATGATAACTGATGATCGATTTCAGGCTTGGTGATAACACAGCAAAAGACACTTTGCTGCTATCTGAGAAACGTGAGAAGGATGCCCTGAAGGAAGCACTTACTGAGAGTGAATACAAAAATGAAGAGTTACTGATGAAAACTGAAGAAGCCAACAAAAAAGTTGAGCATCTTCAAAACACTATAAATTTGTATGTACCTTAAACAATTTTTTTTATAGATATTATATTACAAGTACATGCATGTAGTTCTCCCTTTTCAGCATGAGATGTTTGCATGTAGTTCTCCCTTTCCAGCATGAGATGTTTGTTTTCTTTCCTGAAATGAAATGTTTCAAATGATCACCCCATTTTACTAAACCTCCTAAGTATCTGAATAGTTGTGTCAAATTCATCGATTTTTCTTCCCATGCTATAAGATCGGTGGTATGAGGCATGTGTATGAGGCATGCTGCTAATATAGCACTTAGCACCTAGTTGTCTCTTTAACTAAACATAGCTTGACAATTATATTGTCATGATCAGACACTCTACTACCTTTTAGATAACATTAGAATGGATCAGGGTCAGATGTTCTAAAAAGATATACATGCAAAGGGAGACATTCATCGGCTCATATGTGCCACGTGCATGCAGAATGTCTTTGGGTCTCGCAAGAATTGAATTTGAAGGAATGGTAACAGTAGAAAGTAAAAATAGAAGTGCATTTATGAATATCTAAGGTAGATGGAAACAGTTCATCAATATAGGGCTATGTGGCATGCATCACAATACCTAGTTTTGTGCATTTCCTCCTTTTTTTGCTTAACCTAAATAGTTCTTCCTTTTGTTCATTACTACTATGCAACGTTATGAAGTTGTAGTGTTGTTTTTGCCCTGTAACAGGCTTAAGGAGAATATGGCAGCTTCTTTGGAAGCTGAAAGACAAGAAAATGAAGCAATCAAGAGGTCCCTTGTTGAAGCTCAGGAGAGAAACGATGTATTATTTAAGAAAGTTAGGGATAGCGAATACAGGGCCCACCAGCTTCAAGATACTGTCCAAAAGTTGGTATCTTAAATATCTTTCTCCAATTGTCGACTACAATGCCATCATTACAGAATCATTCGTCATCATTTCAGAGACTAATATCTGTATCAATTAGGCTTCAAGTAGATGCCATATCTAGACTGTCTAACTTTGTAATGGACAAACAAGATGGCGATGGTGTCAAGAATGCACATACTGAAGCTCATGGAACAAATGAAGATCTAATGAGGAGAAATGAAAACCTCCTAAAAAGGAATGATGACTTGGTGAAGAAGGTTGAAGATTCTGCTATACTTGTTACTGAGCTTCGAGGGAACTTAGAAAGGTATTTTACCTTAGACAAATAACTCTCTGTTGCGGTAATTCATTTCATTTGTCTTCATCGTGCTTATTCGTGGCCAATTATAAATTGTCTCTGTCCTTCCACAAATACAGGTTAGAAGGGAAAGCTGCCAACTTAGAGGCTGAAAATCAATTGCTTCGTCAACAAGCAATTGCAACTCCTCCATCCACAGCAAAGTCTTCTCAAGCTGCATGCTCTAAAATCAGTATGATCCATGTAATATATCTTCAGTAGTGCTCAATTTGAATTGCTGATAATATTCTAATCTGAACTGGTAGATGCATTTCAACAGAGATGTCAAGAAAGTGGTCATATTTTAAATGGCAACGTAGCATATGCTGAAATGAAGTCCTCAACCGGTCCAACAGAAACGAGACCCTCAATGGTAGTTTAACCATCTTTTTCCTCGAACACGGCTGCATCTCATTCCTTTTACTTTACAAGTCAATTGATCTAGCGCATATTTTATTTTAAACAATGCAGGGTAGTTCCCTTGATTTGATTAACCACAAGGATTATGAAAATGGGCAAAGGTTATTTAATGAAGTATATCAGGTGTGTGTTTGCTATTCTCTAGTAGTTCATTCTATCGTAAACCCTCAGCATTGAATGGTAGCTCTGTTTATTTTTGGTATCCTTCTCAGCACCAGCAACCCCAGAATCATCAGCAGTTATTGCTCAAATATATTACCCAGTATCTTGGATTCTCTGGGAGAAAACCTATTGCTGCTTATCTTATATACTATTGTCTTCTTCATTGGAGATCTTTTGAAGAAGCAAAGACAAGTGTCTTTGACAGTATTATACAAGTTGTAAACTCAGCAACTGAGGTTTGTAACACTTGAGTTTTTCAAGTTCCTTATGCTGTAGAGTAGTGGTACTCCAGTAGCTCATACTCTGCAGCCTGCACCTTATGATTCTATATGATACAGCTTTATGCATCCAATTTTCCAGTACCTGTAATATTTATCAATGTTCTTACTTCAAGGCTCAACATGATACGAGAGGCTTGGCCTACTGGCTGTCCAACTTATCCACATTGTCAGTTCTCCTGCAACGCTCATTTAAAGCTTCCAGGGCAACTGTCTCAACTTCACATAGACGAAGGTTTTCCTGTGAAAGGATTTTTCAAGCCAATCAAACTTCAAGCAGTGGACTTGCTTGTCTCAGTGCTCAATCAGTGGATGGAGCTACCGCGTTTCACCAAATTGAAGCAAGATATCCGGCTTTGCTCTTCAAGCAGCAGCTAGTGGATCAGATTGAAAAGGTGTATGGAGTGATAAGCGACAAAATGAAAAAGGAGCTAAACCCATTACTTGAGTTGTGCATACAGGTACCTCATTTCTTGAGCAAAGGAACCATCCACTGTCAACTATTCCTATTGAAAATCTGTGGAATTTCTAAATCTTTAGGATCCAAGAACTTACTCAAATCAAGCAAAGGCCTTGATGTCTCCTGCTAGTGGCTTGGGCCAACAGGACCAACTCATGCATTGGCTGAGCATCGTGAAAATCTTCAATAGCTATTTGCATGTTCTCAGAGCCAATCATGTAGGTGCTAAGAGCACAATCATCAATGCAGTATCCATTTGCAGTATTTTAAAAACAATGTTAATGTGGTTACTTTGTAGGTCCCCTCAATTTTGGTCCACAAATTGCTTACCCAAATATTTTCTATGGTCAATGTGCAATTATTTAACAGGTAAGTTTGAGTCATCCTATCATATTTTCTTCTTGGAAGTATGAGCAGTTCACTTCTGTTCCTGGAGCGTTCTCTTCCTTATTTGAAAACAGGCTTCTCTTGAGGCGTGAGTGCTGTTCCTTTAGCAATGGGCAATACATCAAAGATGGGCTAACTCAACTAAGATATTGGTGCAATGACGTCAGTCAAGAGGTGGTTCACTTATTTATTCTGCTGTAGTAGGATACATCGTGAAGGGTAAATTACATAATTACATAAGAACACCGTTCACTGTTCTTAATGTTTAACAAAACCCAATTTTAAAATGTTGCACCCAAGCTATCAAGAAGGGGCTTTGTTGTCCTTGCCCACTCCACTTTGCAATAGGAAATGTGGAGCTATGGGTGGCTTGTTAGTCAGCCTAGGTTTGGATTTCACCACGGTGGGGTTACAAATTTCATAAAACTTTAGGCTATATATCAGGCACTTTATGTCACAATTCGAGATATAACAGGTTTTTGAAACTAGGACCAAGAACATGTTTTTCTTAACTCTCATTTTTACATGCCTTTTCTTAAAAAAGAATTTATAATTCCTTTTTAATTATGATTTGTTGTGACCCAGTTTGCAGACTCCGCATGGGTAGCACTGAGGCATATAAGACAAGCTGTTGACTTTGTGGTTTGAATCATTTTCCCCTTAAGAAGCAAATCTTAGTACACAAACTGAACTATATGAAACTTTGATACTTTTTTTTTCTCAAATATACCCCCTCCCCCTTCCATTCATCAGGTAATTTCTCTGAAGCCAATAAGGACATGGGAAGAGATATGCAATGATATTTGCCCGGTAAGTGTTCGCTTTGTCCATGATTCTTTGACACTATTTCGTACTCATTTAGCTATTTGTTTAGGCTCTCAGTTTGCAGCAGCTAGAGCGGATAGTCGGTATGTATTGGGACGATTTAAATGGCACAAACGTAACATCTGCCGAGGTAAGACGATAGGCTTTATACATTTAGTCTTGCACTGTTTGGTTCGAAATGCTAGCGACCTTCGTTTAATCTCCTTTACTATCTATAGTTCATATCAAGCATGAGAGCTACGCTGCGTGAAGAATCAAATAGCGTCTCCAGCTTTTCGGTCCTGCTGGATGATGATTCCAGGTCTATTCCCCGACAATTTATAGGCTCTAGTTTTCATGCCCCTAAATGATATTTGTTCAGTTCAGCTTCATAATTTCATTTCTCTTGCAGCATACCTTTTTCGCTTGAAGATATCTCGAAGTCGATGCCAAACATTGAGGAGACGTCAGTTAGTGACCTGCTACCTTTTATCCACGAGAACCAAAATTTTGCGTTTATATTGCAATAGAGAATATGTAGCGGTTTCTTTACAACGCCTCCCGGTTTGTATAAGATTGCAAAGTTCTGGGTGGGGTATGAGATTTATTTATTATACACGCGGACACACCACCACCACAATATACACTGCACTGGACCTGCAATACACAACTTCCATCGGATACAGACATGGGTAGGCCTTGAATCATTAAGGTAACAATATGTTAATTTTAGTGACCGTCTCAGCCGCTTGGCTCTTTACAAGTTCGACTATCATACAGCATTGGGGATATACCAAGTGCCAGGGCTCAAGGTAGAAGCCGATTGGAGAATATTTTAGCCACTAGAAATAGAGTGGGGTTAAGCATAACCCTCTACGGAAAATGCATCTAGCATATACATGTACAATTCTTGAGGCCCAACGAAAAAAAAAATGTGGGTCAAGTCTCATCCGGACGACCAACTAGCAATAGAAGTCTTTGGACATATCATGGTCAGCTCTAACTCTGATGGATCCAGCTCAATGTTATGAGTTGCTCTTGAGCTTCTTTCGAGGTTTCAAATCAACCACAATGACAGTGATATTGTCCTCAGTACCCTTCTTCAGTGCGAGCCTCATAAGATAATCAGCTGCAGCTTGTGCAGCAGGATCAGTGGATTCATCACCCTCATCACACAATGATGATGCGACACCATTGTTCTTGTGCCACAGTTGGATTTGACGCCGTGCAACTTTGCATGCCTCTTCATTCGGTATGACATCCCACAGTCCATCACTTGCAAGAATGAGGCAGTCATCATCTTTCGCCCTAGGAAAGACTGTAACTTCTGGTTTTGGAATGACGAATGGTTTTAAATACCGGTCCCCTACAACAAGTGTTTCCAAGTTCAAGTTAGGAAAAGGTGAAGAACATTGGACAAATGCTATCCAACCCACAGAGAAATCAGCTGAACTGTTGGCCCAACTAAATTTTCTTTTGAATTGGAGGAACAATAATGTCCGAGAGTTTTACACAATGGTGCATCTGATTTTAAGATGGCGATGAATGTTAACATTTCCAAACAAGATCTATTGATGGTTAGCCATGGTCCAAGCTGCAAGTGTCACTTGCAGGAATCATGACATAAGGATGGCTTTTCTACTGCAGCGAACTTCTTTTCCTAATCACATCTGCATTCTGTGTTCTATACCATAGAAATATACTTAAGCTCATTTTACAACTTCACTGACAGGATTAGAGCCAATATTCTGACAGTCAAATTCCAGAAAATGATGTCAGTAGAGTTTTAAGTCTATCGTGCTTCCTATCTCGGATAGAAACAAGCTGTTTAAACCAAATCGCTGATACAGTAGACACTTTCTTTAATATAGAACAACTACAACATGGTCTTATCTTCCTAAATGGAAGCATGGCATCTAGTGAAAAATTGCCTAGGTCAGTTATTCGATTAGATAGATTGAAGATGATTCTCTAGATCGTATAGATAGCGATAATAATACCACAAAAAAACTAATTCTTACAGCAACTGGTTTCTTATATTTGATCTTAGAACTTCCACAAAGTCTAACTAAGATACTTTACAACATGCAGCAACAGCATAGGCATAGAGTCATTCTACCAAGATCTAGCTGAGGAACCAATATACATACCAATCGATCTTGACATAGCAAGTATACCGGAGACCCGGTAACCGTTCCATTGGATGACCTTGCCTCCCAGGGCCTCAATCCTCGCCCGCTCATCCTTCCTGTCAGGCTGAAGCAACCACAGGTCAATCACATCACATGAATGAACACCATAAGCATCATGGCTCCAACTAAAAAAAAAGCTCACCTTGTGATCAATCGACAGCTCTACGGGCTCCTTTCCACGGCAGAGGACAACACGCGAATCCCCGCAGTTGGCGACCACCACATGGGACGAGCACACGACGGCGACAACCGCAGTCGAGCCCACGTTCTCGGCGGCCACCGGCCGTGACTCCTGAACGCCACCGACGAGCCTGCTCGCCTGCCCTGACACCTCGTCGTCCAGCCTCTGGAAACACCTGGTGAACAGGTCGTCCCAGTGCTCCTTCATCTCCACCTCGCTTGTCTCCCCCAAATCCTTGCCGAGTAGCCTCAGCTCCTGCCGCAACAGCACCTGGAGCCTCTCCCGGCAGTAGTTCGCCACCTGTACAGCGACAAGAAGCGACGAATCAGCAACAGCTCTCATCGATGGAGTGGCTTTTGAGAAGCCCGCGGGCGTACCTCGGCGCCGCCGTGGCCGTCGAAGACGCCGAACAGGTGCGCCGGCAGGCGGAGCGCGTCGGCGTCGAGGCCCAGGCCGTCGAGGTCCCGGCGCCTGGCGAGCAGGCGCACCGGCACGTCGGCGAAGCGCGGGAACGCGGCGCAGGCGTCCTCCATCTCGGCGCTGCGGCCGCGCGTGGACGCGCAGCCCCAGACCGGCGCGCAGTCCATGAGGTAGACGCTCCTCTTGCCGCCGCCGGCCTTGCCGTCGGCGCCGGCGCCGGCGGCAGCGAGATCCAGCTTCTCGACCCCCGGCGCGCATTCCGCGGCGGCGCAGGTCGCCTCGTCCTCCACGCAGATCGCCGCCGTCGCCGCCATCACGGAATCGCAGCAAAGACCCCCTCTGTCCCTAACCCGCTCGTCCCCTGCCCAACCGCGGCGCCGGAGAACCACCGCCACCGCGAGAGTCGGCCACCAGGCACGAACCTGAGACGCGAGGAAGCGGCGGGTCGGACGGGCGGGCCTTGCAGTAGGAGGAGGGGACTACAGTCTCGGTGGGGCGGATGATGAGGAAGCCGAGGAGGAGGGTGGGGTGAGAGAGAGAGGGGGAAGGGGGAAGGGGAAAGAAGCAGGGGTGGGGGAAGAGGAGGAGGAGGAGGAGGGGAAGAAGCGAGGTTGGAGGAGGGGATTGGCCCGGGGCCCTCGCCGTAGCGGGCAGGTCTCCCCGACTCGTCACGCCGCTGGGAAGGGTCCGCGTGGCGGGGCGCCTTGATATTATTTGTCGCGTACTAGTACTCGCGTGCCTGGTTTCTGCTACCTTCACGCCACCACGCCGGGGCACGCACACCTGTTGCGCTCCCACTCGCACGCACACCTGTGCCGGTTTGTCAGTGCCGTAGGAGTGGCACTGCTCTGCTCTGCTCTGGTCCTGCGTGATGCTACTAGGCAGGCGCATGTTCGATCTTCACGAGAAGCCTGACACTTGGAGGGGGTACGGATTTTTCCTGACTTTGGCCTACTGTACGTGTACGTGTATGCAGACGTGTTTCCGGTGCTCACTACTCCTACTCCGTAGGCTTTGAAAAGATATTTGTGTCTGCAACAAAGGCCTTGTTTAGTTCTGAAAAGTAAAAAGTTTTCGATACTGTAGCATTTTTGTTTGTTTGTGACAAATATTATCTAATCATGGACTAACTAGGATCAAAAGATTTATCTCGTGATTTACAGCTAAACTGTGTAATTAGTTTTTGTTTTCGTCTATATTTAATGTTTCATGCATGTGCTACAAGATTCGATGTGACGGGAAATCTTGAAAACTTTTTTGTTTTGAGGGTGAACTAAAAAAGGCCAAAGTGAAATTTTGCTTGAGTGGGCATCTAATTTTTTTAAAAAAAAATTGTTACCGTAATCATCTAACTATAGACTAACTACGATCAAAAAATTTGTCTTACAAATTACAAAGCAATTGTGCAATTAATTATTTTTTATATATATATAATGCTCTACATATGTGCTGCAAAATTCGATTTGACGAGAAATTTTGAAAAGTTTTTGAATTTTGTTTGTAACTAAACAAGGCCCTAAAATAGGAGTATTATCTACTTCCTCTATCTCCAATTGTAAGTCACTCCAAGAATGTTAGAGAGTTAAAGCATCTCAACTTTGACCAAAAATATAAAGAGAATTACAAAGATTTATAACATAAAATAAGTATAATATGAAAATATAATTAATGAACAATGTAGTGATACTAAGTTGACATCATAAATATTATTGTTTTATTATATAAATTTGGTCAAACTTAAAATGGTTCGACTCTCTAAGATTTTTGGAATGACTTATAATTTGGGATGAATGGAGTAATAAGTAAGCTCTTATTGGTACTTTGGATTTTATACATTTCTTTTCATAGACCACTCTTTGAACCCGTAGCATCCTCAAGTGAAATGCAGAATAATGGAGTATATATCAATTATCAGTCTAATAATAATCTGACATGTGAGCTAAGCTGGAATAATCTGGAATATATATATATATATATATATATATATATATATATATATATATATATATATATATATATATATATATATATATATATATATATATATATATATATATATATATATATATATATATATATATATATATATATATATATATATATATATATATATATATATATATATATATATATATATATATATATATATATATATATATATATATATATATATATATATATATATATATATATATATATATATATATATCCTTTTCATTCCGCTCTCTTATTTTTTTTTTTGCTTGAAAAAAACAAAGCACGAGTTGGGTTATTCCGTTATGGCGTTTATTTCGCTTGTTTGTGTTTATACAAGTCATATCTTTTTTTATGCTGCAACCTCAAAAAAAATCCTGGACTGAGTAGAGTATTACTTAGGAGTATCTAGACTTTATACGCACACGTATTTGCAACTACTATCATATAGGAGTAGTTAAGTTTTGGCTAAGTATAGATAGAAGAATTTCATGGACTTTCATATAGGATTTTATCCTCACCAGGCAGTTTGAGTTGTGTAGGACAAAAAAATAGTGACTTTGTTTAGTTTTTTGGGTAAAAAGTTTTTAGATACTGTAACATTCTATTTATATTTGATAATTATTGTCTACTCTGTAACCATGGACTAACTAGACTAAAAAAAGTCGTCTCACAAATTACAGAGTTATACAATTAGTTATTTTTTATCTATATTTAATGTTATATATATGTGTCGCAAAGTTCGATGTGACGGAAAATCTTAAAAAGTTTTTAGATTTTAGTTGTACCTAAATAGAGCCAGCATCCTAAGTTCTCTGGCCAGAAAATTTGCAAAATCATGTCTTTTACCAAGATATCTTCCAAGGACGTTGATCCCAAGACACGTCTCACCACAGGGTGACGCGTAGCATTTGCCGTGTTATCAAAGCCAGGAGTAAACACTGTTGTCTATTCCAATATAGTAAAAGTGAGTGAAAGCATCTAAATTTGTCTTACTTCATATAACAAATGTCAATATTTATGGTACTAAACGATTCTTAATTGAATATACCGTATCTATTTCGTGCCATGATAAATTTTAATATGTTTTGAGTGAAAACATCTTAAATTTGATTTCGTTTATATAAAAATACAAAATTCATGGTACTATATAAACAATATTATTATTACATTCTAAATTGAATATATCTATTTAATGTAACAAATTTAATAAAAATTTTCTATAAAATTCGGTCAATTCTACGTAGTTCATGGATATTTGATTCTTGACCTAGGAACCTTGTTTCAGTCAGACATCACTCACACTTATAAAGTTTTGGTATTTGAGATTCTTGAGGTCCAAAACTATGCAAAATTGTCTTGGATCATGAGCTACCTCTCTTCTTCTTCTTTTGATATGGTAGTATAGAATGTCAGAACTTTTGATGCCTTGTTTACTTCCAAATTTTTTTGCAAAATATGAATAGTAGTACTTTCGTTTGTATTTGATAAATATTATCTAATTATAGACTAACTAGGCTTAAAAGATTCGTCTTGTCAATTCCGACCAAACTGTGCAATTAGTTTTTATTTTTATCTATATTACATACTCCATGCATACGTCTAAAGATTTGATGTGACGGAAAATCTAAAAAAATTTACAAATTTTTTGAGGAACTAAACAAGGCCTAAACATCTTATCCAGAATTTACAACACCAAAAGTTTTAGTGCAAAATATTTGGTGCCATATCTTTGAGCATGGTTGGGGGAATTAAACAGGCTCTTAATCCTATACTTTCGATTTCGGGCGGCCGGCGAGAAGCGTGCCATCATCCAAAGTTCCAAACAAGCTTGATTGATGAACATTAAGGGCACGATCGGGAATTCCTTTGTTTTCATGATGACAGCTACCTGCCGGGGACCAGCTACCGCATGAGATCTCCCACCCGATCCTCCGACCATCCCGATCCAATTTCGCCCTTCCACCATCGCCCCTCCGCCTGACACGTTGCGTCCGCTCAGCTCAGGTCGGATGGATGCGGACACCCACACCTCTCATCTTTCGAGGCGTCCGGGGCCCACGCCTCCCCCCAGCTAACCCAATCGGAGCCCGCCACTTGGCCACGTCGGACGCGAGAAAAGCGTGCCTTTTCTTCCCCCGCGAGAGAGAGAGAGAGAGAGAGGAGCAGACCAACGACCGCCATCGCCTGTGCTTTACGCCGGCGGCGGCTGCCGTGTGCGACGCGCCGATCGCCACACGCGGACACGCGCCACCTAGTGTAGTACTCGTAGTATCCATCGCCATTCCCGGCCGGAACGGATAGCGCTCGGGATTACGCGATCCACATCGTCACGGGCGCCAGACAGCGACGCCTACGTATACACTACACAGTTACTATTCTTGTACACATACATGTGGGACTGTGGGTACACTACACGAAAAAGGGGGCCGTGCGATGCGATGCGATGCGAGCAGAGAAAAAGGGGGGTGAAAAAAAGGAGGATGGAGCGGTTGAGCTGGTAGGTTCGTCGTGCCGGACTGCCGGGTCGTGTCGTCTCGTCTCGTCGCCTCGCCAGCCGAGGGCTCCAGAAGTAGGCCTTGCGTATGGTAAGGGCACTCACAATGCAGACTCTATCATAGAGTCTAAAGTTATTTATTATCTCAAATAATGTGGACTTCGAGTCTAAATAAGACTTGGAGTCTTATTTTTTCTACCTCTTTCTTCAATAAATATGTTGCCACATCAGCAAAATATTATAAATAATATATAATAAAGTGTCTTGGACTCTATGATAGAGTCTTGCATTGTGAGTGCCCTAATGCTAATTGCTATCCATTCCATATACAGTAGTGTGCGCTTTACCGTTCACTTTCCTCATTTCCTGTAGCTGAAAACGGCCTCCTTCGTCGACGGGTTTTTTCTTGGTTTTCTGGAGGGTGTAGGCTGTTGTGGGAACAGGGAGGTTGCCACGTAGTACTACTCCTGCTGTGCTACAGTTGGCGCCGAGAATGAAGATGCGTGCGTGCGTGACACGCGGCGATCTGATCCATCCAGATCCGAAACCAGGACTGCACGTGAGCTCCCGCGCCACCAGGCGGCGCGCGGTCGGGAGATGAGCTCGGACGACGAACCAGATGCGAAGCGAGCCGACTTATTCCCTTGAGTTTATCAGTTAAATTTAACAGCTAATAAATCAGTTCACAGTATTTTCTATTATAATTAATGAGTCAAATAAAAAAGACGAGGCCGGCGCAGCCACGGCCGGCCGGCGACGGCAGCGCGGTGAGCCGGCGACGCGGCTGGGGTCGAGGTGACCGGCGGTTTCTCCGGACTCCGGGGGGAGACAGTGGGGTCGGGGTCCGACACGGCTGGTGCAGGCGCATCAATGATTGATTGACGAGTACCCGACCGATCACCTCCCGCCGGATGATGACTTGTCAGGTGCCACGCCCATGGTAGACCGATCCATTGGACACTTGGCACCCGGTCGTTCAAGCAGGGAAAAGGAAGGAAGGATGCCCATCAATCATCATGCCGTCCGTCCTTGTCAGCAGCGGCTGGATGTGTCCTCGTCTCATCAAAAATGTGCTCCTAACTCTTGACGTTTTCCATGCAGTTTTTACTTCAACTAAATTACGTAGGCGACAACGTATACTTCGTACAATATATTTCTATAGTATATCTATTTTAAATTATAAATATTGATAATATTTTTCATATAAATTTAGTTAAGTTTAAGAAAGTTTGACACAATCCAAACTATTACGGTATCCTTTAACTCCATCTGCTGCGCTCCTATGCATACCCTGCACTCCCATCCATCTTCTCTCCTAAAAAATGATGTGAGTGTAGACTCGAAGTGGATAGAAATCTAGGACACATACGTCATTTTTCACATCCACTAATTGAGAATATAGACTTGCATTTTTTTTTCCCTATGATAGGGTTAGCTTTCCTTTCGTTAGTGTGAAGGAATACAACAAATTACGTGCTCGACTCGGGGTCTCTCAAAAGCGAGATTGAGCTGAGAAATTCGTCGCCGAAGATGCGAAGAGGGAGATTTTCCCCTAAAAACAAAGGGGAGAAAAAAAAGACAGAAAGAAAAGATCCGGGAAGAGAGGAACTGCCTCTGCCTGCCTGCCGGCTGGCGTGTTGGGGATATGCATCTGCGGGAGCCCGGTCGCCGTCGCCGTCGCCGATGGTTACGTTCCCCCTCGCCGTGGCGCCCCGCCATTGGCCCAAGTGTCCCCAGGACCATCTTTTTGTGCTGTGCGCGTGTGAACGGAGCTGCCAGGTGCCAGGCTGCCAGCGCTGGCATCTTTTTTCTGCATCTGTGGGCACACGTAGCTCTCGTAAACCACGTACCTTGTCTAAGGCCGTGTTTAGTTTCTAATGACAAAAATTCCGTGACATTGTAACAATCTCGTTTGTTTCTAGTAATTATTGTTCAACTATAAACTAACTAGGTTTAAAAAATTTGTCTCGTAAATTTTGACCAACTTGTGCAATTAGTTTTTATTTTTATTTATATTTAATACTCCATGCATGTGTCTGAGGATTCGATGTGACGAGAAATCTCTGAAAAAATTTAGGTTTTGAGATGAAAATAGACAAGGCCCAAGTCCAAGGCACGCATCGGCAGCTCGGCCTTTCTGGAGCACAGGTTCGGCGCCGGGGTCGTTCACCGGAACGCTACAGGGACCAGACAGCAGGGTGCCGCCGATGAGGCGATGATGCAGTGTGCAGGCGGGAAGAAGCTAGCAGCATGCGAAACATATGGTCGGGACCGGGAAGGGACCCGTTGGTTTGATTTGTGCATCCGCACTTGCCTTTCATTTCATCAAGAATGAAGAAGAATCCGAGGGGTCGGTTCGGCGGAAAGAAAGGTTTGGTTGGGTGCGGTGCTGCCGTGCTGGGGTCGGGGACGCGGACGCCCAGCCGTGCACGGCATGGAGCGCGGAGACGTGGAGGCGCCGGGCGGCCGCCGCGACCGCGAGGTGGGGGCCCGGGCTTGGAAATGGAGTGCCTTGTGAAGTTGTGATGGTGTTTGGTGTGGTGTCGCGTTGGCACGTTGCTGTGGAGCGATGGCCTGCTTCGTTTGTGTTAAAAATAAATATTTGCCACCCGAATGTAAAGATGTTGACAAGCTTTGATAGAGAATCAAATCGCTGATAAATTTTGGACATCAAGCAATAAGGGTTAGGCTGGGCCGATGGAAGCTGTGTGTGGGCTTTGGTCATTGGGCTTTGTTGGGCCTGACACTATCTTCTGATCTTCTTACTACGATTCTTGCAACAAAAGAGGCCCAATCAGCGTGGCCACGTCGCCTGCTCTTTTCGGCTGTCGGATAGGGCACGCGAACGGTCCAGATCGTGCTCACATTGACCTTTTCACAAAAAAGCTCTCAAACTTCAGTCGAATCAACCTGCAGTCCATGCCTCCTCTGATGTTGTTTTATAGAAAAACCCTCAAACTTTACAAAAATCAACCTGCAATCTAGGCCTTATAAACAAATGGGCCGGCCTGACTCCGGCTCGGGCCATATATCAACGGGCCTAGGCCTGGGCTGAAATCGGCCCGACGACGTATTTCTATTTTCATTCAAATTTATTCTTTATCTAAAACAGTTGAAATTTTATAAAGGACATAATAAAACAAAATAAATAAATAAATAAATAAATAAATAAATGCTAAACCAAATTTGTTGAACTCTACTCAACTACCAATACACTGTAAACACATAACATCACATATTTTAATGATTTTTTTGCTATTAATGGTAGCTTAACCATACAACGAATAAAATAAAATGATTGGATATTTTACCAGCTTCATAGTCATAAAAACTATATAAATATACTTTCTTCAACAAAATACGGTTATATTTAATATTGCAAATTTCACGATTCGAGATCAAATTCTCCTCGTATCACAATTACACTTAGCTTTCAGCTACTCATGATCTTTCCTCCTTAATAAATACTCTTAACATTTCTCCCTCCATAATAAATATAGCCAAAAAATGATACCTCCATTTTGATAACTAATAAAATATATTACTTAAATAATACGAGTTTGCAAAATATGCAGACCATGATACCTATACAAAAATAACGAAACAACAAATTTTTCTTACCTATAAAGTATGTATAAACTATACTACTACAATGATGCAATACAAGCTCTCCACTCTAAGAACAAACATGTATTACTAAAATAAATATTTTTTTTGTAAATGTACTGAAATAAATACTTATCCTAATATACTCAACAAAGTAATTCCTACGAAAAAAGGGACCATCAAACATTACAAACGGTACACAACACTAGCCATAAGCGGCAACGCCGCGAGCATTTTCTAGTTTATTACTACTACTACTACTACTCCTGAGCCCTTCAAACGTAATCCAAACCACAAGTAATACATACAGGCTATATATAGCGCAAACGGAAGTCTGAATCCACTCCGTTTCAGAAAATGCAAAGCTCGGCACAGTGTGCCATGAACGTCCTGTGGTTGCAAATATACAGGGCAATCATTAACCATGGTGTGATTTGGGCATCGCTGAATGATAAAGGGGGCGCTTGCATCTTCTGAATTCTGATAGCAGCACCAACGTTGAGAAGCAAGAGGAAGGAAACCACTGCACTGTGCTATGTAGTATGTACCACGTCCACGTGCAAACCCTATTTACTGTTTCGGACCGCACGTGAAATCCGGTTCCGTAACAAAATCGATAGTGAGCTCAGGATTTGGATCATGCAGTTCAAAGATTACCTGAAGAAAAACAAAGATAATGTTGCGTATGTTAGTTCCTTCACCACCAACTCAACACCTAATAACAATAAGTAATCTTCTGAAAATAAATCTGCTAAGGCGTTAACATAGGTTCCTAAATTTTGCTGAATGCTGAGCGTTTCTTTTCCTCCTTTTATTTTGACTAGTATGGATTAGAACAAGAAAATAACAGATCCAGTTACGCTAGATTTTTGTTAAAGGAAACCTTTCTCTGCATAAAGGTGGATCAATACTATTTCGCCGCAATTTTGACAAAAATGTACAGCAAAAGCCGAAAAGTATCATAACCAGACAGCGCATTAACGTTACAAGGAGAGATAAACTACGTACAACAATGTTGTCCCCAGATCTGAGGATAGGCGCTGGAACATAAAGGGCACATTGTGGTCCGCGGACCTGAAAAAAAATCAATTTCAGCTCTAATGAGCAAACACATAGATTATTATTGAAATTAACGAATATAACTGGACTTCATAAACAGTGGCAGAACAAAACTCTCAGGATTGTACCGGCCAAAATCTTCCGATGTTGAAGTTGTTCACAAAAGCAACACCCTTGTTCCAACCACGAAATGATATGAATGTATCCTTTATCTCACTCTCATAGTCAATATGGAAATGTCCTTCATAAAACGCAGGTAGTGCAGAAATGCTTCCTGTTATAAGATGGTGCAAGGATATTAAGTTTCAAAGCAGCATGTTTCTCAAAAACATAAATTAGATATGATAATCCAAGAAGAAACCAGACACAGAAACATATTGATTAATAAATTCTGAAAGAAAAGATACAATTCAGTTAGTTGTTCAATTCATGTGTAGCTCAGCTAAAAAGAATATAAGGAATTCCAAAAGATAAGAATGAACCCCACGTGTTACAGTAACCCACCTAGGAACTACATATGACACATAGACAGTTATATCTTGCTCCAGATCAGTACTCCTCTTTCGTTTTGGCTTTTCTAGACAACTTCTATTATGTATCTAGACATATCATGTATCTAGGTACATAGCTTTTAGAAAAGCCAAAACGAGTAAACCACCTATAATTTGGGACAGAGGGTGGTACTATCCTAGAGCTAGAGGTAAGCTGTTCACATGCCATGAGCCCATGATGGACCATAAACTGTGCCACACTATTTTAAAAATACCATAACTGCATGAGAATTAAGTGTCGTACCCTTTCACTGCTTGCAGAGCTGTTTGAATGTAGAGACTTACCATTTGAATAGGATGACGATTCCTGCAAATTCTTTTCTGAGTCTCCATGAATGGACATTTTACTGGCTCCAACATAAGGTATTTGAGTGATTAGTTGAAGTTTTGGAAGCCTGTCCAGTGAATTGAGTGCAAGTGGATACATTTTCCAGTGACGGATAGTAATGCCATCTATTTGAATAGGAGATAGTATTCCCTGTATTTCAGAACTGGTCACGGATCAGCAATAGAAGCCTATAACCATGGTCCATGCAGACACTGCAGCTAACGAGAGGCAATGTGGTACTTACCTTCCGGTCAAAAATATATGGCCCATAATTTACACGACCCATATTTTCTACCTGCAGATGAAACACAAATACGGTAAGCAACAAACCATTAAGATTGTAAGAATTTTTCTTGAAGCAGGATTGTAAGAATAGTTTAATGTTGAAAACGAAACTTGGAGAAACGTAACCTCCGTTCTTTTTTTAGTTGATGTTTGAGGAATGAAAAAAAAAATCATTTTAAGGCTTAACACGAAAACTCGAGTCAATAAACAATAGTATTACAACGCTAGAAAGAAAGTTCTGAAGAAAATGCAAGAAAGATTACCAGGATATATAGGCTGGTAGTAGATGAACATCTTAAGTTCGGTATCTCTAGTGTTTTATTAGACCATCTTTCAATTACACCACCATATCTTAGGTTTCTGACACCATCAACTGAGCAAGACACAAACACCTGAGCTCTGTCATGTACCTGCAGCAACACAGAATTCACATCTTAGAAGAGATGATCTTTCTTTCATGCCAACAAAATGAATATGAAAGCCACAACCTTTGGAATTGACAGGATGCTTGATGGGAGTTTCCCTTCGTATTCTGACATGTACAAGAGAAATCCAAACATCTGACAAAATAAACCCCATGACAGATACAAGAAATATATACTTAAATGATAAGTTCAGTAACAATAACGGAAATACACATATAATTACATTTGTTGGTACCTGGCCTATCTGTTCCATATAAAGTGGATGCTCCGAAACAGAAACTTTCAGAGGATCACTGATATTATCAATGATATCAAACAGAGAAGCAACCTTTTCTAATTTCACAAGCCCGTAACTTGCTTTTTCAATGTCAGAAGGAAGTGGATGAAGAGGAGTCCCAGTACATTCATGTATTACTCTTCTCAGTGCTGCTTGATAATTGTAATGAGAAATCAAAATATAGAAATAAAACAGTGCTTAAAAAGAAGTTATATGCATATAAAGTTCTTTTTGGGAATTTGCCAGAGATTCAAATGAAGTAGTTCCTACATCCACTAATCTACATTGGCACACACTATGCACAGGTTATTAGGATCTGCCACTCAAAAACCATTGAGTATTCCATTTTTATCTCATGCTGAATTTCGCAGGCTGAGACAAAGTGAGCCCAAAAAAATCATTCCTAGTGAATATCTAAACTGGATGCATCACAGAACTGGTTTTCTTTAGTTGAGGTCGAGGTTGTTTTTGTTGTATTAAAAAGGTGCGTATGTTTGCATAGAAACCAAGTGTGCTTGGGTGTGTGCTGTAAGGGTTCTTGCCCCTTTTTTCTTCTTAATATAAAGATACGCAGCTCTCCTGCGTGTACGAAAAAATAGGCCAGGGTCAGGGAGTTTTTTCTTTTCTGTTTCAGGCTTTTTTGACTTGTGATGTACTACAAAGCTTCCTAGTCTCATAGTTGAGACGGGGAGATTGTTTGTAGGGGATCGTTATTTCTTCTCTCTCCATAATATAAAAATGTGCAGCTCTCCTGCGTGTTTGAAAAAACAAAACAGCATGCCTTTGTATTTTGCATTATGCACATCTCCATGCTCCTTAATCGGTGCATCCTGCCCAGTAAAGAGGTCACGTAAATAAGTTGACATGCAAAAAGGGATCAATAAATGAGATGAACTATTTGGACTGATACTTGCATAGTCATAAGAAGTGAGGTCTGGCTTGTAGTCAGATTCATCTTGACCAGTATTTGCACCATTATAAAATCCAAAATTGGTCCCACCATGAGCCATCTGGACAACCTCATGAAGAAATAAAATTAATAGACCTAGACTGCAAATGCAATGCATTGATGAATGGGCTCCAGTGACAGACATAAAGTACAGCAGAACCATTGTAGCACAAAATGGTTTTAAGGGCTTTAGCTGTACTAGTAGCATCTGTTGTTGCGATTCTTTCACCCCAGTGTGTTAACCATCCAGTATAAAATTCCCTGAAAAGTAAGAGGTGCCAACATTAGGTAAAGTCACATACAAAAAATACACAACAGAGAATATTTGGCATCGCATGTATTGTAGCCAACTTACGAACTTAAAGGGGCTGACTTTCCTGGCAAGTTGTATTTCTTCTGCAACCTGAATATGGGCCATGGATTGGATCCAGTTTCAAAATCAACAGCTGCACATCAGCCATATTATTATTAGCTAAAGTGATTAACTGAAGAAAATCAGGTAAAATATAAGTTTGGAAATTTAGAAAGTTAGGCATGTCAGCATATTAAGAAAACATAATTCTTTACCGAAGGCAACAAATAATCTACATCATAGCACAGCTCAGTTATCATATTTTTACCAGCGAAAACATCATCTTGAGGAATTGATCCATTCTTTAAATTACCCATGGCGCCCCCATCAGTTGTATAACTGAAAGAGGAATTAAGAGTACACATGATCACAACTTTGGTAATTAGAACCAAATCATATGAAACATTAATTTGATGAGATCATCTAGGAAACACTTCAAGCTAGCAGAACTCTCAAAAAGTCTGGACTCATTTTTCCCGTCTTTCTTTTTGTCACGTATTGGGTCCATTTTTTTACAATTGAAGATGCTACTGTATTGTTGCATGTAGTGTGTGGCAAACATTTGAAGTTATATCAAAACACTTTTTATATACTATTTGAGAAATCTAACAGTTCAATATTCCCAATTTCCTTATATTGACTGACAAGCATGTGGGCAGTAGCATTTCTGCCAAATTCTTATAGCATCACCACTATCGACCCCACACATTGGCACAATAGTATAAATAAGATTTGCACAGTAAATATCTGTAGAATTTCATAAGGACACAAATTAACAAGTACCAAACCTCTATCATCCCGTACCTAATCACTCCTATAATTGCTATATCATAATTTCTAACCAAATGCTGAAAAGAACACTGATTTATATAGCTAAAAGTGTGAGCAGAGAGAACTGTGTACAGAATAATGTTGTTTCCAAGATATCTTCTGGCCAGCTGAACAAGGTAATGAAGGTAATTCTTATCGTCCCCAAAAGAACCAAATTCATTTTCAATCTGCTAAACATGCTATAGAATTAGGCTCTTCCATATATACAAAAGCTACATACACTAGAAATGAAAATGAACAGGAAGTAATAAAGCAACTTAAAGTCTGATGAACTTGCCTGAACCATAATAACTGAACCCCCATTATTGTATAATAATGGTGCCACTTTCGGAAGTAGTACTCCCCACCATCTCTCCACCTTGAAAACATCGCAATGTTGGTCAAAATATCTCCAGAAACAACTAAAACCAGTGCTATATACCCAAAGATTTATCATGTTTTGATAAGAGTACCAAGGAAAGATAGGACGAATCTGATGATCGCAGTTTAAGGGCTGGTTCTATGGTGAGCAACCAAGGTGGAAAACCTCCTAGATCCCATTCTGCAGTGCATACATTACAAATCATAAGTTTTAATCCAAGCACATGCAGCATCACAACCCCATCAAATTTGAAAACGATAATCATGACATTACTTCATCACGTTTGGGACAGCTACATGGTATCAAAATGTAAAACTGAGTCTCGCTCATGTCTTTTACAAATAAGCAGAGGAAAGCTTTATTTTCTTCATCCACATATTCAATGATCTATCTTTTATGTACTATTGAAAACCAAGAAAAGTGACTCTTCTGATTTTTATAATGACCATTTGACGTTATACGTTACTAATCCTCTGCAGCAATAATAATTCTATTTGTTTAATGCGGTATAAATATACAACTATATCTTCAGCCATTGGCATGCTGAACGTATGAAGTTTCAATACGAATGTCAACTTACCTCCACAAATGTATGGACCTATCCGAAGCATGACCAACATTTCTAGTTCTTGAGCAAGTCTCAGATATGACTCAATATCCGCAAAGCCCTCGAATTTCCAGCTCTGCTGTTCTGGCTCATGCAAATTCCAAGGTACATATGTTTGAATTGTGTTCAAGCCTAATGCTTTTGCTCTTAAAAGGCGATCCTTCCAGTACTGCAAGCACCAGTGCATTGCAGAAGGTCATGATATAATAATAAAGATATATAGAACATGTTGGCCCGAGCTGACAAAAGGTCAATTACATAGTTATGTGCACTTTTTAATTTCCATATCAATGAAACAATGTCATTTCTAGAGGATTCTTTAAACACTTTACAAGTTGGTGTCTGTCAAAAAAAAAACACACTAGGCATATCATACAATACTAAATATGAAAATATGAGGCAATGATGTATAGTATTCTGGTAGTTAGTATTATCAACATTTTGGAAGTTGGCGTCTTCAACAATATTACTGGAAAAAAAACAAAGTGTATGTAGAACAATTGGAATTCAAACTCCAAACAACTAGGACCAATTGAACATATGCATGTGTGGTACTTAGCACTGAAACGTTTTAGTTGCTGAAACTCTTCTTCATACCAACAGCGCTTCTGACCTAGATGGATTCACTCCAGTCCAAGTAGAAATAAATTGGTTCAACACCAGTCTATCAAATGGCAACCTCACTGAGACTCAAGTCACTCAACTACATATTACTCACAAAATGAAAAATCTCACCTCAGGAACAATGCGGAAATAGTGGACGTCGCCGCCGACGATCTGGAACGGTGCCCCATCCTTCCTAAAGGTATCGTTCTCGATCCAGAACCTCCTCGACGCCTCGCCACCAACCTAATTCCCAACCATCCAGGGGCAACGCGAGCCACAGCCACCGACACAACGAAGCAGTGCCACCAATTCAGCAGTGGCTCGACATGGAATCGCCGGACCATCGGACCCCAGACGACACCGAAAAGCGCGCGCGACGAGCAATTGAACTTGATACGTACCAAGGAGGCGAGCGCGAGGCAGAGGGGGAGCACCAGGAGAAGGTTCCTGAAGGTTCCACCGGAGGCCATCCCTGAACTCGTTGCGCTTCCGCTGCTGGGTTCCTCTCCCCGCCAGCGCCGTGGGTCGCACTTGTACCGCGGGAAGCGTGCCTTACGAGCCACGCGTCGGGGGGCGCCGTGAGCAGGACGGCCTACTGATCGACACCGCCCTCTGTGGCCGTGAGAACGGGGCCAAGCGCGCGGGCGGCAGCCGGCAGCGGGAGGAGGAGGGGCGAGTTGCCGAGCTGGGTCCCGACGCGGCGGGGCGGCGGGTGAGGAGACCTCGTGCACAGCTGCGTGCGCGCTGGTGGTGGCGGTGGTTTGACCCTGCTGCCGACGGGAGTGATGGCCGTGCTCACTGTCACTGCTGGACAAAGATGTGGGCCATGCTGAGACCATGCTGATCTGGTATGCGCGCGGGCCACCGTTGCCGGCAGATCTGGCCCGTGCGAGGGTTCTTCTGTGACCGAATTCCAAAGTTTGTCTTCGGCCTTTTTAGTTTCGAATTTTTTTTGTTTTGGAGATTATAGCACTTTCGTTTTTATTTAATAAATATTATTTAATTATGGAGTAACTAGGTTTAAAAGATTAATCTCACGATTTATAGGTAAATTATGTAATTAATTTTTATTTTCGTCTATATTTAGTACTCAATGCATTTGTTGAAAGATTCGATGTGACGGGAAATCTTGAAAAGTTTTTGGTTTTGGATGAACTAAACAAGACCTTCGTTCGATTTCACCTGAAAAAGTTATAGATGGTGTTAAAAGGTTATAGCTTTGATATAAAATTTATCTTTATTTGAATTCATATAAAAAAATTATGAATTATCTTTTGATATAGAATTTAGAGATCAAAATGATACAACTGAACAAATTTGATAACCTCAATAGGTGTTTTCTATGTGTCTGCTCTGCTGCTAGTCCGAACTCCGTGCCATCGTGTGCGTTCGCGTCGGATTATGCAAAAGCCGATAACGTCAAGCTGAATGGGGCAGACGCAACACAAAACCTGACACTCGGCTTCACGTCATTTTTTTTTATTTTTCTTATTCTACTCTTTTTAGTTTTCTTTTCACGCTTATATTTATTTTCCCTTTTCTTTTCTTATTTATTTTTTGTTGGTTTTCTT
Organism: Sorghum bicolor; assembly: GCF_000003195.3. Taxonomy (NCBI): domain Eukaryota; kingdom Viridiplantae; phylum Streptophyta; class Magnoliopsida; order Poales; family Poaceae; genus Sorghum; species Sorghum bicolor. The sequence goes on from NC_012878.2 coordinate 55,879,053, forward strand.
TATCCTGTTTTCCTTTCTTTTCACTTTTCTTTCTTTTCCCTTTTATTAAAATCAACGGTTCTCTTATTTGTGTTTGGTGTGGTGTCACGTTCACACGTTGCTGTGGAGCGAGGGCCTGCACCAAAGATTTGGAAAGCAAACGTCAATAAAGTTGGGTAAAAATGTTTGCCGCCCAAATGTAAGTTGTTGATAAACTTCGGTAGGAAATCAAATCACTGCAAAAAAAAAAATGATTTTCTATATGGTAAACAAAATTTGGTCATCAAGCAATAAGACCCTCAGTCGGTCAGTCCCTTTGCGCGCTAGGATGGGCCGATGGAAGCTGTGTGCGGGCTTTGGTCCTTGGGCTTTGTTGGGCCTGACACTATCTTCTGAGTTACTACTACTCCAGAGTTCTTCAAACGTAATTCCAACTTTCCAAACCACAAGCAATAAATATAGATAGCGCAAACGCAGGTTTCAATCCACTCTTTCAAAAAAAAAAAAGAAGGTAAAGACTTTGTTTTGGCCGGCCGTCATCTTATCACCCCGCACAGACACTTCTTACGCTCGTCGTCGTCCACCTGCTCGTCTTCCACTCGCCCCTATCTCTTCCCCCCCCCCCCCCCCCCCGCGTGGTCACCTTTCTTCCATGAGCACGACCTGCTCCAGTGGACTCGCTCCCCCAGCGCTGACCCTTCCTGCTCCCCGTCGCCGCCTCCCTGCACCGCCACCTGGACAGCCGTGGGCGCCGCCGCATCCATGGACGCGCGGCCTAGATCCAGGGTCTCATGCCCTAGATCCACGATCTGGTGGCCTCGCTCGATGCTATAGTGTTGTGAGGCAAGTCGCCGTCGCTTAATCGATTCGCCTGTAATTGCGAGCTGATTGATTTTGATGCTGATTTGTTTTTATTCGATTTCCCCACGCCTCGTCCATGGTTGCAGGTCATACATTCCCCAACCCGACCTCCACCACCAGGGGCCAGAGCTCCTTCCTACGCGGCTGCGCCTGGGGCCAAGCCTAGCCGACCGGTGGCCACAGCCAAGGTCGCGTCGGTCACCTCCCCCGCCTGACTAGCTGTGCAGGCGAGGAGCTTCCCAGGCCGCCTGCGCGGCTACATCAGGGACCAAGCCGGCCGGCTTGCAGGCCCTTCGGCCCTCCACTGGCCCTTTTTCCTGTCGGCTGCCCGGTCCTGCCCGCTCTCAATCCTTCGTCGGTGATAGATTGACAGTTAGGTAATAATGTGAGATCCAGATCCTGTTCTATTTTTTTAATATTCAGTGATTATGATTGAGTGGTTTTAGTTTTAATTTTGCTTTACGATTTTTGTGGTTGTTGTATATGTAGTTTTGTAGTCTATATGTTGGTATTTGAGGGCACAATGTTCTGGTGCTTATTAAGTGTGTGACTGAATGATGGAATTTTAATTTGGTCATTCCCTTGTAGATGCATGCAGATGCTTGTTGAGCAGTTGATTTAAGATCATTGAGTACTGCTCAAAACAGAGGACAAAGAAGTTAGAAGGTGTATTTAAGATTCTGCATTTGACACCATTATATGTTTAAGCAACAATATAGCACTGCATAGGCAACAATAAGAGTTCACACTGGCAATAACATAACATTGGATAGACAACAATATATTATTTAGATAGGCAACAATATCAGCTTTGTTGTGTCACTGTCGTTGGGTCCTGCTCTGTATCTGTTTGTTTGCTTTCTTGCAGTTGTCCAAGTTGTCAAGAAGAAAGATCAAGGCTTCCAAGGATAATGGAGAGAGGAGCTGGCATAATGGCCATGCTCACGGGCACTACTTAGATGTCATGAGTAATGGTGGCACTGTAGGGGTAAGTTTCAGTCACCGTTCTAGTTGAACCCTTACCTTGTGCGTATGAATTATGATGATTCACATTTCCCTGTCCTTTTAATAATTGCTTATTGTATCAACTAATGAGGTTTTTTCTAAACGTTGTCACTACTCTAGTATTATAGATCTTCATTCAAAAGATTCAAAACAAATCAGAATATAGACTGAATGAGGCTAGGTTACAGAACTGAACTGTAAAGTTTTACCTCTGTCTACATCTCTGATGCAAAATTCTGAAGTACGGCAGCCATCACTCTGAACCTTTTTGGTACCCGATTGTGATTATCACATTTTATAGTACTAACCTTGGCTTGCATTTCCAATGATGCATGATCTGTCTTCTGGCAACCACATGCAATCTTTGTCCAATTGCTCCACCGGCTGCTGTACTCTGCACCAACCAGGCTTGTTTATTCATTCATTCATCCATTAATTCATCTGCTGATGCGATTCTCCTCCTCATCACCGCAAGCATAGCACATAGGCAAGTTGGAAGTGGCAATAGCTAGCTACCTGCTATGCCATTGTTAATTCTCCTCTAGGTTTAATTTATACGGCGGGGCAACAATAAGGGCTCATACAGGCAATAACATAACATTGGATAGGCAACGATATATCATTTAGATACACAACATATCAGCTTTTTTTGCTACCATTTATGATGACGACCTGGTCATGAATGCACAGGTGGGGATAGCAATGAGAAGGGTGGAGGTGGTTCTAGGGGAAGCATCTTTATAAAGGCTGCAACGATGTGAGTGTTTGTAGAATGATTTAATTCTATTATATTTTTCTTTTTGCTAAGTGAACTACTGAGATGCGAATGCAAGCTTGCTTAATTAAGTAGGATTTGGAAAATAGTTACCAATTGAGAACACCAATAGAATAAATTGGTAAGATAGTGAAATTAAGTTGGAGTTTGGAAAACATTTACCAACTAAAGTCGAGTGAAACAAATTGATAGATACTACAGTTTCAATTAACGTTTTTGGTAGACATGATAACACCCAGATTTTTGTTCATGGTAACTTTCTCTAAGTTCACACTACTTTTTTTACTTGGTTTTTAGTGTTAACAATTATCACTTTTGAAAGAACTATAGGTGGAAAGATCAAAGATGCATATATCTCTTTACCATCTGTTTCACTTTATGGTTACCAGTCTTATCATCTTACCTTTTGACATGTTGTTGAATCTTTCTATACACATCTGGGATCTGCTCTGAACTGATCCCTACTTCTCTTTTTCTCTTGTATTCTTGTGATTTAGGTTTAACACTTCTACATTCATAGGAGATCTGCATGCCAAAGATGTACTACATGTTACTTCTATAGCAATGCTAGGTGATGGTTCATACAGTCATATGTCTCTGCTTATTTTTACACCGGGGTCCGGGGGTGGGAGTGGGGTTGTGGGTTGCTAATGAACACAAATACTATACTTGCTTTTTCAGAATACAAAAACTGCTTATTTAAGAAGACATTGTTGTCTAATGAATGACACTTAAATTGCCTAAGAAAATGCAACTTCTTGCAGCCGGCTGCTGCTATTTTGGCCGCAAAAGTGAACTAGACTATATTGTAGGTATAACTGCAATAAGGTGCAGCTACAGCCAAATAATAGCCACCGAGTAGGCTAACTACCAAATTTTCTTCATGTGAGTTCCTTATTTCTAAGCACACATGAAAATACTGGATGACTTATATTATTGAGCTAGTTGCCCTTTGTTCTACTCTCAGATTGTAGGCATTTTACCTGTGATGTTTTTTTTGCTTCTTGCTATATACAAATGTAATGAAAACAACTCTTTTTTGCATGCATTTACAAGGATAGTTCTTCATACAATGTCTAGAGGGCAGGGATTTTGTAGAGTGTGTGTGCCGGTGTCCAAATGGCAGCAACGAGGTATGATGGCACACGCGCAAAAGAAAAGCACAACCATTTTCTTAGACAATTTAAGTGTCATTTTTATGGCAATTTAAGTCATTAGTTAGACAACAATGTGCACATAAATAGGCATTTTAGCCTTTTGTTGCTAATGTGGAGGTAGCTCATTCAGATCTATATTTTTGACACTTATATGATGATTCCTTTCATGCAAGACAGTTAGTATAAATGTGTGCTGCTATATCATGGCATGTAGGCAAATTAAGTCATTTGTTAGGAAACAATGTGCTCCTAAATAGGCAATGTAGCCTTCTGTTGAAAATCTGGAGGTAGCTCATCCAAATCTATATTTTTGACACATATATGATGATTCCTTGCATGCAAGGCAGTTAGTATAAATGTGTGCTGCTATATCATGGCATGCAAGGCAGTTAGTCAAATTTATTAGACAATAATAGTGTACTGGATTAGGCAAAAAAACCACAAGGTTATGCAATTTTTGTTCAGTAACATGCTATGGTGTGCCTCATGTTTATGCATTTGCATAGACAAGGTTTCAGTACTTATATATGCTATATGACATCTAGTTGCTGCAAGCCTAAATTTTTTTAACATTTTTTACTTGCAGGTGTGATGGTCTCTCAAGCATCAACATGGGATAAAATGAACAAAGAGAGCCATGTGTGCAAGCGGGATGCATGGTGGATCAGTATATATATTACCAACACAAGGAGATTTAGTGCAAACAAGATGTATTTCTATCATAGTAGTACATAATATCTACCTTTTCGTCTACGTATTCTATAAGAAGCCTGAGTTGCTATACAAAAAATCTCAAGGTGCCCAAAATGACATATGTAATGAATTGTTATACGAAATATCTCAAGATGCCCAAAATGTCATGTGTGATGAATAGTTTATATTTGATTTCGGCTTATTTTGGTGAATGTATCAAATTTGTAATATTTGGGATATGAGCTAAATAATGCCTAGAAAATCTAGGAGTAGCGAGCTAGTTGGAAGAAGTAGAAAGCGACAACAGGAGAAAAATAAGTGCAAAAGCAAATAGGAATAGTTACTGATGGTTTTATAAAACCTTCCGTAAACGGAATGTGCGTACCGGAAGCTTAATGCACGGCCGGCCGTGCATTAGCCGTTTCCAAAAAAGAAAAACAAAGCTCGGCACGGTGTCTCATGTGTTGTGATTGCAAATACACAGGGCAATCATTAACAATGGTGTGATTTGGAAACAGCAGAATGAAGGGGGCGCTTACACCTTCCGATAGCAGTTCAGAAGCAAGAGTACTATGTAGTATGTACACCACGTGCAACCCTTTTTACTGTTTTGGACAGCACGTTAAATCTGGATCCGTAACCAAATCGATAATGAGCCCAGGATTTGGAGCATGCAGTTAACGATTACCTTACCTGAAGAAAAGTAGAAAACAAACATAATGTTGTGTATGTTAGTTCCTTATAACACCTAAAGATTAGTGATCTTCTGAAAATAAACCAGCTAAGGCATTAACATAGGTTCCTGAATTTTGCTGAGCATTTCTTTTTCTCCTTTTATTTTGACTGGATGGATTGGAACAAGAAAATACCAGATCAAGTTACGCTAGATTTTTGTTAAAGAAAACCTTTCTCTTCAATGCTATTTCTCCACGTTTTTGACAAAATGTACAGCAAAAACCGAAAAGTATCGTAACCAGATAGCACATCGTAATGATAGGTAAACTACATACAATGATGTCGTTCCCAGGTCTGATGATAGGCACTGGAACATAAAGGGCACATTGGGATCCGTGTGCCTGGATTAAAAAGAACAATTCAATTTAAAGCTCTAATGAGCAAATACATATATTATGGATTGAAAATAATATCTGGAATTCTTAAACAATTTGCAGAACAGAACTCTCAGGTTTGTACCAGCCAAAATCTTCCGATGTTTTAGCTGTTCACAAATGTAACACCCTTGTTGCAACCACGAAATGGTATGAATGTATCCTTTTATCTCATCTCATAATCCAATATGGAAATGACCTTCATAAAATGCAGGTTCTGCAGAAATGCTTTCTGTTATATGATGATGCAAGGATATTGAGTTTTAAAGCAGCATGTTTCTCAAGAACATAAATTAGATATTGCATCCAAGTAGAAACCAGACACAGAAACATCTTGATTAACAATTCTGAAAGATAATATACAGTTCAGTTAGTTGTTCAATTCATCTGTAGCTCAACCAAAAAAAAACATAAGGAAATCCATAAAGATCTAAATTTTTACTAGGATTTCCAGTTTCAGTTATTTGTTGCCTGGCACAGAAAGGGCTCCAGTGCTCCACTAGCTTGTCCCGATCCAAATAACAAGTGGGGCCAGCCTAGCCATGAGATTCAGAAAGTGATAGCATGATCCTTACAACTATTATGTGAACAAATTTGGATTACTTCAAAATTTCACACTCATGGCAAACTATATATGCAAAGCTGCAATCATGTTATTCCATAATGTGATGAACCTTAGTTTGGTTCATCAGTGGGGTAAGCACCAGATGGCATGTCATTTTGTGGTAAGCACCAAACATCTGACAAAATAAACCCCATGACAGATGCATGAAATATAAACTTAAATGATAAGTTCAGTAACAATAACGAAAATACACACATAATTATGTATTTGTTGATACCTGGCCTATCTGTTCCATATAAAGTGGATGTTCCGAAACAGAAACCTTTCATAGGATCATTGATATTATCAATGATGTCAAACAGAGAAGCAACCTTTTGTAATTTCACAAGCCTGTAACTTGCTTTTTCAATGTCAGAAGTGGATGAAGAGGAGTCTCAGTACATTAATTTATCTTCTCAGTCCTGCTTGATAATTGTAATGAGAAGTCAAAATATAGAAATAAACAAGATATGCACATATAAAGTTCTTTTGAGAATTTTCCAGAGATTCTAAATGAAGTAATTCCTACATCCACAAATCTACATGCTGAACTCAAAATCCATTGAGTTTTCCATTTTTATCTTATGCTGAACTAAAAACAAACAAATTTCAATTTTTGAACCACATGTATATATGATAACTGATAAAACAATTCCTGATGCACCCACATCATGTCTGAGAAAGAGCGGAACATTTCAGTTAAAAGGAACAGCAGTGAGACCTATAGGAACAATAGTGAATTCTTCTTCTTCTTCTTGAGGAAAACAATAGCAAATTTTGGTTCACATCTATTCAATAAAATCTTAATATCTAAAGAACTAATTCATTATATGACTCAAAAAACTTTTGATTTGGAACCAAATATGTTTGTAGCCCTCATGCTTTCAGAAATGTTACTTGTTGCCGGTCTTCAGAAGTGGTAGTCTCTTGATAGTCTTTAGACATAGCAGTTCCAGAATCACCATGGGGAGCATCAAATCCCTGCAGACCATTAGATGGCATGTATCCATGGTTGTGTCTATAGAAGCCATTGTTATTTTGGATATGTGGCATACCAAAATTTCCCTGGTGATGTGGTAACTGAGATTCATGTGACTGCGCTTGAGGACCACCATATCCCAGTTGCCCTTGGGTTGATCCATAACCACTTGAGCTCCAGCGGGTGTCATATGAGGGTTGGCTTGAAGCCACATATGCAGATTGTGCTACTCGATTTCCAATTCCAACCTGTTCTTGTTGGAGCTCAAAGCGATATCCTGACTGAGGCAATTGGGCACCATACCCAACTTGTGGTGGATGGTTGCTATATTTTGGTTCTCTCTGGGGAGAACCAAACTGACCATGCTGATTTCCTATGTTGCTATATCCTGGTTCACCCTGAGAAGCACCAAACTGTGTCCGGGGTCGCTGAGATGAACCAGCTACAGCCTGTACAGGCTGAGGTGCACCATATCCAGGCTGCGCTTGAGGAGCACCAAAACCTGAATTCCATGAACGAGATGAGCCAAACTCAGGCTGCTGATTTGGAGTGTTACTAAGTGTTGACTGTTGTGGCTGAGAGTAAACAAATTCAGGTTCCGCTGCTGGAGCTGAGCTAAAGCCAGGTTGTTTTACTTGAGCAGCACCAACTGCATTGCGAGAGTGATATTCAGTCCTCGACAGATACTCTGTCCTAGGCTGAGTTGTTAGCATAGGTTTTTCTTCAAAAGCTTTCTCAATTTCTTCCTGTCGACCAGCCTTCTTGAAAAAGTTAACAACAGACTCACGGAACTCTGGAGGAGGCACAATACTACCTCTCGCCATGTCCATCACTAGGCCCCTTGCTTGATCCAAGTCCCCTTCTTCTTTGCATAAGGCTTTGACAAGGATTTCAAAAGTGGTCATGTTTGGTTTGATCTCCTTGTCAGGCATCCTCCCGTACACCTTCAAGGCATCATCAATCCGGCCAGCTTCTGTAAGCCCTTCAAACATGCGGTTGAAGAAACCAATATTGAACTTTGGCCCATGCTGCTTCCCATCTGCCATTTTGTAGAAATATCCCATTGTATCTTCCACACGACCTTCCTTGAAGCATGAGTCAACAAGGTAAGTGTAGGTGTGCACATCTGGAAGGACTGACTTCTTCTCCATCTCCTCAAAGAGCTTTTCTGCCTCACCTAGCATGCCATTTTCACAGAGTTTGCCAATGATGTTGTTGAAGCAGCCGACGTCCATTTGGACATTCTTCCTGGGCTGGCGGTGGAAGACCTCAATCGCCTCCTTGAACTTGCCCTCCCTGAAGCACTGGTTAACCATGACATTGTAGGACTCAGCGTTGATGCCAATGAAGCTTGGCGGGGTGTGGTTGTCAATCATGGTCTCCCATAGGTCGTTGGCCTCCTTGTGCTTGCCGTGCTTGAAGAGTGTCTCGAGCAGGACGTTGCAGGTGGCCGGCGTCATCTTGAAGCCCCGATCAAGAAGGGACTGGTAGTTGTCCATGGCCTCCTTGTCCTTGCCCTGCCTCCAGTAGCCCTCCATGAAGGTGGTGTGGACAACACCGTCGTAGACAAGGCACCTCTCTGCGAGCTCGTTAAAGAGCTCGAAGGCCCTGCCCCAGTCGTCGAGGTCGATGTAGCCAGCGATGAGGTTGTTGTAGACGAGGGAGTCCGCGCCAGCGCCGCGGTCGAGCATCTCGCGGAGGAGGTCGAGGGCGTCATGGATGCGACCAACAGCGACGAGACCCTTGGTGAGGTGGCGAAAGGTGACTGCAGAGGGGGAAAAGGGCGCAGACGCGAGCATGTCGTGGTAGACCTGCACCGCGGTGTCGACGCGGTCGGCCTCGCAGTGTGCGAGGATGAGGGTGTTGTAGGAGACGATGTTGGGGACGATGTTGGAGCGGCGGAAGAAGAAATCGAAGAGCGCGACGGCGTCATCGTGGCGGGCGGCGCGGACCATGGCCGCGGCCACGGCGTTGCAGGTGAAGACGGTGGGCCGGACGCGCGAGGAGACGGCGGCGCGGGCGGCGACTGAGGCGCCGTCTAGATCACCCGAGCGGATGAGGGACTGGACGCGGTTGTGGAGGCTGAGACGCGGGCCGGTGAGCGCGGAGGTGGTGTCTGGGAGGCGGGGCGCGTTGGGGTCCCGCGGGGGAGGCGGGCCGCGGCGGAGGGCGTTCATTGGAGGCTCTATGCGGAGGCGGCGCTTGCGGCGGCGGCGCTCGGCGGCGGCCTCCTCGGCGGACGAGAAGGCCATGTGGCGGCGCCCCATAGGGGTGAAGAGCCCCGCAAGGGTGGGTGGTGGCGGTGAGGAGCAGATGGCGGGGGCGGGCGAGGGGTGGAGGTGGGAGAGGCGACGGAGGATCAGGACACGACGGTAGAGCGCCATCTCCCCTTTGGAGGAAGGGAACGAGCGTTGCGCTGCCTTGGTCGGCGCCGGCGGCGGAGGAAGGAAGAGGAAGCGGAGTGATCTGCGTCTGCCCGCCTGCGTGGGAGCGCCCTGCGGCTGCAAAACCCTCGCTGCCTAATGTGGGGCGGGACCACCGTTCGATCGTGTGTGCCGGCAGATCTGGACCGTCCAGAGCGGCTTCTTCGTTCTCTTCTTCTTCCTTCCGTTCCCCACCTGGCAATTGAAGGAGTGGCCTCTGCTCGCAACGCTATTCCTCCCTCCTCCGCGACCGCGAGCGGCCCTCCGGCGAGACGCGTATCTCGTGGCTGCCAGAGCTTTGAGGCACGGCAAGCTGGTCGGGGTTCGAGAGCTCCTCCCTCAACTGCCGTCCTCTCCACATGCCGCTGGAGAAACGCCCGCAGTCCCCAGGTAGGAGGTCCCCCGCAGCCCGTGCGAGCTCGAGCGAGGTTCCTCTGGTGACTGAATTCCTCACCGATCTGTTTCTTTCGGCCGTGGTTATGTGGTTCATGGCATGTTATAGAGTAATAGCATCTGCATGTTCAACTCCCATAGTACATGGTGGACTTCAGAATTTTATAGTTACATAATTCGTGAGATTTGATCGGGTTTTCGAGCGTCACAAAGCATGTTATGGCCATTTCACTACTGTTCCACTTTGCAATTGGTCAGATTGCGAGTCCACACTGGGTTAAACTAGCTAATTCTAAGCCCTATATATGTGCTTTGTACTGACTCGGTTCATTATGTGAAGGTTATGAGTATTGAGCTGTCTAAAGTCTGTCCATATTCAAAACCTTGATTTATACCTGATTACACGTTTGTTTCACAATGTTGTTTCCTACTCTGATTTGTACTTGTATGACGATTTGAACATGTGGCTTACAGTTATCTGTGAACAAAGAATTCTAATTCCAAACGAGCACGGGGAGAAGCTTGTTGGTTTATTACATCAAACAAGTTCAAAGAAACTTGTGATCCTTTGTCATGGATTCCGAGCCACAAAGGCAAGTCCGTACCATCTGTCATATAATATGCTCTAGGAATAAAATAGTTTAATTGAGTATCTGATTCGCTTTGGTATTAATTCCCTGTGCATGTACTTTATGAGGATGTTGAGTGCAGTGATAAGTAGGAGTATAAATCCAGCTATTTAAACATCAAAGATCTGAAGATTCTTGTATGTTTCCATTTGTTCTGCTAAAATTATTCTTTTAGGTAGGGATGGAACATATGGTATTGCTTTATTTCTACTCTTTCCTTTGAGATGTAACAGAGATGTAACACTTTCAAGATGCTTCAACTTCCTTCCTTCTTTCTTTCCATCCTTCTCTTTCTTTCTTTCTTTCTTTTTTGTAAACTTTTGCTTGTACAAAGTTATTCCACTTCTGATACAGATTCAATTGAGGTCGTGCTAGTCCTATTATAAAGAAATGAGCAATAGGAACACAATTCTACCTGTCACTACAAAGTATATGTATATTCTCAATGTAGATATGTACATTCTCAATGTATCACAACAATAACAAGGACAAAGCCTTTTTAACCCCAAGCAAGTTGGGTAAGCTGGAGAAAAAAATCACACAGAATTCACAAAGTAGAGCAGAAAGGATTATGGATAAAAAGTTAATATGTTTCTACTTCAGTTCTATACTATTACTGTCACTATTAGTAATCTGGCACTTTTGAACAAAACCTACAGGATGACAGCATCTTGGTTGACCTTGCTGATGCCATCACAAAGGAAGGAATTAGTGCTTTTCGGTTTGATTTTTCTGGAAATGGGTAAGCCATTGTAACACCTTGTGGTGATCATGGCATATATGAGAGCATGGTATCAATGTCGTGGGAGATTTCTAATGTTAGTGTTGAATTAAAGTGTTGCCATGCCGTTTATAACATGTCAGCAAGTAGCTACAGCATGCAGCCATCATTCTCCAATTTAATGTATAATTCTTTGAACAATTTCTGTTCTGAGAATCACGTTGAATTTGTATTCTTGTTTATACTTATGTGTCCTCTTTCTCCTTTAAAGGGGAAGTGATGGTGAATTCCAGTATGGAAGCTACAGAAAAGAGGCAGCTGATCTGCGCTCTGTAGTATTACATTTTTCAGAACAGAAATACGACATAGTTGCTCTTATTGGGCATAGTAAAGGTAGGAAAGCTACTGTTTATATGTATTAAGTTCTCCTTTTGTGTTGATGCCTATCATGCACAGTATATGTTCATGCATACTTGCATAGAAAATTGCATTAACATGCAAAATTGGTAAGTCGGTTGGGATGCAAACTTGAACTACTGTTTTCTGAGTTTGTTGCTTAGTGGAAAGACAAGTTGAGGAACATTCACTGTAACTGAAAGTAATCACTTAAGTAGTTTAGTGTTTTGTACCTGACATGCATATAGCTTCTGATCTCATTCCTTGCTTTTTTCTTTTCTTTTCTTTTCTTTTTTGTGTGTAAATCATATGTCAGGTGACCATGGTAGTGGACAGCACACAGCAGCCTCTATTTTTTTTGTCCAACAAGGCAGGAGAACTGCATATCATTTCTGTATAACAAGGAAAAAATACAAGGAAAGGCTAGAGGGTCAGTTCCATAGATGTATAGTTGCAGGCGTGTCACTTATACTAGAAAACCTGACCTCCACCACACACACCCTGACCTAATTGTCAAAGATAAGCCACCTGATGAGTAGCTCGTGGAGAGCTGAAGCACCACAAGATACTCTCATTCGCCACCGACTGTAACACATCCATAGCATTGCAGTGTTTCCATATCTCCCAAACCACCAGAATGATGAGGGAGGTGAGGCCTAAAATCCTTGGGCACACTTCTGACAGCACTATTCCACCAATAGAGAAGGGCCTTGCATCAGGCTGAGGGTCAAGAGGTACCAGACCCCATTTTTGGAGGATGAGCTACCAAACTGATCTTGTGAAGACACAAGATACCAGGATATGCTGGATTGTCTCCTCTTCTTGATCACACAGGGTACAGGTAGTGGGATACGGCAGCCCTCATTTAGCCAGTCGATCACATGTCCAACATCTATTCTTGATTGCCAGCCAAATAAAAAATTTGCAGCAGAGTGGAGCCCAAGGTTTCCCAACCGTTTACATGGCATAAACTTGACGGAACCAAAAGAGTAAGCATTATAAGCCGACTTACTACTGTATGACCCTGATTTTAGTTAGGTGCCAAATTATCAGGCACATTTTGCCAAAGAGGCAAGTTATCCACCAAGTCCCATAAAAGGAGTTATTCGAGAAAAACTTGTACAGAAAATGCTGGACATTGCAGGAGAATTATGTGACTTGTCATTTACTCCTATCGCTCAATATACTTGGCCAAGTTTGCATGATCGTTCCTTTTGTGATGATGTGTTTTCATCTTTGTGTGCCACCCATGCTTTTCATTCAGGTAACACACCATATATAGTATATATGGTCTTACTACTTGTATTCCTTTTCTTCAGGAGGAAATGCTGTGCTTCTATATGCTTCCAAGTACCATGATGTCCCTATCATTGTGAACATTTCTGGCCGCTTTGCATTAGAGCGAGGTATCGAGGGGCGCCTTGGGAAGAATTTCATGATGAGAATAAACAAAGATGGATACATCGATGTGAAGAATAGAAAAGGTCTAAGCCTTTCTTTACTGATTGATATGGCATTCTTTCTATGTTAATCTTATTAGTCCGATTCAATGGACCATCGCTTAGCTTTCTAATCAATTAGCACAGGGTGAGACAAATGCATCTGATCTAGCGTCAATCTTGGAAGTATCCAAAGTTAACTATAGGGTCGGTGTTCCTGCTCACTCTTTCCAAGCCAGGACACATGCCAATGTAGTGGAACGATTATGAAGAGGATCATTCGTCGCTACTGTTTTGGTGGTTGTGCAGGGGAGCTGGAGTACCGGGTGGCGAGAGCGAGTCTGGAAGACCGGCTGAGCACTGATACCCTTTTCTCCAGCCGTGCCATAAGCAAAGACTGCAGGTGAGACATCTCTTACACACGCATGGACACGGCTGTATGTACAAACACCTTCCGTTGATGGAATAGTAATAGTAAGAAGAAAAATTCTCCTGGTGTGTAGGGTTCTCACGATCCACGGCGCCAAAGACGAGATCGTCCCGGCGGAGGACGCACTGCAGTTCGCGGCGAACATCCGCAACCACGAGCTGCGCATCATCGCGGAGGCCAACCACCGTTACACCGGGCACGAGGAGGAGCTGGTCTCGCTGGTGCTGGGCTTCCTCAGGTCCCATCTCCACCAGGGCACGTCGCGCTTGCGTCCGAAACTGTAGAGCACACCCACTTGACCCCTTTGGCCTTTGCGAAGAGAGAAAAAAATCCCCTGTTCCAATCCAAGAGTGTGGATATGGTTTGTACTATCTGGATGTGTTTATCCAGAACCAGAACCTCGAGTTGCTAGAACATTTGCCGTCCAAATCAGCGTGACTCTAGAATTCAAAAAAGTCAGTTCCAGGCACCTTATCATTGCATTGTGTCCAAGCGAAGAGACCATCGGTCGCTTTCTGCACGGTGACAATGGCAGGTGGGCCCCGCATGGCAGTTCCATTCCCATGGAAGAGGAGGATAGGATCGCAATCGCATCATGGAGGCATGGCCGGGGGACACGCAAGGGCAAGGCGAAGGCCATCCCGATGCGCTCGCCCAACCGACCCGACGAGTCCAATTGGTGGAGCCTGACCCGGAACGACCCGAGCCGAAACAAAAAGGCGCCGTCTGGTAGTGGTAGACTGGTAGTAGTCTCTTGTTCAGGGGGGCTCCTCCTCTAGGCGGTAGGCGCCGCGCCCGAACAGGCCACAGCCCGCAGCGCAGGGGGGGTGGCGAGGAGGGCGAGAGGCTGGTGAGTCCAAGCACCAGAGAGAGGGGGAGGGGAGGAAGGGGAGGGGGCATGCGAATGAGCGAGGAGGCGGCGGCGCGGGCGGGAGTGGAGGAGTCCATCGGGCAGCGGCGGCGGCGGGATGGGCGCGGCGAGGCGGCGGCGGCGGGGCGGGTGTGGGAGTTCGAGCGGGATCTGGTGGCCGGGGCGCTGATGGGGGGCGCCGTGCACACCGTGGTGGCGCCGATCGAGCGCGTCAAGCTGCTGCTGCAGACGCAGGACGGCAACGCCGCGCTGCTGGGCAGGGCGCGCAGGTTCCGGGGCTTCGCCGACTGCGTCGCGCGCACCGTCCGGGACGAAGGGGTGCTCTCGCTCTGGCGCGGCAACGGCACCGCCGTCATCCGGTACTACCCCTCCGTCGCCCTCAACTTCTCGCTCAAGGTTCCTTCCCTTCCCCCGACCCGCAAACACCCCCCTTGCCGTCCTTTTATCGTTCGTGCATTACAAGTTATTACTTCATTATTACACCTGTCATTTCCTTGAGGTGGTATAGAGGGCATTGCATCAGATGCAAATATTATTAGGTTCGTGGTTCAACTCCTTGTTTCATCCATGCGCTTGGTGTGGTTTATGATGTCGGCCTGTCAGGAAGGGTATCGCAAGGTTGTTGGTTGCTTGGTTTATGACTGTGCGGGGGGCATCCGTGTTTATGCTTGCAGGTTGCAGCGTGTGGTGTGAATGAAAGAATATTAGGTCCCTACATTTGGTTCTGTATGTCGATCTTTGTTGCCAACAGATGAGATTTGGTGCGATTTCGCTTTCAACAGGTAAATATTTGCCAACACAAACGGCAAAAAATAATGAGAGAATAAAGGGATCATGTGTCTCATCATAGAGAGCACCACATACTAGCAAGTACCATCAGAATAGCATCGGTGTCTTTTGGGCATATATGCTTGCGCTTTATATCCATTTTGGACTTTGGAGTCACCTTTATTTCTTTTCTGTCAAGGATCCGGGAGTTAAGGATTATTCATGACCAGAACTTTGACGATTGGCCCCTAGCTGGGATGGTGTTATGCTTGTTATGCTAATACTGTTATGTTGTCATTTCTTGTTGGGCTGACCTGCAATGAGTATTTGGTTTCATGATTCCGTCAAAATTGTTTCACATGTAAAAGAATCTTGGGGTTTACTTGTCGGTTCATTGGGTGCTAATTCACCATAATCTAGTGACATATGGATCCTTAAACTAAATTTTATTTTATGTAATTGTTTATTATGAAAGCTTGGCTGTTAAAGTTTAGAACTGTCAAACAGCTTTGGCACAAGACGACAAAAGCCAATGCAGAAAGATAGTGCTTGTATACATAATAGTTTCCGCAGCATCTATTGGACTTGGCATTGTTTCCATGGGTTCTGGAAGTAATGGATGGCATAGATTCACAATGCCGTGTGTTGATATTTTATTGCAATGGTCTAGTGGGTTTTGGAAGGTATGCCATGTTGTGGTGTGGACTCTTGAGTAATTTTATGATTATTACTGACTGTGACATTCATAGTAGACATACTATCTTTGCTTTACCAAGACTATATAACCAGTAGTGATACATAAATGTAGCTGATATTGTTTATCGTCACAAAGTTTGAAAAAACCTTTCAGTTAGAAGTTAATTGATGTTTATTGTTTAGACACCAAATGATACACCATATCCAGTCAATGACTTGCAGTTCAGCTTGAACTTACATATCCTTTCATAAACACTATCATGTTTTTAAGATAATGTTGGCATCAACCTCTTGCATCTAGCATGTTACATGTTCCTTGTACATGAGTACCTATGTTCAATTTTCTTAATTTATTAAGAGTACATGAGTCAATTAGAAAGTTTGATGAGTATGTTCGTGATGTTGTAAGAGCAACCATTGTTCTTGCAGGATCTGTACAGGAGCATACTGAAAGATGCTGGAACCTCATCCGACAATAAGTTCACTTCTATTGCTCTTAGCAACTTCCTTGCTGGAGCTGCTGCCGGATGTACTACCCTGGTCCTCATATATCCACTCGACATTGCTCACACTCGTCTTGCAGCTGATATTGGATGTACAGACACCCGCCAGTTCAGAGGCATTCGCCACTTCATCCAAACCGTGTACAAGAAAAACGGTATCAGAGGCATCTACAGGGGATTACCAGCATCACTCCATGGGATGGTCGTTCACCGGGGCCTGTACTTTGGCGGCTTCGACACTGCCAAAGATGTCCTGGTGCCTCTGGAGTCCCCCCTGTGGCAGCGCTGGGTTGCAGCGCAGGCCGTGACTTCCATGGCAGGGCTCATCTCGTACCCACTGGACACGGTGCGGCGAAGGATGATGATGCAGTCGGGGATGGAGGTGCAGATGTACAGCAGCACACTCGACTGCTGGAGGAAGATATACAGGCTGGAGGGGATCAGGTCATTCTACCGCGGTGCACTGTCTAACATGTTTAGGAGCACTGGTGCAGCCACCATACTCGTTTTGTATGATGAGGTCAAGAAGTTCATGGACAGGGGTAGGTTGTAACAGCCATAGAGGGGTTTCTTCACAGATTTTTGGATTCGATATGGGAAGTGGGATTAGGCAAAAGGTACAGGGAGCAGCAGCTCGAGCATTTTGTAACTGGATGCTGGTTTCCTCCTGCCTACTAACTAGCTCCATGTAACCGAGCCTCAAGGTTCTGACTCGTGAACAATGTGGCTTGGTCATTTGACGTCATCGTAGCTCCTTGTTCTTTCGCCTGTGCCGATACGTGTGCTTCACCTCATCGATGTTCTAGATACCATTTGACGCTGCTGCCCCAGCATAAACTTGCCCAAATGAATCTCATTAACGCCGCTTCCATCCTATCAACTTTTAGAGTTGTTATTAGGCTATCCTCGTATTGGTTCCATTTATTGGGCCGTTTGTTGCCTGCACTGAGGCCACCCTTAACGAGGCGGGCGACGTAGCTAGTGAGGTGGATGTGAAAGAAACCAAAGAATTTTTTTTGTCTCATATGGTCTCACCTGTTGTCTTCTCAAACATTGAGGCCCGTGAAAATCGTTTGACGGTTTATTCGTCGCTAGCTAGGAGCCTCCCTCCTTTCTTCGTCTTCTCTAGGCCGGCAATGTCAATGCCCTGAGGGGTTTGCACCATGATTAAACCCATTTCATGTATTTGGCTACCTTGCTCCCGCCCTTAAAAAAAAGAAGGGTCTATTTTGCTGTTGAACTACCGTCCAAGTTTGTCTTTGATCGTTGAACTTGAGAACAGGAATTTTTGCGGTTCTGCTAGCGCCCGGACGTCCGGCGCCAGCAGCGCGTCCGGACGCCGAGCTCCCTACCCACACCACACGGAGAAAAAAACCGTCAGCCTCCCAACTAACTCGCCCCATGCAAAGGACCGCCTTTCGTCCGTTCCCCCGCACAAGGAGCCCATCCCCACCCCCACGAGCACGGGATCTGCCCGCCCCCCACCTCGCCGCACCCTAGCATATCCGTCTGCCGCCAACTCGTTCCCACCGAAAACGACTCCTGCCCCGCGCCCGCACAGAGAAGAGAGGCGACCCCCACGTGCACAGATCTGTCCGCCCACAACCTTGCCAACCCAGCACCTCTGACCCAACCACCAGCTCACCACCATAGTCTGTCCTCTAGCTACAACTATTGCAAACATCAAAGGACATCTAAAAATGCAACAAAAAGAGAAAACATTGCTAAAACAAACGGAAAAAGCTATTGAAACAATGGAAACCATCTAATGCAACAAACAAAAAAATAAACTTCAACATCAAAAAAAAGTCTACTGCAACATCGAGGAAAATATACTAAAACATTGATAAAAACCTATTACAACATCTCAAGCACTACTAATGCAACATTCAAAAAAACATATGTTGCAACAAAAAAATCTACTGCAACATCGAGAGAGAATCTGCTGCAACAATGAGAAAAAACTATTACAACATCTCAATCACTACTAATGCAACATCGAAAAAAACACATGTTGCAACAAAAAATCTACTGCAACATCGGAGGAGAATCTGGTGCAACAACGAAAAAAACAAAATAAAACATCTCAAGAATTGCTCTGCAACATCAGAGAAATGCGTGTTGCAACAACTAAAAAAGATACTGTTGCAACATTCCACATCATCTGTTGCAACATTGAAAATGAACCATTGCAAAACAGCGACGAGATCTGACTCACTGAAACACCAGCTACCACAAAAATCCTTAGATCTAGAAGGGGAAGAAGAGGAGGAGGAGGTGCAGCAGGAGGGAGCCAGATCTGGGTCCAGTGGGAGAAAGAAGGGGGAGAGAGACCTCAGATCTAGATCCCTCCCTACCTACCTCGTCAGAGCCACACATGGAGGTCACAGCACACGAGATGCGAGAGCAGGGAGGGAGGGAGGGTGCGCGGCTCACTGGAAGCTGCCCGCCATGGCCCCCACTCCGATGGCTATGGATGTCGCAGAGGAGGGAAGAGAGGATCATCTTCGGTGGCACGGAGGTCACATAGAGGAGGAGGGAGGCAAGGATGGTGCGGCTCGCTGGAAGTCGCTGCCATCGCCCTCCTCTTCGTGTGACATGGAGGTCGGAGGGAGGGAAGAAGGGAGGAAGAGAGAGGGAACAAGCGAGCTGGATCTGACTGTGCCTCCGTCTTGGTGAGCAGCAGCGAAGGCAGCGCAAGCAGTAGCAGAGCGGAGCGAGCGAAGATGGAGCCACGGCGCGCAGAGAAAAAAGTGACGAGCGGGTGCGTCGGGTGGATAAGAAGCCACGAGACGCGTCGGGTCCCTTCCCTAGTTCGCTCGGTGGAGTGGGTCCGTCCGATGCGGACGGACGCTCTAGAAGTAGCATTACCAGAATTTTTGTCCAGTTAACTAAGAGGCAGAGCGACAACGGTGAGGAGTGGAGGCCCGTGGGCCCGTGGCTGAAGTGCGATAAGATAGATTTTAGAGTCGTGGAGGCCCATGGGCCCGTGGATGAAGTGCGATAAGATAGGTTTTAGAGTACAATGCGCAGAGATTCGCGGACGCCATGGTGCATCTTCGCGGACGCCATGGCGCAGAACTCAATCTAGGGTTCCATTCTAGGCGAGATAATATCAAGGATGCCGAATGGAAACCTAGGGTTCCACTTTTCCGCAGATACTCAACCTAGGGTTCAATTCTAGCCGAGGGAATCTAGTACCAAGGTGCCAAGAAGAGGATACCGGAGAGGAAGACGAAGGGCTAGCAAAGTCAGCAATTTCCAATTTCATGGGCAAAACCAGACTTAAGCGATAGTTCGTGATAAAAAATGGACTTCACAAATCGCTTTATTTTCTTTCTATAAGTTGCCGAGCTGAATTTCCTTCAAAACTCGGAACTGCTGAAATGGAGTCTGGAACGACTAGGTCATTGTGTAACAACGGACAAAATGGTAAATACAAGACCATGTGCAAGATGCAATTCGCAAAACATTTTTGGGCAAAAGGCTAGCCTTTCCCCTAGAGCAAAATTTCTCAGCGGCACGTCACGCTTGATGAAAGTACAGCACACCATGCCAGTGGTATGCACAGTAAGACATACCAGGGTGGTAACCATCTTCACTCCAAGCATAAGAAGACCACATATATAATATCTGAATACCCAATACAGCAACTGACAAAACTACCACATATAACACCATGTCCCAGAAAAATCCCCCCGCCAATTCCATAAAACCAACAAGTGCCCCCTCAAGGGCTCCACAAAACCAACTCAATGACATTGCATCAAGCAGAACCAAACTAAGTGCTCCACAACCAATGCCTGCCAATATTCGATGCGCACCACCTTACTGCTGCTTGCACTCGGCAGGTCGTTCGCCCTGCTGCCCTTCCCCTCCAGCAGTTCCCTTGGTCTTCTGTTCCAAAGAGGAAAAGAGAAAAATGTCAAAACATACTCAGAAGCTGGAAAGGGTGTAGAAGTGATATTCCTCATTAGAGGAAAAAAAAGGTTTACATACCTTTGTGTCATAATCATCATCATCTTCATCCTCGTCGTCTTCGTCTTCTTCGTCATCATCACCATCTTCGTCATCGTCATCCTCACCATCCATAACTTCAAAGTCCTCATCTTGAGCAGCCTCTCCAGTGAACCACGAGACAGCATGTGGGATAATCTTGTCTCTGATGGTAGATCTGGCAGATATAGAAAGGATAGTTTAGAACAAATAAACAAACTCTCAATCTTGGTGCATCAACAGATTGATCGAATCCCCTGACCACAGAAGCATTATCTGTAACAGGAGGGCAACCACTACATATAATACAGAACATATAACAGCATACCCAATATCATAATCTTGCTCCATTTGGTTCTGCAACTGTTCAGCCTATTGAAAAGGGAACATTAAGTCAAATTCAATCATGTTCCTGTATGCATGTTTAACCATATAAAAGCTGGTACATATAAGTTAAAAACTTACTGTATCCTCATCAATTTCCTCATCGTCATCAGGGACCTGAGGTGGACTGAAGAAGTTGAAGAAGCTCTCACAATCTTCAGTTTTTGTGATAGGTTTAGTGTTCTTTGACCCCTTCCGTGGCTTCCTTTTTAGCACCTTTTGTGTCAAGCACTTCCCAGGGTACCATTCAATGTCAGTACTGAAATTGATGAACATAGGCATTATAATACTTTCTATCCATCCAAAGAAAACTTAACTCCGCGAGAGGAAAATATTAATAATTACCCAATGGCTTTCTCCAGAATTGGTTCATCCTCATCAATCATGTGATATGTTTTTGTAAGCACTGAATTCTTGAAGAACGGATTTGTATCAAAGTGAAATTCAAGCTTAAAGCCCTTCGGCTCACTGATCCTGTACCACTTGATGTCCTTGAGGTACTTGAGAGCTTCCTCATCCCTCTCCTGGATCTGAAAATTGAAGGACAAGAATTATTTACAGACAGTAAAAGACTGGTTTGTGTAATAATGCATTACATGAACACAAAGTATCGAAGGCCCTCAGAACACAAAAAAAAAAAGTAAAAAGATGCAAGACTTCACCTCCTCAGCTAGAATTTCATGATTCTTCATTGCATTAAGCCAGAAAGCTGGTACACCTTTTTCTTCTGCAGGGAAGCATTGTGAATGAAGTCAAAACAAAAGTCAAGAGAATATGTATGTTCTTTAATAGAGTTCCATTATCCAATGGAGACAAGAGATCTTAATACAGGTGGAAACTATGTTCACCTTTTGGCTCAGCAGAGGTCTCATCTCCACCCTTTTGCTCTGCAGGAGTTTCAGCTGCACTTTCTTCTGTGACACCCTCAACCTCGACCACACCATTGACAATTTCGTAACGCTGTCAATTTCAGGTCCAATAAAACAATCAGATGGGTCATGCTCATGGCATCAAATAGTATGCAGCAATAGTTAATGGATGCCTGTACTTTATGAAGCATCAGAATACTATCCATTTCTTTTGCATACATGCTAATAAAGTGTCTATTGCTATGATAGGCGTATGAATTCTCAGAACAGTTCAGAAGTTGGAAAAAAATAGCAACAGTACAAAACCGAACAACATATACAGAGGCATCATTGTATCAAGACATGAACAAGCTTACCTTTGAGTAAAGTGGTTCATACAACTTCTGATACTTAGCTTCTAGAGCTGCTCTCTCCTCAAAAAACTTTGCCTCAAGCTCATCGTGTTGGCCCTAGAAGACAGTAAACAATGGTAATGAACTATCCGCAATTGTATCTAGAGCATAAATTCAAAAATTGTCCAAGTGATTACTATATATATAATACAGAACCAAGTGGGTAAACCAATCAGCGATGGATCTGCTTGACAGAAAAGCAGAAATATGTTGCACAAAGTAAGCCCAGTCTAGAGTCTAGACACATGCATAATAAGAGAGCTTCTGTCCGATACTCCGATCTAAACTAAGGTTTTCACATGGTTAGATCTATAAAGATAATGTGTATCAGTATCATACTACTTCCAAAATTCTCAAACAAAATCCCAAATACACCTTGAATTCAGGAGCGAAAGGCTCGTTAGTAACTATAGGCAAAAATAAATCTAGAGCTGACAACCAGGCATCATAAATATCATCCAATGTGTTACACAAACATTCACAGTGGCTGGCACTTCTCCAGAATCTCCAGTAATATTAGTAGGATCCAACAGTGTCCTAGCTCCTATTAGGATTGCAATTGCTGGTGCTAGTGCACACCAACCATACACCATCCTACCATTATGACAAGTATAAACACAATCACATAATGCATCCTTTATTAGACACAGACAATGATGCAGGACCACACAAAGCTCCCTACCGAAGCATGCCACAACAGCAGAAACTATCACAAAACCAACATCATAGTCCCACAAGTGCAAGCAACTTTATACCTGGATCTCCCTGAGCTTCTCGACGCGCTTCCTGACCTTGGGCTCGAGGTTCTCGAGCACGTCGGTATGCCGCGACGCCAATCCCTCGAGCGTGTTCTAAACAAGCGCAAAAAAAACACCGAATCAGCACAGGCTCACTGTGAAATCCCCAAAAACCGCCCCAACCCAACTACAAGCCCGCCAAAACTGCAACAAAAAACAGCGAACCGCCGCCCAGGAATGCAATAGAAAACTCACCTTGATCGACGCCACAAGGTGAGCCTTGTCCTCCGCGCTGAGCTCTGCATCGGAACCGCCGAAAACCGATCAGACAAAGGCACCGCGCCCAAGCAACAACGGCAGTAGAAATCGAGAGGCGAAGCAACGAACCGGCCGAGTTGGGGAGGGCGGCGCCGATAGCGGAGAGGTCGAGGGCGTCCTTGCCGTCGCTCATGGCTGCGGCGCGAGGCACTGGAAGCTTCGGGGATGATTTGGGGGTGGGCGGGGAGGGGAGGAGAAACCCTAGCGGCGGCGGGGTAGGGGGGGCGCTGGGTTGAGGGGAGAGGGAGAGCGAGGGGATGGCGGAGGAGGGGATAAAAAAAGAGTGGGGATTGAGGGCTGCGATTTATAGCAGGCGCGTGGGAACTCGAGAAGACGTGGGGGGAAGCGCCGGTTTGGTTTGGAGTTTGGACTCCGCCTCCGCCAGTCGCGAGCGGGGAAGAGCGGGAGAGAGAGAGAGAGTGCCTTTGGGCCCACCTGTAGGCCAGCGAGATGCTGGAATATGCCTGCACGCTGTCACGGTCCGTACGCTATAAGAGCAAGTATTATAATAGCCAGCTGGCTGTAAGACTTCTTTACAGCCTCTTTATAGCCCACTCATATAATGGTTAGATCATCACTATTAATACATGACCCATTTGTCTGTCTCACAGTCTTTCTTGGTTTTTGTGTCTGAGCCGGCTGTAAGCTTACAGCCCGCTTTTACTCTCTCTCCTCCACCTCAGCATTTAGCTGGCTTACAGCCTACTATAATACTTGCTCTAAAAAATCACAATTCAAGAATTTTATTAGTTGTATTTTAAATAAAATTTTATTGGGTCTAGTTTTGCAGACAAGTATACTCAACTAATCCATTGACATAGCAATTTTCAAAATCTTTTCTCTAAAATATAAAGCATTTTTATATCAAGATTTTTGAACTGTTTACAAATTGTCCTAACTACTTCTACTTTCTCTATTGTACATTGCATTGAGAACACTGTCCTACTCCTAATTATTCCCCACATCCTTTAACCTCCAGCTTGGTCAATTGATACCCGCGTTATTTCCCCGCTATTGGTTGGATTTTTCTCAAATGTAGAAAAAATATGAGTTGACATATAGGAGTATAAAAGAGTCAAAATTACATCTCATTTTTCTGTCCATCTCACTCTTACTGTACCCAGATAGTGGGGAGTCTCTTTTGTTCTACTTTTTTTGCTTGACTTATACGAGTTAGAACAATTTGCATCTAGCAATGATGGATAGAAGCTCTTATTCCAATATGTATTGATCATGTTCATGTATCTCATACTCTATATGTGGTCTAGACTCATCACATGCACCCATGCAAGCTAGAATAGCTTAAGTCTAGCGATGATAGGAAGTCCGATTCATATTCATATATGTATTGGGTTCCGGTGCAATGTACAGGCACGTTTGCTAGTCTTGCCAAAAAAAAATCAAACACTAGAAGTGAGTTTTGAAAACTCATGGAGATCAACAAATTTCTTTGCAACTGCTGATGTCCCAAGTCATGGACTCCCGTTGATTTCAGTAACAAATAACCATGGACTCCGCTGGTTTCAGTACCAAATAATGAAGGAGTTGAGAGCACCCATGGTAGAAAACTCTCTTTGATTCATTAAGCGTCTATATTTTTCGTATGATATTGGTTAAAACAAGTTGAGAAGCCCAACTAAAGGGGTCCTGCCATCATCCTCCACTAGTCATGCACCTGTCTTTTATCAGTTGTATGTTATTTTTAGATGAATGCAAGATTAGTTTAATAAGCTTAGAGTTGCCAGGCCATGCCGTGAAGATTTAGGGAAATTTGTCGACATTTCCAAACAAATTGAAGATATACTCCTTACTAATCATGCATGCTTTAATTAAATTTTTAAGAGTGACAAGTTTGTGGGATGGAGGGAGTGGTTCTTTATTTTTTTAAAAGCTGTTTGAAAGAGTTGGAATGGTACGTACTCCCTCCGTCCCAAAATAAGTATCGTTTGCGCTTTCCGAAAAATAAGTTTAACTAAATATACAATAAAAAATATTAATATTTATAGTACATAATTAGTATTATTGGAAAGATCTTTAAGTCTAGTTTTTTAATAAATTTATTTAGAGATACAAATATTGCACGTATTTTCTATAAATCGAATCAACCTTGTTCCACGAAAACTTAAAACGACGGAGGAGTATACTCTTCTACGCGAGGAGCGGTGATGGTCGAGTCCAAGCACAGGATTCTCGCCTTGGAAATGGGCTTCCTGTCTTGACTTTCTGTCGCAGCCTTGCAGGGACCAGGGGCAAGCAAAAACAATCCTTGCCTTGCTGGCCGAGGAGAGCACGCCGTGCGCGTACGCTTTGCTTCCTGACCTCCCATTGGCCATTGCCTGCCTGCCTGCGACTGCGACTCTGCCACGGGGGGACGCCGGGACGGAAGCTGCCCTGGCACTGGCCCCTGCCAACGCCAACTGGGTCTGGCAGTGGCAGTCACTCATTGCTTTCCGTGCTCCTCATGCGGGCGGGCGGCCGGCGGCGGGGGGGGGGGGGGGGGGGGGCGGCGCGATCCGTGGCCTTCAACGATGCCATCAATGCTTTATGGCACAACGCAGGCACACGTGAACCAAACCAACGGGAGTCAGATCGTGTGGGTCGATGTCGATCGATCCAATCCGTGGAGTCTTCTACTCGCAACGCGATCGATCCGTACGTACATGAAGAGACTTCAATGCTCTTTGGGGTACAGTGCTTGTCGGTGTAAACCAATCGATTTGTTTGTGAGTAACGACGGTGAAAGGGCAAAGCACGCCGACGCCAGGGAATTTGCGATCCAAAGTGTGTGTATGGAGCATGGGGAGAGGGAGAGAGTTGAAGAAGGTGAGGGAGAGAGAGAGAGAGAGAGGAGGAGGGAGGGAAGTTGTAAACGATGAAGTGAGAGGATAAAGTTAACAGTTGGATCAATTTCTAATTTAATAGGTTGTTTGGATCTTGACCATATATGGCCACGCTAAAAGTGAAGTGAGTTGTGGCGGTGACGGGTTTTTCAATCGCCACACTGTGTGACGGATTCGGTACTATAAAAAGACGTGGCGGCCTCATTAAAAGTAGCGAGCCACGGTTTGTGGTGTGGTGGCATATGACCCTCAACGAAACTGCTCCTAAAACTTTGTCTCAAATCAAATCAATAAAATTTTTATGTGCATGATCCATTATCTCTCTATTTCCTCTTCAGACATTAACAACCCAACAACATGTATCCTCATGTCTTTTCCATAGTTCTCCCAATCCTCAGGTCTAAAATATCGTTTAGTTTACTCTTGGTAAACCAAATGACACCACTCGTCAAGTAACTAGCAATTATGATCCAACAACTTAGCCAGAGGTGATAAGTCTTTTCTCCTAATCCTATTTTTATATAAATCAATTTAACCATGGACAAAGAGAAGTACTATACTGTGAATGTGACCTGCATGCCACTTTCAAATAGACTATAAAATTCAAGTTGCAATCACACACATTTTTTAGCTAATTAATATGCCACTATGGACAAAGATAAGTACTATACTATATATGAATGGGACCTGCTTGCCAGTGTCAATTAGACTATAAGACCAGTCTCAATGCATAGTTTTATGATATAGTTACCAAGACTATAAACTAGGTAACTGAGCCATATGAGTTTCGTTGGGATGAAACTCCTCTCTCTCTGATGAAACTCATTTATTTAATGACCCTGCCAAGTCAGCAATTTTGCCTATGTGACATCCTATTTAATATGCATGACACTCCTATGAAACATGCATTGAGACTGGCCTAAAATTCAAGTTGCAATCGCACACATTTTTATGTTAGCTAATTAATATACTACTAATTAGAATTTTGCTTTAACATGTCTCATGACTTTTGTTAGGGAATGCCATACAACTAGCTTTATTGATTCATGATCTAAATGACTCATCAACCCAAATACAATTATTTTTCAAATTAAAAGCTCGCCTAGCTAGATCATGCCTAACTCAGTTCACATCCTCGACACTGTTTGATGGAAAGATCGATGAAGTCCCTCTATAACGAATAGCACTCATCATAAATCGCTGCCGCCGAAGTTGCCAAAGATCCTCCGTTCTCTGTTGTTTCAACCACCATCAAACAATATCATTGAACGATCACCCTACTTGCGCCAAGATTTTAGCCAACAACAGGCCATCCTTTAGTGCATACGCCTCCGCCACATGTACATCAGCTACATGGGAGATGAAATTGTTGGATGTCGCCACAAAATTTCCCCAACAATCCCTGATGATCACTCACGTGCTACCTCCTCCGATCACCAGATCAAAAGATGCATCCACGTTTACCATAAGATTTCTTTCCAGTGGCTAACCTGTCCAGGAGTTTGCACCTTCATCGACAACATGTAGTTGGTTGCAAGCGTGGCAATAGCTAAAGCTGATCGGTGTGTCCTTTGAACATTCTCTCCATGAGCTATCTGTCTTCTTTCCCACCACAAGTACCAGCTACATGTGATGATTAATTCCGCAAACCCCACACCATTCAGGTTCTTAACTGATCCCCCATCGAATTACTTTTTCTAACGATATGGAACCTGATCTGTCAACCCTCATAATGTTTTCAATCTTGCTCCATAGCCCTAGCTGCATCCACACTTCTTTTGATTTCTCACACAGAAACATCATATGCTTGATATCTTCACATCTGACAAGGAAGCTGGACATCCTCCAACATTGGTATATGTCTATTTGCAAGTATTGCATGCCCAGCAAGGAACAACCCCATGTAGAACTCTCCATCCAAAGATTTTGATTTTTCGCAAAATCTTCAGCTTCCATAGTTTCTTCCAAATTGTCTGTTCGCTTGGCTGAAAGTACTGTTCGCTGATTTGTTATGAGAGAAAAATATTATCTACAAATTCGGTAGATAAGCTCAAACGATCAGGCTCAGGGATGAGCTCACTGCTTGCACAATTGCACTCACTGTCACCTGGTTCCTACCAAAATTGTGGACCCATTGGCTATGATATGTTGATCCAGCAGAGAATAGTCTATTTCGGTTGTGACAACATACAAGTACATCTTCTCTTAGGTCTTGTTTGAATGTAGTCGAATTTATACCAGTCCACATGTATTAGAGTGTATTAGAGTAAAGCTTGAACTACCCTAACACACATGGATTAAGATGAATCCAATAACATTACAAAGCCTTAGTAATCATATTTGTTTATTTAGTATACATAATAAAATTCTTATCGGAAACATTCTCAAAACATCACCATATGTTTTGGAAAATCATTTATGATCCAAACATCGTTACTTTGGTTTATGCTAATTTATTATAAGAGAAAAACAATATTTGTTTGCTGAAAAGTACTGTTACAGTAGTACCAAAGAACACAGTGATAGTTTTCAATTTTTTTCATTCCTTTGTTTTCCCCATAACACACCTGTTCTACTCCCGTACTTGATTCCTCCCTCTATTTTGCATTACTTTGTTCAAAATAGACCCTAATTTTATAAACATCTGAATTCGGTCCCACTATTAAAACAGGCTCAAAAATCGTTTCACTGTGTTCTGTCCCCGCCTCCACGATTCGGCGCTTTTCAAGCTCCCGCCCTTCGGCCTTCATTCATGTACTACATGAGCCCGATAGCATGGGCGGATACACCGGTATTTCTGGTATTGCCAGGAATACCCAACTTTTTTATGCACTAAGTATATATAGGTATATTTATATATATGTATATCAAATATATTAGTATTTCTATATTTAGCAAATAAAATTTATCTCTCATTCTTTTTAATATATACTTGTATTTATTTTTTCACACAGGTTCTATGTTAGCTCGATTACCGAAATTATTCTATTTTGTTGTTTCTACAAATGAGAACCTAATTATTTATCTTCAGACCACATACATATTGACTCATGTCACTAAATATTAGTACAAATCATATCTTATTTCTAAACTCTTTTCCAAAATAAGGCCTTGTTTAGTTCATCCAAAAACCAAAAACTTTTTTATCTAAACAAGGAAATATGCACATGGCAACATGTATAATAAAAGTATTTTTTTCATTTGAGTGAACGAGGCATGAGTGGGAGGCAATTCCATAATCCTCATTCCTAAATCTCTTACCCTAGCCGACCAAGTATGATGTGGTGGCGACACTGCTAGTTCCCAGTGTCCTAAGCTCCTGGCAGCGCGAGACATGCAACGCGGGCGCGGCCTCTATCTCTATGCTATGCTTACATGGTGACTGACGAGGGCACATGTTGATCATATAGTTAGAGGCAACAGCTGAATAATGACTCACCAAACACTAAACACTAACAAGAGAATACTCAAAATTCAAATGAACACGTTCGGCTCCAAGTCAGCGTGCGTCAGCCGACCAGGCCCTTCATGCAGTAGACGGTGATCACGAACCAGCCGAGCAGGAGCAGAGTGAACGCGGCCATGCCCAGGAGGAAGGACCAGCCGGCCATCAGGACGCCGACGCAGGAGACGACGGCGAACGGGAGGAAGGACCGGACAGCGGCCATGGGGTCCAGCCACCGGCCGCGCAGCCAGACGAGCGCCGCCAGGTTCAGCACGTTCCACCCCACGGAGCCGCCGTAGGCGAGCCGGTTCAGGCAGTCGGCCACGAACGAGTGGCTGTTGCAGGTGAAGAGGTTGTAGCACTTGTGCTCGAAGCGCCGCGCCGCCGACCGCAGCGCGTCGTCCCACGAGATCGCCGTCCCGGCCTCCGAGTGCTCGTGGGACCTCGCACACACGTGCGCCGCCAGGTTGGCAGGGAAGCAGCACTGGGTTGTCCACAGGCAACGCAGCAAAGAACCAACTCATTAGCTGTTCAAGCTCGCAAATGGTGAAGAAGAGTACTCCTATGTGCCCGATGAAGACACATATATACAGACACACGTGTAACTCGTGTTGTTTGAACCGTGCGTGGACCGCGCACGTTGCAAACCAAACCATATAGTATGAAAAAGGGTACTCCTATGGACAAAAGAACAGAACTGGAGTAGCAGGCTATCAGGTAGAGATGGACAAAATTGTGTATAGTGGTTTGGTCTCAGTGGAAAATAAGCAGCATTTAGGCATGGAAAGATACTGAATGTTAGGGTGACAGATGTGTGTAGTGGGTTGTCTTGTAGTTTGCAAACACAGGGTTTTAAGAGCATGCATGTGCACAACTGATCAGGACTGTTTTGCATTTGAATTTCTGAAGAATTAATCAGAATTGTTCTGCATAAATGAAAACCGTCTGTCTGACTGGGTAAGTTCAGGAAACATGCATGCCTACCAACAAATGATGATTATAGTTTACTGAGACGAGAAACGTACTGAACTGAATATCACAACGACACCGTGTTAATATTGAAATTCCATAGTGTGTTTCCTCAAAAAGAAAATCCATAGTGTGGAGTACTGGTGTTTTTTGTTCGCTATATATAGTTCCAGAGTTTCAGTATGCCATGCCAATAAAAAACAGAAATGTGGCTTGAAGCAGAGTCAGCATGCTTTCTAAATTCTAGGATAGATAGTTCTCATTGCACATTAGTTCCCGTGGTCCTAAAGCTATATATATTAACATAAAAAGCTCAAATCTGGGATTGAGCAAAGTTCATACCTTTGCCCTGTCAAGCTGCAGGCATCTGGCGACAGAACCATAAGCAAGATCATCCACACTCACTAAATTCGAACCTGCAAAGTCCAAGACAGTTCCATCCTCCCGGGCAATCCCCACGTGCCCTATGTAGGGAGCCAGCCAGGAAACTACCGGGAGAGGAGTCCACACGATGCAACAAGGGAACCTCGCACTCTTTGGGTCTACTTGTCCCAGAGGCCACAACGTCTGCATCTCGTCATTTGAACTGAATACTTCATCAGCAGCAGTAGCTTCAAGATCCATTGAAGGCAAATCCTTTCAGCTACACAAATGCTCCTTGTGCTACTAAATATAATCTGCTACTGCTGTTCCATGTCATGGTCTCTCAACCTGAAAAAGATCGAGCCCACTCAAGTTGTGCACATTAACTTGTGTGATCATTGAACATTCTACTCTTAGTCAGGAAAAAAAAACATTTACAAATGATGCCCACATAATATAGGGCGCCTCTGTAGATGTCATGGGCATAAAGAGGGGCGCCATAGGGCGCAAGTGTCCTAGTTGGGCCTTAATTAGTGTCTCTCTTAGTTATTTTTCTATAGGAATAGTACCATATTGTCTAGACACAAGAGGTGTTAGTCCTATGTACCTTTTATATTCAGCCCATGGGGCACAATAGAAATCAAGCAATGAATTATGAAGAAACAATTCTAGTCTCCCTCAATCTCTCAAGCTCTTGGCAAAGCATAAGGCCTAGTTATCCCAAAGCTCTTGGCAAAGCATAAGGCCTAGTTATCTCCCAAAAATACCACGTTCATAACATCTGGTATCAGATAGAGTCCAGCGATCCTCCTCCATCAGCCGAATCCTCCAGCACTTCCGATCCTCCATCAGCTGTTTCCAAAAAAAAAAGATACCGATCCAGATCGCCGCGTCGCCTACCTCATCCATCGTGTCGTGCCGCCACAACAACGCCACCAGCCGCCGCCGCACCCCCATCACCACAGCCGCCGCGCCACAGCCCCATCACCACCATCCACTGCCGCCACAATCATCGATCCAGATCCGCCACAGCACACCGCCGCTGCCACGCTTTGCCTCGATGGATTTCCCTAAATTTGCAGGGAAATCTGATCCTGTGGGCTTCGTCAACCAGTGCGACTCCTACTTCCGCAGAGAGCGCATCATGGAGGAAGAAAAGGTATGACTGGTTTCCCGTAATTTGGAAGATGACGCCCGGGTTTGGTTCCTACAAGTCCAGCACGCTGAAGGCACCCCGGCGTGGCGTCGCTTCACCGAGCTCCTGCACCTGCGCTTCACATCGCCCCCGTGCCCCGACCTGCTCCACCATGTGTCCCCTGCTGCCAACGACACTTCCCGCATCTTTGCTGATATATTCACGCAGCTGGATCGGATCAAGGAGTTGCTCAACGCAAAGGATAAGAAGGACCGTGAATGCCGGGCGGCTGTACGTCTCCAGGCAGCAACACGGAGACTCCTGACACGTCGCCGAGTGCAGGCTCTTCGTGCCACAAAAGCATCGAAGGAGCAAGCAACGGTGCGCCTCCAGGCAGCAGTGCGAGGAATTCTTGTTCGTCGCATGGTGCGGCAGATACGCATGCTCCTCAGCTCGACGTTGTCGTACGTGTTCATCCACTCGGACTCGCCGATACGGCCTGCGGCTCCAATTGCAGTGGAGGTCCAAGTATGGGTGTTTCCAGTGCAGCGACCTCGCATCAGCATCCAGCATCAGGCATCAAAGGCTATCTCATTCATCCTTGTGCCTGCCGTGGTGCTAGACACTTTCAGCATAAGAGCCAGCTGCTTCACACTCCACCCTTCAGCCTACATGAAGCCAGCAGAGGCGCTCTTCCCATGGGATCCAGGTGGATATCCTTGTATTTTATTTTAGTATTCAATAAAAAGGGGAAGCCGAGATGTAAAAGGCTTAACCCTATTTCGCGTCAGCTCTCCAGCTCGAGGACGAGCTGGGTCTCCAAGGGCGGGGAGATGTCATGGGCATAAAGAGGGGCGCCATAGGGCGCAAGTGTCCTAGTTGGGCCTTAAGCCCATTAGTGTTAATTAGTGTCTCTCTTAGTTATTTGTCTATAGGAATAGTACCATATTGTCTAGGCACAAGAGGTGTTAGTCCTATGTACCTTTTATATTCAGCTCATGGGGCACAATGGAAATCAAGCAATGAATTATGAAGAAACAATTCTAGTCTCCCTCAATCTCTCAAGCTCTTGGCAAAGCATAAGGCCTAGTTATCCCAAAGCTCTTTGCAAAGCATAAGGCCTAGTTATCTACCCAAAAATACCACGTTCATAACAGTAGCTTTACGAAAACAACGACATGACCTTTCTTTTTTTCAAAAGAAGATGACAATACAGGATTGAAGTATGGTAGCAGCAGATCTTCAGAGATCAGTATGACAATGACAAGTTATCAAAAATGTCAAACACTGACTAAAAGGATAAAGAGAAGTAGGACTGGGACGACAAGTAGCATTTGATTTGCCTTTCATCATGCAGATATTCATTCACCCAGCTATAGAGGTGATAATTAAGTACCTGAAATAACTTTACTACTGCAGTCACTAGTTCACTACTACGTCTCGCTGCCATAACAATGTTACCGGTTTGTTAGTAACCAAATAACAACGGAACTGAGAAGACACGAGCATATAGATGAAGTGCACGCCTGAAATTCAAAGTTTTATTAAGACTAACACACACGTGAGAAAAATAGAATATTCAGATGTTGCAAGCAGGAGCATAAGCTTAAAAAAAACCATTTATCAGGTACTCCTAAGTGTTTGTTCACTTAAAGACAGTAGCCAGGATTTCAGAGTTTCAGACTGATTTGAGCCGCTTTTGCATGCCATTTCCACCGACCCGTTGGCCTTCATTTCTATACTCTACTCTGAAGTCCACCACCAAAACAGTCCCCGGCGCGTTATTATCATGACATCGCCCATCGCTTTCCTATTGATCGGTTACACACGCAAACATGATTCAGATATTTTTGGCTCTGTACAGTGTACTTCTGGGGCAGGGCAATGCAAACTGAACAGTCATCTAAAGTTCTGAATCTCTGCCGAGAACATCTGACAACTATAAGCACATCAGATTATCATAACACAGTAAACAATCTTGCAAACTACACACCGTCTTCTATGCAAACTCCGTCACCCGTTACTTCTCTTTACGCGACAGCAACACTGTTCCAGTTCCAGAGCCCACGCATCTCCTCATCCGTCCTCCCCTTCTACGAGAGCAACGACCCAAGGACCCTAGAAGCTATATTGCGCTAGCAGTAATAATGCACTAAACGGAAACCCCCAATCGCAGGCAAAACGAGAAATGCCCTCCTGGAACTGGCTGGAAGCTCACCTCCCGATGACTGAAGAAACAACCAAAAATTTTCTCAGGCGAGGGGTGGGAAGATCTGAGCTGCAACCTGGAAAGCGGCGAAGCCAAGGGAACTCACTAGAAGGAGAAGGAGAAGCAGCAGCAGCAGGTGGATCCTCCTCAGCGGCCGCATTGGGTGGGTGGACAGGATTGGGACGCCACCGCCGCTGTCGGAGTGCAGGTCAAGTGTTTGACGCATCGGGGTGGCGCAGCGCGGCAGCTGCAGTTTATAGCGTGCGGGGGAGGAGGAGAAAAGCTAGGGGGGGAGGGGGAAGGTGCATGCACCTGGGGAGCGGGTGGCAGCAGCCGCTACGCTCACCCCGTCTGTCCCGCTCCGTTACCATGACGTGTGGGTCCCGGATTCGGGTGGGCCCCGGTGGAGAGGCTTTCCTTGCGATCCGCCGTTAGTTCGCGTGGTTTGCATCGGATGAACGGTCTGGATTTGGAGAGCCTGCGCCACCGAGCTTGGGATTTGATAGCGCCAAGTGCTGACCTGGTCAGGAGATGTAAACGAGTACCATTGGTAGTATATTTGGTATTTGCCTGTTTGGTAAGGATTGCTTCGTGAGGAAAAAGCGAATGAATACTCCTACAAAGGCGACGTTTGGTTCACCATCACGCATTATCTAGGTGGCAAATCCAGAGCAAAGGTAATAAGTGGCGCTGTTGCTCTACCTTTTACGTTCCCTGTCAAGTTTGGGTAGTGCCGAGCTGCCTAGTTTTCTTGAGTTTATCAGCTAGAATTAACACTATTTTTAACTATAAAATAATGTTTTTTTATAACAAATCAACATCAGCAACAACCACAGAAACCATCAGCCGAACTACCTGATTTGAGCGAATGTCACATACATAATAAAGTTTTACAAAGTTATAGGTTTATATAACTAGGTGAACCATTTTCTTCTTTGTTTTCATCTTCACTGGCAATTGCTTAATTAGGGTTGTGCATTCTAGTATAAATCCAACTATTTTTTCTTAGAATTAGAATATGTGCGTAGCAAGTAGTAAAAGCCTTCCCCATAATAACAACCATTAAAAATCATGTCTTATTAATGGAAAGTGAGTCTCTTAGAGGAAGTGAGTTCGATCATTCTACTATCTCCGTTCCAAGTACAAATACTTTAGTTAAAAAAAAGTACAAAACACTTTTGTTTTTTTCTAAGTCAAACTATTTGATTTTTTAATAAGTTTATAGACAAGTAATACTTTTAATATTAAATGGGTATTGTTAGGTCGTTATAAAATATATTTTTCATATAGTTCTTTCTTGGTGCGGTAAATATTAATATCATTCTTCTCTACCGACCTTACCGAAAAAACGATTGAACTTAGTATGGTTTACTTTAGAATAAAATAAAAACAGTTTACATAGGATTAGTCTGTTGTTAGAATATAATTGATTCGTTTGATGCACATTGTGATTACTAGATATTTGTCATCCGACATCTGATGTTGCTTAGTGGAAGCATAATTAGACAGAGGCTCGTCACACGGAGGCATCTTCTGCAGCAGCATAATTAGAGAAGCACTAAACTAATGCGTGCCGTACGTCTCCTCTGTCATCTTGAGACTGGCTTGTGGGCAAAAACCTCCCAGCAAATCGCATCAAAATGTAGTGGTGAAGACAGTGTGATTCCGTAGCTAGATGTTTAGCAAATTAATTAATTTTGGAACTTGGGAAAAGTAGCCTGGCTAGCGGAACGACAGGCGGCGTGGCAGCAACAGCCCGTCTAGAAATAAAGTTTATCACCTTTTCCTTCTGATTTGAAGATTAACGTTCAGCTTTAGCTTTCTTTTCAAAAGATGTTCAGTGCCATGTCGATGTACAAAACCACTGATGAGCAGATTTTTCGCCCCCCTTGGAGAGAATAACCCTTCGTTCCCTATGCTCAGCTTCAAAGAGAATTCATTTCCTACTGTCCGCGAATATCGTCTCCACGTTTATAATTCTTGTTGTTTCAAATAAGGTTAAAGTCAGACTAACTATTAATAATTTTATTAATATATTTATTCCGAAGAAACTAAAACGCTTTAAATTTTATTCACGAATATAATTTTTCTCCTGCATAGGAATGGCAACGGGTATGTACCCGATGGGTACTGGCCACCCGCACCCGCACCCGCTAGATCAAAACCTATTCCATCGGGTTACCCGCGAAAGCAGACGGGTAAGAAATTCATTCCGTACCCGAAAATATACCCGAATTCAACAGAAATATAACAACTTTCAGCAAGTTAAATATCACAACTTCTAGGAAATTAAACATAACAACTTCCAACAAATTAATAGCAACACTAGTAGCACACCAATCGCTCAACACTTCCCACGTTCAGCCAATCAGTTCATGGGCTATATGGGCTAAATTGCTTAGGTTGCTTACTCATTTTGCGGGTATTTCTTACCCGCGGTACGCGGGTATGGGTACTACTATTCCACACCCGTACCCGCTATACCCGATGGGTAAAGGATTTCGCCTAATAACGTACCTGCGGGTACAAAATCCATTCCATACCCGCGTCCTTATCGGGTAAAACCCGTCGGGTACTCGGGTTTCGGGTACCCATTGCCATTTTGACTCCTGCATGAACAGCAAATATTATTTCAATCATATCAAATGACTATTACTCAATCCATCCAAGATTATAAGACGTTTGACTTTTTGACTCCAAGTTTGACTACTAGTCTTATTAAAAAATTTATATAAAATATCACTTATTTTGTCGTGGATTGGTTTATTAATAAAAGTTCTTCAAGAATGACTTAAATTTTACTATATTTGTATAGTTTTTTTAAATAATACGAGTGATCAAACTTGAATTAAAAAAGTCAACTATCTTATAATTTGTGATGAAGTAATTTTTAGACTGTCTAGAAGGGGACGTTGTGCTATCTTTAAATGGGCCAAAAGAGGTGAGGGCACCGCATGGTTGCACTTGAAAACATGTTAGTGGGCCGTAGGCCCACGTATAACCGAAAAAAAAATCTTACGAGTAACTGGATCCTTTGCGAGCGAGAGCAGGAGGCGTCCACGCAAACGCCACGAAGGGAATGAAACCGACGCCGACCCGACGAGCCGTTGCTTCGCGGGTCACAACACCTCGCTCGCCTTCCCTTCCACTTCCACATGGCCGCTCCTCTCCACGCGCGCCTCCTCCCGCTCCCCTTGCCCCCGAACCCTAGCCCCGGCCTCCCCCCGAGCGGCGCGCGGCGGGTGCTCCGGCACCCGCGCCGCTGCCTCGCGACGCCGCCGTCGCGGAACGGGAGCTCCTCCTCGCCGGAGACCGAGTGGTGCCCGGTGCCGCCGGAGCAGCGCCCCGTGAACGAGTACGAGGCGCTCGCGGCGTCCCTGCCCTTCTCCTGGGCGGCGGGGGACCTCCGCGTCTACTGCTCCCGCCTCGCGCTCACGGGCGCCGCCGTCGCGCTCTTCGTCGGGCTCCCCGTCGCCGCCTTCGGGGGACGCGGCGGGGCCGGCGGCGACGCTCTGCACCTCGCGCTCGGCGCCACGGGGTCCGGGATCCTCGCCGTCACGCTCGCCGTCGTGCGGATGTACCTCGGGTGGGCCTACGTTGGCAACCGCCTGCTCAGCGCCACAGTGGAGTGTGAGGAATTCTAACTCTAATTTTGTTCTCCTTTCTGCTGGTCTGCATTGTGTTAGTCTGAAGTCTGTATCGTATTTGATTCAGATGAGGAGACGGGATGGTATGATGGGCAGGTGAGACATTTCTGTTGATCGCCATTTCTGGTATTTGATCCGAATAAATTTCTAAATTGTGCTCTGCTGAGATGGAACTGTATTACTTTGAGGTTCTCCGTGTTAAGTAGAACAAGGATCTTATCTAGAGCTGACTTGCTGCTCCCCTGCTTGGTTAGGCCTTGAAATGTTTTAGTGAAACAAACAATTGGACAAAAGGAATATTATGATCTAGAAAGCTTCAAGAATCATTCAATCAGCAATTCACCTAAAATATGATCTAGGAAGTGCCACCAAAACTGCTGGATGCATATGAGGATGCTGAAGGATCTTCATACTGGGAACCTGATCTTCAGGTGCAATAGCTCTGGGCAGTGGGCAGCTATACCCCTTTCAGCCTGAGGCACGCTCCTTCCCCATGCTCTTCTTGTTGGCACTTCCTTCAACGTTTGGCACCACCGCCTAGGTCATGTTGGACATGAGGCTTTTTCCAAATTAGTGAAATCTACTGCTGTCACTTGTAATAAAAATGAGCTGGACTCTTTGAGCCATGCACGTCAACTTGGTCATCACACGCGTCTGCCTTTTCCTAGCTCAAATAACATAGTTTCTCCCTACTATTTCAAGCAACTCTACCTCCCTCCTATTGTATGGAAGCTCTTCAGATGCGTGTGCAGCAGGAAAGAGAAATGTTGAGGGCACATCTGTCCTGCTACACACGCATCCCTGTGTGATCCAATGGTAATGCACACGGGGCATATGCTCTTAAGGGCAAAATCAATATTCACCCACCAAAACAACTTTTGTGGTTGTTCTCTCTTGCTCATCTTGATCAAGCTTGACATTATTAATATTCATGCCATAGAAAATGGTGAGGCGTTAATCTGCTGCTGTTTCATATTATAGCAAGTGCTTCCTTGCCCATTCAGCATCGATGCAGGACTGCTGAGTTATTTTCTTCCTTTTAAATTATTGTAACATGAAGACATCTGTCTCAGAAAAGGGGAGAAAAACATGTACACACATTCTTATGATGCTTATATAAATTGGCTTTACTTTTCTAGTCTAGATCAGGGTTCAAAATTTCGGTGAAATTTCATTAATTTTGGTGGTGGCTGAATGAAAAATACGAAAATTTGAATTACACTAAATAGGGAAATTATTTCCTACTCTCTAAAAAATTTTTGATGACCGAAAGAAATCTAATACCGGAATTGAAAACCCTGGTCTAATTCCACTTTGTTTGATCTAATTCTTGACAAGTATTTGTATTCTCTTGAATAATTATTTTTTGAGCGAGATTGAATACATTTTTGTATGCATGGAATTAATTATACTTGGCTCATCATTTGGCACCATAATTAACTGTTGGTGCTAAAATCATTTCTTACTTTTTGGCAGATATGGGTTAAAACTCCAGAAGTTTTAGCTCGCGATCGACTTCTAGGCTCATTTTCTGTAAGTTGTTCTTATTGACTTCTTAAATGTCACATTCTTTTCATATTTTGTGATCAGTTAGCTCTTTGTTTTCTATTGAGTATCAACTCCATGCCATAAAGCTTATTGAATGATATTGAATAGCACATGGACATGGCATGAGCTGTGATATCCTTCAGGGAATATGACCATATTATGAACTTGGCTGTGCTTTGGATGACTGGATGTACATGTGACTCTAGGTGTTATCTGGTGCATTCGTTTTCTGAAACATCAGAAATTGCAATACCAAAAAAAATATCATAGCATCATTGCGAAGAATCTTTTGCTTGGCTGCTAAGCACTGTTTTTCTTTTTATGCTCCAGGTCAAGCCTGTGCTAAACAGAGTGAAGTTCACCTTGGTGGGTCTGGCAGGCTCCCTGATCCTTTGCATTCTTCTTTACGTGAACACCGAAAACCCAAAGGAACCATATGTTAATACCGGTGGAAGGGCTATCCCTGGAGTGTACAGTGACACTGCCGCAAGGTCATTTGAGCCTGATGCATTCTGTGGAGAGCCTGATCTTTCGTAGCATCGCAAAGCTTGGACGTTGGAAGGTTTTTAGATGGTGGCATATGGTCTCATAGGGTATACAGGTTGTTCCCCTCTTTGTCTTGTGGCTCTTGCCTTTGTATGGTGGATGCTTCCATTTCTGTACGGGGGTTTTGATCCATCGACTCAGGGTAATGTAAATATTTGACCACACGTAGTACCGATATTTTAGACGCAGGCGCCTTTTGAAAATTTATGCTGCGGGACAAGGTGAAAGGGTAGTACCGGGGGAAAGTTCTCGTGACGGGAAAGCTGGCCTCGGCCCTCGTCCAAACAGCCAAATCATTCTGTGGGCATGTCCTGGAAGCTGCAGAAAAATCATGGCAACGACGACCAAAGACCAAAGTATTTAACCCGGCAAAACGCGGTCTAAAAATTGTGTGGTAGAAATAGAGCAGTCACACTGTGGGACTGCGACAAGAGCCATTCTCCGTTTCCTTCCTGAGTTCCTGGTACGTTCCTGTCCGTGACAAAAAAAAAAATCTCAAAATCTGAAAAGGAAATGAAAGATACTCCACTATTTTTCTCTCAGGTTATGTTTGGTTTCCAGAAACTGAGATGAATTGAAAAGTAATAATTTAATAATAAAATAAGAAGCATTTTCTAGATATTATTAATTATACTTTTAATTCATGGAATGAATAAGGCCTTGTTTAGTTCCCAAAAAATTTTACAAAATTTTTCAGATTTTCCGTCACATCGAATCTTTAGACACATGCATGAAGTATTAAATATAGACAAAAATAAAAACTAATTGCACAGTTTGGTCGAAATTGACGAGACGAATCTTTTGAGCCTAGTTAGTCCATAATTAGACAATATTTGTCAAATACAAACGAAAAAGCTACGGCGTCGATTTTGCAAAATATTTTGGAACTAAACAAGGCCTAAAAATGGCCTTGAACAATGTTTGAAACCGCGAAGAGAAAAAGAGAAATCGATGTCAAACATGCCGTCGCCGCCGTGGCGCCGTCCCTCTCCCTCGCTCCTCGGTCCAACCTATAAGAAGTCCAAGCACTAACGCGGCATTCAGATCACCCCGTGCCGTCCGTCCACTTTGGTCGTCGGTCGTCACACCCCACCAGGCCACCACTACCTCCCCCACAAAGCAGCTCGTCGCTAGGACAGCGAGGCAGCTCTGGCTTATTGCAAGCTAAGCTGCCCGCCTGATTGATTAATCGCGCGTTAATTGCCCGCTAATCCCCTGCCGGCCGCCGCCGCCTCCTCCGCGCATTTCCTCGCTTAATTAATTGCCTAGTGAAGTTGATCCAGCTCGGCAGGCCGCGGGCGGGCTGACAGAGAGAGAGAGAGAGAGAGAGAGAGGCAGAGGCAGCCCGGGATCCGATCGGGCGGTCGATGCCACGGCCTGTGGCGGGTGTCGTCGGGGCATGGCTGGGCAGGCTGCGCGGCGAGGAGGAACGATGAGGCCACCGAGCAGCGGCAGCGGCATGCGCGCGGCGGCCGCGCGGTCGCCAGCCGCCTCGTTCCTGCTGGCCGCTGCGGCAGCGGCGTCGCTCGTCGGAGGGTTCTACTTCTGGCTGGTGGTATCGTCGTTTCGGCTCCCCGACTCGGGCGCCGCCGGGTGCCGCCCCGACGGCGAGGGGTCGTGGGCGGTCGGGATGTTCTACGGCAGCAGCCCTCTCGCGCTCCGTCCCATCGAGCTGGTGAGTGGCGTGCGGCGCTCAGCTTCGAAACAGCTCTCCTCCACTCGTGCGAGCGTTGGGTAGGTTGACGCCTGAAGCGCTTCCTCTTACTCTGTCTGAGGTGTAATTTTGCTGGGCAGGAAGGGAGAAGCAATGACAACAGCTCGGCGTGGCCGGTGGCAAACCCCGTGCTGACCTGCGCGACCCCGACGGAGGCGGGGTACCCGAGCAATTTCGTTGCCGACCCGTTCCTCTACATCGAGGTGAGGCACTGCTGCTGCTGCTTGTTTTGTTCTGCCGCTCTTCCCCGGGGTGAAATTCTGCTACGCGTGGATGTAGGATGATTTGTAAATTAGCTAAACTATGGGAGCAAATCGTTGAACAAAGTAAAATTCAGGCTCACTGGCTGTAACTGGTGATGTGGCTGCATTCCAGAATTCAGCACCCACGCAGGGGTGACTGTGAGGGTTTGATGTTTGATTTCTGGATGCAGACAACTTACTCAGGCACATGGTACTGTTTGGCTGGTTGCCTGAATACCATTATCTTGACAGTGTCTTACTTGCCTGTCAAAAAAATTGTGTAACTGTCTTGTCTCAGTTGAGGCATACAAAAGTTAGGTCCAGCATGTAGTGTCTACTACTCTATGATGCGCAGTATAGTATGTAAGCATGGTTTGTGATGAATTAATAGCCTATGATGAGATAGTACCTAGGGAGTTTTAGTTCAGGAAAGGATTCTGATCTAGTTGAGATAGACACCGAATGTGCTTTGCTTAGGTACATTGCAAGTTTGAAACCAGTAATATAGAAGTTGATCTGTATACGTCCACTGCCGCTGTCTGCTTCTCAGTGACATTTCTCCTTGGTTGAATATATATAAGTATAACCACTGGCGGAGCTACATGTAGGCCAAAGAGGGCCATGGCCCCTCCTTGCTCATAGAAAACTCCATTAAGTAGCTATTAAACTAGAGATTAAGATCAATAAATATGCATATTAAGTAAAAAAATAGTGCTAATGGCCCCCTCTTGTTTTTCCATCAAGCTCTGCCACTGAGTATACCAAGCAGGAGGAGTTTTTACAAATGCTATTTGTCAACCTGAATGCATTGTTGATTATCATTTGCTAGTATTCATCCAATGAGTAGCATT
This sequence comes from Sorghum bicolor, assembly GCF_000003195.3. Lineage (NCBI taxonomy): Eukaryota > Viridiplantae > Streptophyta > Magnoliopsida > Poales > Poaceae > Sorghum > Sorghum bicolor. The sequence goes on from NC_012878.2 coordinate 55,921,689, forward strand.
CTTAAGTTAAGATACTACTTTCCAGGCTTGCATTTTCACCTGCTAGCTCTCTCATTCTGATATGGTACTATGCATCTCCTAGGGGGATACACTATATCTTTTCTTTGAATCAAAAACAACCACCTCAATGCAAGGTGATATTGGAGTTGCAAGAAGCTTCAACCAAGGTGCAACGTGGGAATTTCTTGGCATTGCTCTAGATGAGGCATGGCATCTGTCATATCCTTTTGTGTTCAAGTATGAGAATGAGGTAGGTTCTTTAACTTCACATCTATTATTACTTGACAAAAAAAATAACCATTTATGATGGTCAAAACACTAACTCTCTTTCTCTCAGATTTATATGATGCCAGAGGGAAACAAAAAGAAGGAGCTGCGCCTTTATCGTGCTACTAAGTTTCCCCTTGAATGGACATTGGAGAAGGTTCTTGTCAATAAGCCACTTATTGATGCCTCATTAGTCCAATTTGAGGGATACTGGTGGCTATTTGCCTCTGATTTTACACGATATGGCGTTGAGAAGAATGCGGAGCTTGAGATTTGGTACAGTAACTCTCCTCTTGGTCCTTGGACTGAGCACAAGCAAAATCCTATCTACAAATCGGACAAAAGTTTGGGAGCTCGAAATGGCGGGAGGCTCTTCGTTTTTGAAGGGTCATTATATCGCCCTGGTCAGGATTGCAGTGGTACTTATGGTCGGAGGGTTAAGTTGTACAAAGTTGAAAAGCTAAGCAAGGAAGAATACAAAGAGGTCCCTGTAAATCTTGGGATAGAGGAGCCAAAGAAAGGGAGAAATGCATGGAATGGCATGAGGTACCATCACATGGATGCACAACAACTTGCATCTGGTGGATGGATTGCTGTAATGGATGGTGATCGAGTCCCTTCAGGCGATTCAACCAGACGTTCTCTCATTGGTTACATAGCTTTCCTGTTGGCCAGTGCCCTTGTCATTTTTGTGGGTTTTATGAAAGGTGCAATCAGTTGCTACATTCCTCCCAGTTCATGGGTTCCTCTTACAAGGAGAACAGAATTATCCCGTGTCTTCTCTGTGCACCGCTTCAACCAGAAAGTCCGCAGATATTCTACCAATATTAGCAGATATATCTCTGCTACTAAAACTAAGCTCAGTGAAAAGACTTGGTCCAACATGCTTTTCTTCTGTGTAGTTGCTCTATTTGGTATCGTGAATGTCTGCATTGCTGTGCATTTCTTATGTGGTGGCAATGGTGCTGAAGAGGCATACACATATCAAGGGCAACACTCTCAATTCACCATGGTCACAATGACATATGAAGCTCGTATCTGGAATTTGAAAGTATTCATTGAACACTACTCCAGATGTGAATCAGTTAGGGAGATAGTTGTTGTCTGGAACAAAGGTACCCCTCCAAGTAGTGATGCATTTGACTCTACTGTGCCTGTGAGGATACGAGTTGAGGAGATCAATTCTCTTAACAACAGATTTAGGGTTGATCCTCTGATAAAGACCCGTGCTGTTTTTGAACTGGATGATGATATCATGATGACTTGCACTGACTTAGAAAAAGGATTTAGGGTCTGGAGAGAACACCCTGAGCGGATGGTGGGCTTTTACCCCCGGATGATAGATGGCAACCCTATGCAATACAGGAATGAGAGGTATGCTAGGGGTAAGAATGGCTACAATCTGATACTCACAGGTGCTGCCTTCATGGACAGTGAGTTTGCTTTCACGACTTACTGGAATGAGAAAGCTCGTGAGGGAAGGGACTATGTGCACAAGAACTTCAACTGTGAGGACTTGCTCATGAATTTTCTGTATGCGAATGCAAGCTCCACAAGGACCGTGGAGTATGTCCACCCTGCATGGGCTATCGATACATCCAAGCTTTCTTCTGTCGCCATTAGCCGGAACACCCAGAAACACTATGATATCAGAACAGATTGCTTGGCAAAGTTTTCCTCCATATATGGTCCCCTCCCTCAGAAATGGGAGTTCGGCATGCGTGAAGATCATTGGGACAAATAGGATGGCAATGGTGGTACACAACGGACAAACACATGCTGGTGAAACCTTTTTTGTTAATCCCCCCGTAAAGTTTTGTAGCTTGGGGTGAACGGTGAAGTTATAGGTCCTTTGGGCAGAAGTGCCCCTGGTTTGCAATGTACCTATTAGATTCGGCTAGAAGCTTAGACCTAATCAGGATAGACCATTGTTCAAAAGTTTTTGATATTAATGCTGAAATAGACCAAAGGCAGGGCAGTGTACGTGAATTGTGAAAGGCAAAGAGGGAACCTGGAAACTGCATAGTGGGTGGGAAGTTCAGATTGTTGGTTTCCCTTATTCTCTAGTTGTGTACATGTCTTCCTTTCTAAGACTGGGCTAGCGTTGTGTGATTATTTACGCTAAGACCTCGTAGTGTTTATTATTTCAGTCTAATGAGGACTTTCTGAATCTTTGGTTTCTGAGATCCGCGTTGTTGTCTGCTGGAATGATCTTTGTCGTGCTCAGCGGCTTCAGCTACTCCGACCGTGTGACCGTGTCAATGTTTTTGCCATTTCAATTCTGGTAGTCCTCGCTCGCCGTGTCCGACTTTGACCAGTTCACCTCATCTCCGATTTCCACTTGCAACCGCTTGTGGTGACCATCCTCCGCGGACAGGCGCCGCCCAGCACGCGCGCTTGCACATTTCTCCACCGGCAATGAGCTCGACCGCTGGATCAAGCAAATTACCGGACAAAGTGCAGAACAGCAACATAACCGTGCAACATAGATACTTGGTACAAGAGGAATATGAACACAGAACACACATGAACGGAAAAACTAACCACCGTGATAAGTTTTGTTACTTGGTACACCAATCTCTCTTCAGACACAACTAATTTACCTAGCTTTTGACCACAGGTTTGAGTTACAACAAGGAGTCAAATAACCTAAGTGATGACGCAACCAACAGCTTTCGTAGCTGCACATTTAACCATTCAAGCTTACTTCTTCTTCCCACCTGCCTTTGTTTTCTTGTTCGCAGCAGCTGCCTTACTTGTTTTATCCGAAGTCTCCTGCATTTTTGTGGCGAAACGATTCATCATTAGCTAAAAACCAAGGAAGAACCATCCTATAGTGCAGTTATGGTAGCATATGATTTTAAATGAAAATAAACTGCCATGAGTCTTGACGACAGGCTTGCAAGATACAGTTTCAATTGACTAATTGCTACCTGGCCTGCATAAATTGACTACGAAGATGGCTAAGAAAGTAAGAATCATAGATAAGCATGAAACATGGGCTGGCATTTCTTTTTGGAAGTACCTTCCGTTTCAGCGGTGCTGATGTGGTGGCAACTGGCTTGAAAAAGGACTCAAGTCTGGTCACATGATGTCAAGAATCAATAGTTTTAGGACAGTAAGTTTAATTTAAACAGACAAATATACTCACATGCACTTTGTAGTTTGTATTAGATGCCAAGAGATACTCACCTTCCTTGCGATGATTTATTCTTGGCAGATTTGATCTTCTCAATGGCCTGCACAAAAGAACATGAGAATCACAGATGAGAAGAGACGATTGGAGAATTAAACAGTGAGAACCAAAAGAAAGGTACATACCTTTGTCACCCGATCTTCGTTGAAGCCATTATCTTTTACCAGGAAACTTATGAGACCCTAGAAAGAGGCCAAGAACAATGAGTTACATTCAGGATGTATGAATAGAGTTTGAAGGTAAGCAAGCAAGGTCGGTGCATGTACCTCCTCATCAGGTGGAGTCCATTTCAGCTCAGGAACATCCAATGTAACATTAGGCTCCTTGAACAAGCGTCGAGCTTCTTGGTAAGGCCAGTCCTCAGGAATTTGATATCTGTAGCACACATGTACAAAATTAGGCAGAATCAAACAGCAAACAGTTTCCTTTCATTTCACCACTAAACCATATAACAAAAGGAATGCCAATTAATAAAAGAAAATAAAACATCATTGGTTGATAATGTAAAGTATAGGACCATGATGGAAAATAGACTGCTCCTAGGTGAACAGACAAATCTCAGACTATTTTAACTGGACTAACCTGTCTTTATTAAGATTCTCTAAAATGCTTTCTATGGACCCATGTTGACGAATAAGTTTCAGAGCTGTTTGTCCCCCGATACCTAACGAACAAGCAAAGATACCGAGTTAGAAAAATAGAGGCATGAGGTAAAGCATTTTAGAAACACAGACAATTGTGGCGTATAATATGATATAGAATTGATTAGAGTACCTTTGATGCTATCACAGTAGTCACATCCACACAGGATGCACAAATCAATGAACTGGTCCATGGTGAGTTCAAGCTCCTCCAAAACCTGCGACAGAAGAATTGATGACATATATGCAACATCAAGGTAATTATGAGCACATTACAAAAATGCACACCTTGGCAACGTCAAATTCCATCACAGGTATTTTCTTGGAACTTGGATCCATTAAATGACGAAGGAACCTTGGAGCCCCAAAAGTAAGGGAATCCATATCTTCTGAAGCAACAGCGAACACCTACAAAATAGATAGCATATAAGAAAAAAAATGGAATGAAGGAGTGGAAACAAGAAGGCAAAGGTCTTCATTAAGGGTACCTTATCATTTTTGCAGAGGGCTGCACATTCTGCTTCTGCTTCAGAAGGTGCCTATTTGTCCAACAAGACAAATCCATGAATTAGCACTACTGACACAAGACAAGATAGGTCATAGCCCTTATGCTAGCAGGAAAAAAAGTTAGCAGCATAATACCAAGGTAAACTGAATTCACCTCTACAACAGGAACCCCCATAAGTCTTAGCAGTCGTTTACAATCATCGTTATGTTGCGCTGTGACCTGTTCATAAAAGGGGTAAACAAGATGAAGCCTACTTACTCAGAACAATAAATCCTGCATCCTACTTATATTTTTTTGACATTTATGCTGTGCATGAAACTAATGGGGCTTCAGAAACATTGTAAATCACCTCAATTTTTGCTGTTGGGATACTCATGAAATCTTCAAGTAAACCATAAGCTATAGACTGGAAAATGAAGAAATTACCTTTACAGTCCTCTTGCTCAATTTTTCCACCGCATCTTTATCTCCTGCCTGAAACATCAGAAATAGAAGAATTGATAAATAATTATGATACAAAAAAAGTGAGCAAACTTGGAGCAAGATAATTACCTCTACTGCCTCTTTCAGATCATTAGTTGCATCTTCTCTTTTTGAGAATCTGAAAATAATAGTACACTCTAACAATAAGAGAAGACTACAGATATTACATAATTGTGTCAAATAACATAAGAATAATCGAAGGATGAAAGAAATATTCAAATATATCATGCCTTTTAGCAAGCTCTTCTTTCTTCATATCAGGAGGCTTGCCATCAAAAACATAACTGCCCAAATAATGAAGCAAACCATTTAGAAGGCAATATATTTGTTTACACGTATTTATATCTTACAGTGGCAATAAATGAAAGGAAGTCATGTTTACACTGGCTTGATTCCCGCTTCCAGTAACCTTATTGTCCGATTGAACATTCCTTGCAAATGACTGCCAAACAAATAATAATTAGGAAAAAAAAAACCAGCACCAGGAATATAGTGAATGCAGCTTCAGGTATTAAACATGCTGGAGAGGATATATTATCTGTACCTAGTGACTTCACCAGCTTCATTTGTGAGAGTTTCCATACCTGTCCTTCCAACTACAATCTGTTCAAGAAACTATAAGAAACACATTCGAACTCTTTCATGGCAGTAGGTAACTAGCACAGTAGTAGCATCTCAAGACGCACAAAATACATGCAACTAATACAATTTGCTTTCATCTTTTATTTTACTTGAACAAACCAAGCAAGCCAATATTGAAGGTCAACCCAGTTGAATTAAAATCAATGCAAGTGGTCTGGAGGGTGAAGGGTGACATTGACCATAAGAGGCCTTTTGGATTTGTATCCTAATTAATTTCTAGTTTTCATGTTTGTGCGGCCCATGGTGCGGCGGTGGCAATAGGTTGCTCCTAGAGTGCCTTGAGTGTTCAGGCCTTTTTTTTAGGCTACATCCTCTATCGGTATAATGTAAAAGTTCTTTCCTGTCTTAATTGAAAGGCAAAGCTCCTACCATTATAACTCTGCCAGTTCATTCGGACATTAAGGAAAAGAACGAGGATGTAGATTCCTCATCGTACCCGCCACCCCCCTCCCCCCCCCCCCCCCCCAAAAAAAAAAAAGAAAAACAACGTTCGAAGGTTTAACCATGCTGAACCCTAGACCCGGTTCAGTTTGAAGAGCAACAGTTTGAAGCAACTCCTGTAATGAGCACAAACAGAAAACAACAACATAGGGGGGAAATGCACAATCCTGGCCACAAAAACAAGCAATACAACAGCCAGGCCCATCTTAAGCACAGGACGGCGAGGCAAAGTAATGAGGACTAGTGTTGGAGCGGAACACACCAGGAACTGGTAGATGCTCATGCTGGCGTCGATGGCGATTTTGCGACCGAAGTAGCTCTCGAACTTCTGCTCCTTCATCGCCTTGGGCGCATTGTCCGCCAGCAGTTTCGTCAAACCCTACACACGCCGAAGGCGCGAGCCGAGGCAGAAACCGTCAACCGATTCGCCACCATACGGCACCAACCCCGAAATCCAAAGTAAGGTAGAGGGAGGACGGATCCCCCCCCGCACTCACCTTGATGCCCATCTCGTCTGCGGCGGCTGTGGCGGGCGGCGGCGTTGGCGGAGCCGGAGTGGCGCAAGAGACCGCGAACTATTTCTGTTTTTTTTTCTAGTATTTCCTTACCAGCCGGTTTTGTGTTTGCGCGGCGCGGCGAAGACTGCACACATGGGCCGTAACGGGCCGCATGGGCCCACTCGACCCAACTATTCATCACAACGAACAAGCGCGTCGGCCCATTACGAAGCCTCACGTCTCCGACTCCCCTCAGCACCGGACCACCGGCGGCGAGGTCGCGCGAGCGTGGGACTGGGAGTCGAGTGGAGGAGGAGAAAGAGGAGGAGGTGACGGCGATGTCGAGCCGGTTCTGGAGGTGGTACGCGGACCGGCAGTTCCACAAGTGGGAGAAGACGGTGCTGTGGGACATGGTAGAGCCCTACCGCCCGCCGCGCTCCTTTGCGCCACTCGTCGGCACCTACGTCGCCGCCTTCTACACCGGCGTCGTCGGGGCCGCCGTCACGGAGCAGCTCTACAAGGTCAGCCAACCTCAGCAACCTCGGCTCTCCAACCCCTTTTCCCTTTGCATTTGTTCCTCTACCGCCGGCCACAGGCACTGCAGCGCCCATCAGGTGCTCGGTGGAATGCTTGCCCGAGAAACCGCGCCTGCCGCCGCGGATCTCCGGCCAGCTCGAGTGGCGTGGTGCCTCGCACATCGGGACCCTGTGTGATAGTTGAAACTTGCCAGCCGGCCAGCCCCTTCACATGATTTCGCGGCATTCGGTGCCAGAATTCGTCTGCTCATTGCATGTGCAGAGCTTCTGTTGTGATTGCACTGAGAATCGTCAAATTTGTTCGAAGCATTTCGAGAAATCGGGCTGTGCGCTTCATTGAGTTCGCTAGGCAAGGTTACTGACTCCCCCTTTTGTTTTTTGCAAAAAAATTGCAGGAGAAGTACTGGGAGGATCACCCCGGCGAGGCGGTGCCAATCATGCCGCCCAAGTTCTACTGGGGGCCATGGAGGGTGATGAACGGAGAAGTTCCCCGCTTCATCCAGCCGCCTGACGAGGCCAAGACGGCGTAGGAGCTTCAAGCCTTCAAGCAAGCATCAAGCTACTTTTTTTTTTTTCCAAAGACGCTTGTATATGGTCTCGATAGAAAAAAAAACATGGAGAAACTACTGTCCACGAGTGTTTACTGTACTGCCTCTCCTGTGATTTCCTCGTTGGATGATTACTGATTAGACGACGGGTCTACTGTGATTTCCTCGTTGGGTGATTACTGATTAGACGACGGCATGGTAATGGTGAATAAACTGTCTGTGCGTTTAGTCTAAGCAAACCCTTTGTTCATATTATTACAGCCGTTTTCTCGTCCTGGCATCCTTTCGGGGATGGCAGGTGTCAATTTGCTGGCATGTGTTATTAGCCCTGTGCTCAGCTATGGAAAACCAGACAGGAGAATGTCGCTCATCTGAAGGTCGCAAGAATTCATAATGGTGACACAAATAAACTAAGCTGTGCTCGTAGAAGAGCACAGTAAAATTCAGCTGCTTCGACGGCAGCAAGTTATTACGCATCAAATAGAGCATACAAAATGGAAGGCGCTATCAGTCCAGGTTACATCACTATCGTCCATCGAACACTATCAAAAGTTGCAACACGGTGTCACACCTCGTTTCGAATAAACTCTGTAGACGTATCCGCTAGGGAAACAAAGTTCGTCCCCAACTTCCCAAGTACAGTACTAGTCTTACAAGTCAGATCGCCTAATTTTCCTCAAAAATCCATTCCACTCATCTGCGGCATTCGGCTGGCTATTCTGGCCTTCGTTGCCGGGAGCTCAGAAACAGCAGCCTCCGTGGTTGTCATCAGCAGGGAAACACTGCTCAACAGCATCACAGCTTTGGTAAATAAGCTTGATCATTTAGTCGTACAAAAAGGAACACGGGCATTTTTCTTGGAAATGTACCTTGCAGCATCTTGAAGTGCAGTGCGGATCACCTTCACAGGATCGATGATGCCAGCCTTGATCATGTCAACATACTCCCCTGCAGTTGGCAAAAATCAAAATGCAGTGATCACTGATTTACTAAGGATTGTTATGTTGCTTTAGAAATTTGGATTTAGCATTTTAGGAGTTACTCCCTCCGTTCCAAATTATAAGTCGCTTTGACTTTTTTTGTTACATCCATTTTACTAACGGGGGGCTTGGCAATGGTGATGTACGTGAAAGAATATGGTATTTGTCAGACCCACACGATTTTAGAATGTTCATAGTTTAAACAGAACAAACCTTTAGCTGCATCATAGCCCAAACTGAGGTCCTCTTGTTCAATCAGCTTCCCTATGACTATAGCTCCATCAATGCCAGCATTTGCAGCTATGGTCATCAAGGGAGCCTGGAGAAATCCATGAATTGTTTTAAGTTCAGGGGACAAATAACCTAAATGTGTGAAGCTACATAGTTTTTTTTTCTCGAATACGCGGGAGAATGAAGCTACATAGTTAGCTAGAAGAAACCTACCTTCAAAGAATTCTTGATAATTTGAACTCCAATCTTTTCATCCTCGTTTGATGTGCTAATTTTGTCGAGCTCCTTGGTGGCATAAAGAAGGGCAACTCCACCACCTATGAAGAGACATAAACGAAAGAACACATGCAACATATGGTCAGGTTGCATAGGTTAAAAAAATAAGGAAGCAAGTAATGAAATGAAATAGTAAGTGGAATACAACAACTCCAACAGATCTCTTATATTAAATTTCCTATAAGTTGTTATAAGAGAGTACCCTAAAACCATCTCAGCGTATTGGAGAACACTGCTGCAGTATAGGAGAACACTGCTGCAGTAGATTACCCTAAAATTGTCTCCTATTTCTTTAGGGGTAGAGGAGGAGGGGGTTCTCTCCTTTATTTAGGGGAGACCGGGAGAGGGGGCTGGTTTTAGGAGATCTCCTAAAATTATAGGTATAGGAAATCTGCTGCAGCACCTCTATCTTCTAATGGAGATGATCCCTCAAGAAAGTTTTGGTACCTGGCACGATGCCCTCCTCCACAGCAGCTCTCGCAGCATTTAGAGCATCTGTTACCCTATCTTTTTTCTCACCAACTTCAGCTTCACTAGCTCCACCAATCTGCACTTTACATGCACATGCTGAAGAGGACTGGAAAAGGAACTTCACACAAACATCACTTTCTGAAATTTTAACAAACCTTGAGTACAGCAACACCTCCAGATAACTTTGATAAACGCTCTTGGGCCTTTTCTTTGTCAAATACAGCAGTGCTTGTGTCAATTGATTCTCTAAGCTGTCAAGGTCATCAGAACAATGTAATTCCAATTGAAATTCCTTCTTTTTAGTATTTTCCAGATCGTCTTGACATCTGATCTGATGCGTCGAAATGTGATAATTTTTCAGTACCTGTTGGCACCTCTCCTCTATCTGCTGTTTGTCACCTCCACCATCTAGGATGATAGTATCATCAAGAGATACAGTTACCTGTGAAGAAGAATGTCACTGTATGGATCTCAGGCATAATAATTTATGAAAGCTGACAAACCTTTTTAGCAGTGCCAAGCATTTGTAATTGAACTTTGCCAAGATCAAGACCGCGTTCCTCGCTAATAACCTTGAAAGCAAAATGATGTATCAAAGTCAAATTGAGTCATAATCGTAATTCATGCTAAGAAACTCTAGATTAGCTAACCTCTCCTCCAGTCATCACAGCCATGTCATCCAGATTGTGCCTTCTATTTTCACCAAATCCAGGAGCTTTGACAGCACATACCTACATTTGACAAGTGGTAATTAGTTGAAATTTACATGAATAAGTTTCACAATGATAACAATTAAGAGATAGCCCAATGACTTGCGAAGGGCAGAAGCACTACATGTGGCTGGTCATTGATTAAAAAGGACAAAGACAAAGAAAAGGGCATGCTTTCATGAACAAGTACAGAAAGTCCAGTAGCTTATATAAACATTTCAGCACAGTATATATCAGGCCCTTAGGAAATTTGTTAATGTCACCTTGAGTCCAGCACGATGCTTGTTCAGTACAAGCATTGACAGAGCATCTCCATCAACATCCTCAGCAACAATGAGAAGAGGCTTGCGGTTCTACATAGGCCAAATACCACCCATCAGATGTCATAGCACCAAAAGCTGAGACATAAATGAAGAAAGTTACCTTGATAGAAATTTCCAATGCTGGAAGGAGAGAATCCATGTTTGAGATTTTCTTGTCATGGATAAGAATCAGAGGGTTCTCCATCTCCTGCACAGGTATAAAATAAACAGTTGTGAAAATAATAGTAACTTGGACTATTCACATGGAATCTTCCTGTACGTTGATGACTTGATGTGCATCTCGTCAATGTTTTCATCTGCCCGTCAACCCTTTACTAAGCCAAAAGCTATCCCAGATACCCCACTTTTATGGGCCTACTAAACACATATGGAACATTTGCAAATAGCCAAACATTAGTGATTATGCAGAAGCTCCTGAACAAACTACAGCCTTTGACTTCCCTAGTAGTGCACATACATTTCTACCAGCATACATGTCAGTATGACAATCACAAAACTGAAGCAAGAATAGAAACAGGGCATGAGAGCTCCTATGCTTTTAATAATACAAGCAGAGAACTTCTCGTTTCCAAAAACAAAGAAAAAAGAAACTGAGGGCACGTTCATTTCCTTGCCAACTTTACCATAACCACGAAAAAAGGAGTGGGCAAAAAACAAATATGGGCAAGGGTACCTAAGATTTCCCAAAAAAAAAAGTTAGGAAATCATTTGTGCTGAATTAATTGGCTCAACTATGAAATGGAGACTTACACATTTCTGAGTCTTCTGATCAGTCACAAAGTAATGAGATATGTATCCTCTGGACAGCTTCATTCCCTGTACTGCTTCAAGCTCATTGTCCAATGTTTTGCCATCCTGCCAATTACCAAATGGTAAGTTGCAGTACAGTAAAATGACTATACAGAAAGAGCCTAATAACAGCTAAAAGAAACACTCGACACTCACAACAATAGTAATGACTCCGTCCTTTCCAACTTTTTCCATAGCTTTTGATATCAGATCTCCAATTTCTTTTTCACCATTTGCAGAAATGGTTGCTACCTGGATTACAAGGGAAAAATGAAACTATGCATGCTTAGTAGAGTTTTTTTCAAGTAAAATGCAAAAAGATGTTACATAAGAGCATACTAGTACAGAATCACAATGATGATTGGTGGTTGTTTACTACAGCAGATGCTATTAACAATCATAGCAAAAGGTACACAATGAACTTCAATAAATGGCTCATGATGGAGTTGAAGGGAGCAAAAGATATCTCACCTGGTTGATTTCTTCTGGAGAATTAATCTTCCACGCTTTACTTTTGAGGTGAGCAGTGGTAGCATTTATGGCCTTGTTTATACCATTCCGCAAGTCCATAACATTGACACCGGCTGCCACGGCCTTGCATCCTTCCGTAAGAATTGCCTGTGTAAGCACAGTTGCACAAGTGGTACCTGTTTCCAGAACACATCAGAAAAAAGTGAGTGGAACTATACTTCATTGAGGCAAGTAAATTTGGTTTGAACTAAAAGTTGTTTGATGTATTGCAAGACGGCGAAAGGGCCTCTAGCCTAGTGGTTAGAGCACTTGAGTAGCATCTTGTAGGCCTGGGTTCAACTCCCCATGGGAGTGAATTAAACAGTTTTGGAATAAAATCATATTAAAAAAAGGTTGGGGTTTCCCCTGCTGACTTCAGTCAAAATGTATCGCAAGACGGCTGATAGAAATTTTGGTAGGGACCTCAAATTTATGTTCTGTGAAATGTGTATTTGCGAAATATATCAGAAACTAACTGTATTTTCAGTATATATGCTCCATCAAAAGAAAATTGATGTTCAAATTAAGATCCATCTGCCTCAGAATATATTGTGAAAAAAAAACACAATTTAACATGGGCCTAATCTGGAGGTTGGAAGTGTGTGAAACAGTACTAGGTTGGCATAATGATTTTAGTCCATAAAACATGATACGTCAAAAGAAAATCTATGTTCAAATTAAGATCCATCTGCCTCAGAATATATTGTGAAAAAACTCAAACACAATTTAACATGGGCCTAATCTGGAGGTTGGAAGTCTGTAAAAAAGTACTAGGTTGGCATAGTGATTTTAGTGCATAAAACATGATACGAATATTAAGAATGAAGGCAAATCTAAGGCCCCAAACAATGGCAATGTAAGTCCAGTGTGACTGTTTGAGCCTCTCAGGCACTAAAAATAGCGTTCTAACTAGCAGAGACAAAATCAGTCTAATGGTAAATTCAATGAATTGATACATACCATCAGAATCCCCTATTCGAACAGCACAAACAAAGTGGAGAAGGTAAAAGTATCATGATGTTGACATCAAAGTCAGACGAAAAATAAGAGATCAATATGGATGTTGTATTGCTGCATAGCAGCTAGCAGGTACTAGTTCAGATGCTGATTCACGAAAAGCACAGTAATTTCCCGAAGCCGTGGTGCCTACCATCCCCTGCAGCCTTGTTCGTAGCATCAGCAACTTGCTTCACCAGATTCGCCCCAACATTCTTCGCGCTATCCTCGAACTCCACGCTCTTGGCAACAGTGACCCCATCCTTCGTGACCTTGGGACCTTTATAGGACCCCTCGATGATCACAGTGCGCCCCTGCAACACAAGCAATCAGCCCACTCTCAATCGAATGCGAAAGCCCGGCGGTTCCACAAGATCCATGCCGGTCACCGCTGCATCACGCCCCGGCCCCGCCCCCCGACCAACGCGAAGCTGCACAGAGGCAAAGCAGGGAGCGCGAACCTTGGGACCCATGGTGACCTTAACGGCGTCGGCGAGGTCGTTGACGCCCTGCAGCATGGCGGCGCGGGCGCCAACGCCGAAGGACACCTCCTTCGCCGTGGACGCATACCCCCGCGCCAACAGACGCGGCGGCTCCCCGCCCGCGCCCCGCGGGAGCTGCCTCCGCAGCACTGAGGAGGACCTCGAGATGGCCGCCGCCGCCGCCCGGTACATGGTCGCGCGAGTGTGCCTGGCTGCCTGCGGCTGCTCGTGTGTGTGCGCACTCGAATTGCTTTCGCCGTCGGGTCGACACCGAGGGTTTTAGAGGAACGGGGTTTGGGTTCCAGAAGGTTCGGCTTCTGTTCCAACACGAGATCCACGCTTCATGTTGGGTCTCGCTTCATGTTTCTTTTCAAAAAAAAATGATTTAGGCCATGTTTAGATTTTTTTAAAATTTAGCTACTATAACATTTTTATTTGTATTTTACAATTAGTAATTTATTATAGATTAACTAAAAAGATTCGTCTCGCAAATTACAGCAAACTGTACAGTTAATTATTTTTTTATCTATATTTCATATTTCATGTATGCATTCAAAGATTCAATGTGACAAGGAATCTTATAAACTTTTGGAATTTTAAAAACATCTAAACAAGACCTTACACTATGTGGATTCTTTCTGTTTAGGACTTTGTATCTTTTTTATTTAATTTTTGTTTTTTTCTGATCCATTCAAGTAAAATAGGTATACCCTATCTTAAAAGTTATTATTCTTACCTTCTTCTACATGTATATTGAGTTTTATTTAGAAATAAAACATTATAATTCACCTTATCGGACGTGGAGAGGCTTGTGATATTGTCTCATAGGTTGAAAGCCTCATAAACTATGAGGTCTTATGCCCACACCTTAGGAGTTTGCAGGTTGCTCAAGTTACTCTACAGTTAAGACTTTAGCAGTATTATAAGGATTATCCACAGTAAACTCTATATCTAGAAAGAGTTGAACTCACAATTCAGCTCCTTGTATTTGCAAGCGTTGTGGCAGTTTTATTCATTATAGCAACTAACAACAATATCTTATATCTTAAGTCGTCAGCCACAACCGTCCAAACAATTGGCTTCATGAGAAAATGAATATGTTAAGAATAGTTGCCCTTGGTCTAATGCATGTATCCTAGAGATCAAGCATTTGCCCTACGTGTAATAGTTAGCATGTTTAGTTTAAAAATTGAAGGTTCATTATGTTCCATTGAAACGAAGAAAAGCATGTTGGGTGGAGACGAGGGAGAAAGGGCGAAGGGCAGTGCACCAGGGCAAGCCTAGGTGGCAATAAGGCTTGGGCGAACCCCCAAATTCATGGGGAGCGAGCAGTGGCGGAGCTGGAAAATTTTTATAACTAGAGCTAATACTATAAACCACCAACATCGGATCATATGTTAATAGAAAAAAATAATGCTAATATATATATATATATATATGAAAAATAAAAGAATTACTCTGGTGTTTTTTTCTTACACCTAAGATCATGGCCATACTAGCCGAGAAGTGGTGGCAATGACGCAACCTAAGGCAACCAGAGCAAAGTTGGGCTAATGCACACCACTATGGGTGTGTTTGGTTCCCATCCGGATGTGACCAAACCTTCTCTGGGCCAGATTTCTTATGTTTGGTTCCTTGTTCTGGGTCTGGGGCATGGCCAGGACGGGCCAACCTTGTAAGGCCAATTCAGCCTTCCCAACTCAGCCCGGCTCCGGCTGGCCATTCGTGTGGGCGAAGTGGTGGGCCAAGTTGGCCTCGATAGACCATCGTATAAAAGAGATCGCTCACCGCCCTAGCTAGGGTTTCACTCGACACTGTCCACTCGCTCTCGGTTGCAGCAGCCCCCGCTTTCGTCTCGCCTTCTGTTCTCCACCCGTGTTCACTCCTCTTCTAATTCCTTGCGGTGGCGGGTTCTTCCCGTCGGCATTGCTGGTAAGGCATGGAGGTTCCCCGGTATTGTGGCTCATTCCCTTCCTCCTCGGTCCCATTTTTACCCGTATGATTTATTTGTAGCAATCGTTTCTTTGAACTGAATAGTTCATATGCCGATTTCGTAACCGAGCTTTATGGTTGGGTCTATGATGTTTGGGTAGATCTGGGTGGCGCACCACGCTGTCGCAGCTGATCTTACATATGGTTAGGGTTCGAGTCATGCTGCTACTGGATTTAGTAGTTGTGGATCCCCTAACCCTAGGCCTGTCATATTTGAGGGTGAAGTCTTTTTCTTTTGGGTAGATCTAGGTGGCGTACCATTTGGTGACGCGGCTGATATAATATTTTACCTTCACTTAACTGATTGTGTTGCCTTGTTGTACTAATTCATGTCTGCATTCTTGTTTAGTCCCATGGATCGTTTTACTAGGCATCGGGAGCTCATCGTTAGGGGCGCTGCTTTGGTGTCTTTGATCAATGCCTGGACGTGGCTTAGGTCGAGGAGAATGATGAGTTCTAGGAGAGGAATTAGCTATGGACCTATGACTGCCAGAGACCAAGAAAGGGCCGCCAACCTTAGGTTCATTTACCATAGCCAAGATGTGCACTGTGTGGAGCTACTTAGGATGAGGAGGGCCCCATTCTCCAACTCTGCGATTTGTTTCGCAGCAGGGCTTTGCTTAGGGAAAGTATTAACAATACAACTGAAAAACAAGTTGCCATATTTCTGTTAGTGGTAGGACACAACCAGAGGTTTAGGGTGATCAAACCCCTTTTTAGGCGGTCCCTAGAAACCATCAGCAGGTACTTTAAAGAAGTCCTGTATGCAGTAGAAGAACTAAGAAATGAAATGAGATGATTCAACCACCAGCTATACATCAAAAATTCAAAACAGCCGGAAGTGGAATCTATTTTTAAGGTTGGATTCCTTAGCTTTAGCTTTATTTGAATGCAGTTTTGTTTTCATTGTCGGTCTAGGCGGGTTGGGCAGGGACAATGGCTCAGCTAGGACGAGAGTGCACACGGCTGCGCACTGTTTTTTTGAGTGGAGCTGCTGCTATTGGCTAGGAGATGGTGTGCGCCTGTGTGCGTTCGGACGGTGGATTTTTGGGCTGGGCTGATCTCTTTTTTTTTTCCTTGCATTCGGGTACCGGGCGGGGAGGCCATCTGTCCATAGAAACAAGCCTGGATTTAGGCCCAGACCGCCGCCGCCGCCGCTGCCACCACCAGAGCGGAGAGCTAACCAGTTGCTCACTTCCCCGCCCGAGCTTTCTCCAGACTGCGCTGACGGCCGCGGTCCGCCGGCCACCGTGCCTTCTCCAGGCCGCGCCGACGCCCCGCGAAGAAGAAGACCTCGGTTGCGCTGGCGCCCGTCGCGAAGCCCCCTCCGGCAAGAAGCTCCGAAAGCAGGCGGCGGACCCTCAAGCTCGTGCGCTGAGGTTCTTTCGACTTTTATCTTTTGCCTATTCGATTCTTTTATTCCCATCCGGTTGTGGTTTGATTCTCGGCGTAGTTGCACTTTTGTAGTCTCGGAAGCTAAGAGGGTTGTAAGAGCATCTGCCGCGGGAACAAAGGGCTAGTACTTTTCAATCCTTTGCTCTGCTTGTTCAGTGCCAGGTAACTTGTATAGTCTATTTGGCGATGTTATAAAGTCCCCATGACCATAAGAGTAGTTGGGTTCGTTGTAATCAGCAAATGTCCTAGTAAGCTTTTTTATGAACCTTCTTTCAGGAAATGTGTTGTGTACCATAAATCAGCAAATTATCTTAGAACTATTTATACAGCAAATCATGCAAATTTTGAACTTATTTTTGTTGAATTTTTTGAGATATTATTAGACCTTTTAAATGTGTATATGTATTTTTCATTATTATATATATGTATATCTTTGTATACTGAATTTATTGGCAAAATTTTAACTTGTATATATTGTGTATTAGATTATACCGAATTGCATACTGTAGAAATTGGCTAGGACTATCCTGGTCCGCCACTGGTCATGGCGTGTGCTGCTTACAGTATCAGAGGCCCTCTCAAGCTCGCTGCAAGGCACCGCTTGGATGTGTTGACTAGTAACAACTCGTGCAATGGCTTCAAGTCTTCAGTGTCATACCCCGTCGCTCAGAGGTGGAGCAGCAACTGCTCATCCATCACAATGCGGCATGTCGCCTCCCATCATCACTTGATTGTTAAGGCTTCAGCAATGTTGCACTCAAAAGCTTCAGCAACTGATGCAGCCACGGCTTCCGGTACATAAGATACTTGTTTATTTTGATTTGTCATCTTAAAATCAGCTCGAAAATGAAATGTTTTAATGTAAATGCTAATCCAAGAGCAAGTTGGCTTGACACCTGTTTGTTGCCTTTTCTCAGATGAGAGGATAACTGTACTGGTCATTGGTGGTGGAGGCAGGGAGCATGCTCTTTGTCATGCCTTGAACCATTCCCCATCATGTGCTGCAGTTCTATGTGCCCCTGGTAATGCTGGTATTGCTCAGTCCGGGGATGCAACATGTATTTCAGATTTGGACATCTCCAGTAGTGATGATGTTATCTCATTCTGCCGCAATAGGGGTGTGGGAATGGTTGTAGTGGGTCCTGAAGCCCCTCTTGTCGCCGGTCTTGCAAATGATCTTGTCAAAGTTGGGATACCAACCTTTGGACCTACATCAGAGGCTGCAGCATTAGAAGGATCGAAGGACTTCATGAAGAAGCTGTGTGATAAGTACGATATCCCTACAGCTAAGGTACTTCCTTTTCATTTATGTGATAAGTTACTCTTGGCATGACTATAGGGTTATATTTATGGAAATGCCTGCATATAGGTGACAGCATCTGTAAGTTAAGATATGAACCAAACAATATACTGTTTTAGGTATTTTCATATAGATGTTTCCTTTGTTTTGAGACAAATTGTTAGCCCTGCTCATGTTGTAATAATCTCATATTGATAGTCAAAAAACACTAGAAATAGTTAACTATGATTTTCCATGGCATCTCTGGTTTTATGGCTGAACTATATTAAAAAACTGTTTGTAATTCTAAAAATTCTCTAGCTATTATGTTTAAATTGAAGTAATTGTGTTGCTCTAGAAAAGAATGAATGTAAGGTCAGTATACAAAAAAGTAAAACATAGCTCATTCATTTGTAAGTATTGATAATTTCAGATGTTAAGCCATTCAAACTATTCTAATTGAGGACTTATTTGTCCTAGTATCGCACATTCACGGATGCTGTGGAAGCTAAAAAATATGTAAAAAATGAAGGAGCCCCTATTGTTGTCAAAGCTGATGGTCTGGCAGCTGGAAAGGGTGTGGTTGTTGCAATGACTTTGGATGAGGCGTTGGAAGCCATAGACTCTATGTTGGTTGAAGGCTCATTCGGTTCTGCTGGTTCACGGGTTATCATTGAAGAATTTCTTGAGGGTGAAGAAGCCTCTTTCTTTGCATTGGTAGACGGCGAAAATGCTTTGCCTCTTGAATCAGCACAGGATCACAAAAGAGTTGGTGATGGTGATGTTGGCCCAAATACCGGTGGTATGGGTGCATACTCCCCTGCTCCAATAGTAACAGATGAGCTCAAACGCATTGTAATGGAAAGTATAATTATCCCTACTGTTAAAGGCATGGCAGCCGAAGGTTGCAAGTTTGTTGGTGTATTATACGCTGGGCTTATGATCGAGAAGAAATCTGGACTGCCTAAGCTTATTGAGTACAATGTAAGATTTGGTGACCCAGAATGCCAGGTTAGTTACCCATCTCCAACATCCACTATTCATTTTTGTAGATGAACAGGCAAGAAATTCCAAAAAATTGATTTTCAAAAGCAAGATCTATACTGTATAGGGGAGTGTCGGAATGCATCAATAATCCAGTACAGACAAAAATTCAGAACAAGATCTTTTGGAAGAGAAAACTTTCAATTTAGCAGAATGATGCATTATAGTTTATATACATGTCTAAATTTGATCATTCCAATTTTGGTTTTAGTTAATATGATCAAGGTCCTTTCGTTGGACAACAGAATGCAATGGATCTGCATATCTTTCCAACAGAGTCTGTGCTTGTGCTGCACTTTTGCCCTGAAATTTGCTGTCTAGCTCTGCCACTAATAGTTCACTCTATTTTCTTCCAGTGGATGGGTTGAGTAGATTCAATTCCTATATGCAATGTGAATGGTGCATTTCTGTGTTATAGTATAGCATACCGGAGTTATCCTAGGTGATCAGATATATTATTACAATCTGAAAAAGGAGATATGATCATATGATGTATAGCGAAGTAAAAAATTGCAATGCACAGCTTTTAAAGATCTATATAACTGCCTATCAAGGACAAATCTAGTAGCCATTATACTGTTCCTCACTATCTATTTGATCAATATCAGACACCATAAAGTTCCTTTGGTTCATGTAATTTTGGAAGGTCACATTTCTTGACCACTGTGGAATGTCCAATTTTTTACTATCTACTGCAAAAAGTTTCACTTTGTATTATACCAACGACAGTCTTACATTTCTAGCTTGTACCACTTAATTTTTCAGTAATATCTAGGCCTATATTAGTGTCATGGGCATACTTTAGATGGTCCTGAAGCCTGAACCCAAGCAGTGTTACTACTAACATATGAGATACTAGAAACTAAGATTTCTTACTCAACAAAAGGAGATACAAAGCCATCCTTATATATATGGGACAACTTGACCTTAAGGAACTAATCTCTGAAATTAAAGAAGCAAACCAACATAATATTATTTCTGAATAAAAACAAATCATAAGGCTACTGGAACAGTAAACATGCAGGACCATTAGAAGTACCACCGTATCATAATTAAATCTGAGAAACTGTCAGTAGAAAATGTATGATTATTTTTTCTGCAGGAGTAGCTGTTTGCCTAAGTAATATGAATCCAGATTGCAGGCCTCCATCAGTTCAAATTGCTGTTGTTCTAAAAATCCTAATGGGTTACTACTTGTAATATATGTTTGAACTTTATGGAGAATTTCCTTGCTGCATTGTCATTATGCTTGTCTAGTACATCTCAGAAGTACACTGCACAATTTTCAGATGAAATATTTAGCTGAAATCATGTGCTTGACCTGTGAAATATTTTTTCCATGATATTCCAGACTAACCTTTTCTCTACTGATCTATTTTCGTGTCATTATAGGTTCTGATGATGCGATTAGAATCTGATTTGGCACAAGTTCTGTTATCCGCTTGCCAGGGAGAGTTAGGCAATGTTTCACTAACCTGGTCACCTGAAATGGCAATGGTTGTTGTGATGGCAAGCCAGGGATACCCCGGCTCTTATAAGAAGGGGACCGTAATAAAAAACGTGGACAAGGCTGAGCAGGTGTCTCCAGCTGTCAAGATATTCCATGCTGGGACAGCACTAGATGGAGATGGCAATCTTGTCGCCGTTGGAGGGCGAGTTCTTGGTGTCACTGCCAAAGGCAAGGACATCGAAGAAGCAAGGGCAAGAGCATATGATGCGGTAGACGCTGTCCAGTGGCCAGAAGGGTTCTTCAGGCGGGACATTGGTTGGAGAGCACTGAAGCAGAAGCAAGTGGCTAACTAGTAGCTAGCTACCCATGACCATGAGATTTTCCAAGAGAACCACAACTATGGTGAGCTTGTAGTGTTTACGAGTAATAAAAAGGGAAACGGTGTAACATTCCCTGTTTTTGGTTGTGGAAAGACAAAAGTATTGCTGGTCAAACAGCAGCTTGTTAAAGTTTTAACGCCTGCTGATTTCAGCATGATTTGGTACATGTTTGCACTGAGATTGTGTTCGGATTCCAGACAAAACAGCACCATCTAAATTCTGACCAATCGTCTTCAGTTTCCGGATAAGTGGACCTCCCAAATAATTGTGATATCTCAAACCAAACAAAGTTCAGTGGGATCGACACGTCGCACTTCGTCCTTGAATCAAGCACACGGTAAAAATGCTAATGATGCTTCTGTTTTGTTTTCATATTGTGTACTACACTCGTTGGACCAGTTCGATCATCTGAAAGTAAAAAACAGATGTGCAGACAGCCCTAGAGCAGGAATATTGCTAACAACGGCCAACTTAGGCCACGCTGTATTTGTATGTACTCGTTTAGATATAATAGTCACCAAGCTAGATCATCAGTCACAGTACGGTAATTAAAGTGTAAAGATCTGGTGAGTGGTGACTGATGAGAGCCCTGTAAAGTTAGGACCAAAGTTATTGGTGATTAACAATAGATACGCAGACTACAAAGCAGGAATATTGCTAACAATGGCATAACTTAGGACTAGATCGAGTTAAAAATTAGTCAGCTAACTATACATGTTTGGATCCCCAGCTAATAGGGGCATACATCTCTAGCAACGAATTAATTGACTATCAATTAGCTCACTCATTAACTCTTGTATTTAGATGGATTAGAACTCTTTTTGACTTGCTAGTGGTTAGGCCATAAGGGCACTCCCAATGCTAGAAACTATACGTAGTTTCTATATGCATTAATTTTTATAGACACTATATATAGAAACTATGGTTTCAATGGACAGTTTCTATAAAATGTTTTTTTACCCAATCACATTCGTTCTCTTTCCATTCTTAACCAATCATATCAGTTTCTGTCTTGGATTTTGTGTAGACATGGTTTCTAACTTAGACCCAGTTTCTATGTTTTTTACTCTCTCTCTTCAATAACTCTCTTACCACATCAGCAAAATGCTTAGATGGCACTATAATTAATATCTATAGAAACCACAATGATTTCTGCATTGGTAGTGCCCTACGGGCAGTCCCAATGGATAGTTTCTTGATGTAGTTTCCAAGAAAAAAAGACAATAATTAATGTTCACTAGAAACTATACTTCCCAATCCATAATTTCTATAGCAGTTTCTATACAAAAGATTACGTAAATGCAACATAAAAAAGGAGTGGATCACCTGTGGCCAGCAGCCATATAGCCTAATCGGCATTTTCTGCATCAAACACATCCATAATTATCCATAAATAGGCACAGTCACTAAGAATATCTCCCTGAGAACAAAGCAAGCAACTGTGGACAGTTCTATCTTAAACCATAATGTAGTTTTTTTGGCGAGGAAAACCATGATGTAGTTGCCGAATATCGATTAACAAACCAAATTATTCTCTCATACTCTTGTTTTCAGATGCAATTGACAGACTAGTACACCAAACTAGCAGAGTATTATTTACTAGTGCAAATAATATTGATTATATTTTCAGATTATTATTTTCAAAACCAAATGATAGACTGTATACTACTGCAAAGTACAAACGATGCCGATTACAAGACCAAATTATAGTAGACTATTCTCTTTTAGATGCTGCACTTGCAACCAGCGACGTGAGCACTTGCAGGTGCAGATGCTCCAGCAGAAACAATAGCCGGAGCACCAGCGACAGAAGAAGATGGTGCAGTTGCAAGGGCGGCGGGAGCACTAGCGCCTTGCCTGAAACTCAGACCAAATATTTGTGATGAATTAGAGGAAGCGGATCTTGAAAATTTGGGGCGCATCTCTACGCTCCGGTGAACTGTGGCTTGGAGACGGAGAATTTAGAAAGGGGATCTACGGGTGCAGGAGCGCGGGAAGGATATCTGCAGCTGTCGGTGGGAGCGTGCAGGCAGATAGGTGACGCAATGGATCCGTAGCTAGGCTGGTAGAAACTACTAGTGTCTCCCCAACGCGGTTTATCCCGTTTCTTCATGTCTCGGTCACAGCGAAGACTTCGTTTCTCCACGTAGAAACGGTTTCTCTATTTTCTACTCTCTTTCTTCATTAATACAACTGCCATGTCAGCAAAATAATGAGCTGTCAGCTTAATTAAGATAGATAGAAACTACAATTAATATCCCATTGGGACTGCCCTAAGATCCAAGCGGAAGCAGAAGGGACTTCTTTTTTCAGTGGACTGCAGTTTACTGGTCGTCTTCAGCACAACGCTCGCGGAGGCGGAGATGATGACGACACTGCAGTAAGACGGCAGGTCTTTGATAGGTCACCGACCGGTGGAGTGGAAATTCAGGCCCTTCCTTTTTTTCTACTAGTAGGCGATCCGATCCTGATGAACACACGTCTTGCCGTGGATGTGGATCTATCACTCTATCAAGGCCGACGCTTCTTTCTTCGTCCGCTCGCGGAGACAGGAGAGAGATGGACGTGGACTCGCCCGTGTCGGGGAGCGACGACCGGTGACCGGCGTGCGTGGCGTGGCTGGCTACGTCTCGGTGGCTGCCGCCGTCCCGGCTCGCTCGTTCACGTCCAGGCATCCAGCGTACAGTGCACCGGCGGTCGCGGTCGCGGCAACGCCTGGAACGAATATGCTTGGTTTCAGGAGAGAGGTAAAAGCTAGCTGAGCTGAGGTCGGCAGTGGAAAACGGAATTGACCGTGACACGCGTGTGTCACGTCGCGGATGGCGTTTTCTTGGCGAGCCGATTGCGTCTGGATCCACGGCCGGCTTTGCACTTGCCAGGGCAGCCAGCCAGCCGGTGAGCGGTGACGCGATCCGTGCTCGTGGCCGCGCTGCGCACCCCTGTCGATGGCGATGTACGTATCCAATTGCTGAATTCAGCACAGTGGCTGCCCGCTGCTAATCCATGGCCGGGTAGTGGCAGGGTAGTGGCAGTACGCCATGGGCAGTAGCGTAACATGGATGGGCAGTGGAGTAGGGCCTTGTTTAGTACCCAAAAATTTTGCAAAATTTTTCAGATTCCCCGTCACATCGAATATTTAGACGTATGTATGGAGTATTAAATATAGATAAAAATAAAAACTAATTGCACAGTTTGGTCGAAATTGACGAGACGAATTTTTTGAGCCTAGCTAGTCCATAATTGGATAATATTTGTCAAATACAAACGAAAGTGCTACTATTTCTATTTTGCAAAAAATTTTGGAAGTAAACTTTGGATTGGAGGGTCGTCGATGGCGATCCATCCATTAATTCCGGAAAACCGCTTCTTGCGTCCGACGAGTTCACATTCTTCAGGCAGTCAGCGTTGCATTGCGATGCGTAGTGCAGACGACGAGGCAACAAGAGTACACGAGCACAACCTGTTGCATCAGCGGGTCAGGAAGCTACAGTACTACTGCTAGTAGTACGTCCATGGCGCTGGATGACACGTCGTGCATTGCATTCAGGGCGAATGCGAATGCTACAGCATTGCGTTTGAGCATTTCTGCGAATGCTACAGCATTGCATTTTGAGCATTTCTGATGTTCCAATGCAAGTTCCATCGAGACATGAGACGTCACGGTGCGTCCCACGCGCGAGACTGGTGCAGAGAATCCAGGCACACAATCATGCTGCCGTTTTCAATCCACCCTGCAAGCAAGAAGGTGCCATCGTTGCATTGCATGGGCCATCCTGCGATCCGAGAAGACGAGAACGCCCATGATTGATGATCCTATGATAACTTGCTTACGCAGTTACCCCTGTTAATTAATTCTCGAGGTCAAGATCAACGGGTAGCAGCAGAAAGATCTTGGGCGGGCTCTGACGTCCGAACCACCACCATTGTTCACTCATCAACGCTTTGTACCTTGGCGAATGGCGATCACGAACGTATGAACGGTGAACCATAGCAGGATTCCAGGAACATAAACCAGTTGACGTTTATTTTTCAGGTGACTCGAAATTAACAAGATGAAAAACTAGCAATTCTTACATGTACTAATTAGTTCCAGTCCAAAAAAGAACAGCACTGTATAACCCACACTCTAGTAGTTGACCAAAGATTGATGTTTTAGTAGGTTTTTGGAATTTGGATCCTACTATCTAGCTAGCCAATTCCTGCATGCAACCCTTCTCTGCCGTGCACGCACAGATGACTGATCATGCGGCGACGCTAGGCTCCTACTGCTTGCCGCCGCCGCCGCCGCGGTTGAGCATCTCCTTGTAGTTGAGCAGCGAGTTGAGCCGCTGCAGCTGCAGCTGTTGCCTGAACTTGTTGATGAAGTCGTCCGCGCGCGCGTCCACGCACTGCTCCGTCTCCGCCGCCGCCGCCTCCTCCACGACGCCGCTCGAGCTCGACTTGCTCATCCTCGCCTCCTGCTTGTTCGTCTTCTTGCCCTGCTCCCGCGCCGGCTCCGACCGGCTCCGCCCGTAGTGCGCCGTCTGCTCCTTCTCCTTCTCGTCCGTGTCGGCGGCGGCGGGGAGGTCGGGGCCCAGGTCGCCGGAGCGGAAGCGGTAGAGGCCGAAGGAGCGGAGGCGGTCCAGGACGGACGACGTGCGCGACAGCGGCGCGGGCGCTGGAGGCGGGACGTACTCCTCCTCCTGGTAGTGCTGCACCACCTGCTGCTGTTGCTGCCTGAAGCTGTCGATGAATGCCTCCGCCCTCGCGTTGACGCACTCGCCGCCGGCCTCCACCGGCCTCGGAGCGGGCGTCTTCCTCGTCTCCGAGCCCGACTTTGCCATTCTTGACTTCGCCTCCTGCTTCTTCTCCTTCTTGCCCTGCACCGGTGCCGGCTCGGACCGGCTCCTGTCGTAGTGCGCGTGCCGGTTCTCGTCCCCGTGGGTGGCGAAGGCATCGGTCGCTGGAACTGGCGCGGCGGCGGTGGGTTGGTCGGGAGCGAGGAAGCCGTAGAGCCCCAGCGAGCGGAGCCGGTCCAGGACGGACGACGTGCGCTGCAGCGGGGCCGGTGCCGCTGGCGCCCGCGCCCGCGCCCGCGCCGGAGGAGGAACGTAATCTTCCTGGTAGTGGTACTCTTGCTGGAGCGGCGACGGGACCCGCCTGAAACCGCCGACGGCTTCCTCCGCCCCCGCTTCCTCCACGGAGTCGTCGACCTCGGCGACCGCCTTGACGACCCTGGGCGGCGCCGGCGCCACTTGTGATTTTCTCACCTCCGGGCCCGACTTCTTCACCCTGGGCAGCGCCGGCCTCCTCTCATCCTCCCGCGCAGAAGGCGCCGGCTCGGACCGGCTCCTGGCGTAGTGCGCCGTCGCGGTCGTCTCTTCCTCCCCCACCGGAGCGGACACATCCTGCGCGTAGTTCGGCGCCGCCGCCGCCGCAGCAGCAGCGCCGTACTCGGGCGGGAACTCGCCGGAGCGGAAGCGGTAGAGGCCGAGCGACCTGAGCCGGTCAAGAACAGAGGACGTGCGCGCGAGCGGCGCGGGCGGAGGCGGCGCCGCGTACAGCGTCTGCTCCGGGTGGTAGTAGTGTCCGTACCCCGGTTGCTCCATCTGCGGGTGCAGCGGTTCCTCTTGGAGGTGGTGGCCGGGGCCGTGGGCGTCGTCGTGGTAGTAGTGCTCCCTGCGACGGCGCTGCTGGGTGGCGCGGGAGGTGAGCGCGATGGTGCCGATGACGAGGTTGACGACGAGGAAGAGCGTGGCCGGCGTGAAGTATCCCCGGATCCACGCCCACGCGCCGAGCGGCGCCGGCGTCGCCGCGTCGGCGCTGTCCATCTCGCCGCCGCTGAGTCTGAGTGCACGGGAACAGAGACGAGACGGGCTTGGGGGAGAGGACGGAGGAGGCAGGCTGGGACTTGGGAGGCGGTGGTGGTGGTGGGGATTGGCGTCTGGTGCGGTGACCACGGCGTCGTCAGGCGTTAAATGGTGGCTGGGGCTGCGGGGAACCACGCGGCGCGCCGCGGATGGGTCATGGGGATGGTCTGCTGCTGACTTGGTGGGTGGAAAACGTGGGAATCCAAGTGCCGCCCCTCGTGCCCGCGAGAGCCGACCCGCCGGGATTGCAGGCAGTTGATGCCCCATGCCTTTCTTCATGGCATCTTCCCGCTCCGCAACGGACGCGGGCGGCATAACTGCCACGCGGGCCTCGTGCAGTCATCGGCAACAGTACGGTCATACTAGTACTAGCAACAGTGAAGCGTCTGGATCTTTCGAAAAAGAAAAAAACAGTGAACTGCGGCCTTGTTTAGTTCCCAACAAAAAACTAAAAACTTTTCAAACTCCGTCACATCAAATCTTAGGCACATGTATGAAGTATTAAATATAGATAAAAATAAAAACTAATTACATAGTTTATCTGTAAATCACGGGACAAATCTTTTAAACCTAGTTACTTCATGATTGTATAATGTTTGTCAAATAAAAATAAAATACTACAGTAGCGAAATCAAAAAAAGTTTTCGAAACTAATCTAGATTGCCCACTGAATGACTGCCCCACATTGGTTGATGCTATGCCTGTTTTTTCTAGTTCTATCAATTCACACCTCAGATTTCATGCGAACGACCGAAATCTAGGACTAAGATGCTGAGGCAACAGCAATGGCAGCTGAAGTTAGCGAGGGGGGCTGGCAATCGACCGAAATTCCCCACAAGGTTTCGGTCGTTTGGAAAAATATAAAAAGAGGTGTAGCCTACATTTGATTAGAGGACTGCGTGGTGATTTCGCGTCACCACTTGACGAGTTCGGATCATATAAAAAAAACCACGACCATAAATACCAGCAGCAGCAAAAAGAAAATGCATGCAAGGCAACCTGAGAGGACTCAGAGCGTATGGAATGGCTGAGACTGAGGCTTGTACAACATGGGCGCATCGCATGGTTGGACCGTCCAAGTCTGACGCCGTGCCGGACACACATGGCTTCGCTCCGCCCGATCGTCTTTGCAGCTAGGTGAATTGATTGATTAGCTCACCCGCCACGTGCCGTCACGTGCGCTACCCGCATTGACAAACTAGTCTGGACTCCCGTTGAGGTCAACGACGAATATGTGCGCGCCAAATCATCACGTCCAACGCTATCAAAGCCACCTAATGTGAGCAGATAAGCGCGGTCGCTAGCTAACCCGCAGTTAATTTTTCCCCCTCCTCCTGATGCATGGTCGCTGTCTGTCAGTGTCACACGCACGATAACGTATCGAGTCCGATGTGTCTGTCAATCTGTTGTCATCGGCTCATCGCTTTGCCACGAAACGAAGCGAGACGCGCCGGGATAGGAATAGATAGCATAGCACCACACGTCATGTAGCCATCCAGCAATATAATGGATCGCACCTTAACCTTTGCGTGCTCGCGATCGATGCAGATGCATGCAGCTTGGGACCGTCTCGGCGCGGTGGTGTAGCATATACTGTATATACTCCTATATATTTCTAGCGTGCAACCGACTGGTGCACGTCGGTTTCGATCAGTGATCCGTGCACGCAACTGAAGCTCCTGGTGCCGGCCGCCGCCCTTGGTCCCCTTGGCCCTGTCATTTAGGCCAATTAAGAGAGCGACAAGCTTCAGCCGCGCGCGCGCGCTGGCAGGAGCCAGGAGGCTCGACGTGAATACCTGACGGTGGTGTAGTAACGTGGGCTAGGATCACTAAGGTTTGGAAGTTGACCGTGTCAGTCAGTTGGTTTGAGTTTATTTGTCTAATCTGTCAAATATTTAATAGTGTTATTTTTTTTATAATAAATCAGTCAACAATATATTTTGATATGACTTATTAGTTAAATAAACAGTACTAAGTATAGAGAAAGGGGATTGCTTTTATTTCCAATCTCGTAGAGATGCTTTTAGAACTGATTAGATTAGAGTACATTTTGTAGTATCCTTTCCGTTGAGTTCCGGTGCGTGGTGTCACTTGCCAGCTCCGGCCACGACTTCCGTCGCGATCGCCGTCGTGTCGTGTCAGCCCCGTCGTCGGGACCGGCACACGAGAACTCACCAAACCATGGCAGGCAAAATAATTGGATCACATGCAATATGGTGAAATGATATGGCCTTCAATGGAGATTTCATCTCATCTCACCGCGTGAGAAACAACTTCCATGGAGTTTCACCATGGTGAAACTATTTTTTTCTCACTCCTCTTCGTTACATGCAAAAAATGTAGTTTTGCTGACATAACGCTCTAATAAATGTGCATGACATTTTGATGAAACCCCACTTAGACTGACGCGTTGCTAGAGCACAGCAAAGCGCACATCCTTTTCTAGGATTGCAATAGTTATTAATTTAGGGCTTGTTTAGATCCAATTTTTTTTTTGGATTTTGACACTGTAGCATTTTCGTTTTTATTTGACAAACATTGTCTAATCATGGAGTAACTAGGTTTAAAAGATTCGTCTCGCGATTTATAGACAAACAGTATAATTAGTTTTTATTTTTATCTATATTTAATGCTCTATGCATGTGCCGTAAGATTCGATGTGATGGAAAATCTTGTAAAGTTTTGAGGTTTTGGGTGCATAAAAAAAGCCTTTTACAGCGAGATGTTGCAACAGTGTTTCATGGGTGTTGGCGCTAAGGTTGAAAACGGACGGAAAACGAACGGAAAATCGCTCTATCGTTTTCATTTTCATATTTTTAGACGAAAACAGAAGCGGAAGCCGGACAACCGGGAGTGAAAACGGTAGCGGGATAAACGGTAATACGAAAACGAGTAAATACGATCGAAAATAGAAGAAAATGAGCGGTAAGCGAAAATTTAAACCGGAACATGTAAGCCGCATATGATAGCGCAAATACAGAGACCAAAATGTAATACCAAATACCAAATATCAAATATGCACTGACCAGTGACTAATGACCACATTAATATAATACCATATATCCATAGTTCATAGTTTATAATTCACACAAATATAAATTATCCATACATCCCATAAGAACATATCCATAGTTCATAGATCATAATTCACACAAATATGAATTATCCATACATCGCAGAAGACAAGAGACATTTTGGGCCATATTGGGCTTAGGGACTATGTTGGGCTACTTTCCCGATAAAAAACAGGATTCCGCAAATATACGGATACAAACGCTCTACCGTTTTCGATCCCGCTCCCGCTTTAATGCATTCCGTTTTCAGTTCCGTTTCCGTTTATGCCTAAAAAACGAAAACGAGCAGAAAAATACGGTATACGGTTGCGCACGAAACGGGCCCAATCCGTTTTCAACTTTAGTTGGCGCCCGCTAGCGCTGGACGAGAGGTGGCGTCTGGAGTCTCTCGACTCATAGTCATAGCCCGTTGTGTGTGTGTGTGTGTGTTTGTTCTGTGGTGTGAGTCTCTGACTTCCGAGTCTCCATGGGCCGTGGCCCACCTTTCCTACAGGCTGCCGCATCCGAGTCGGTAGTCGTTTCAGTAGTCGTGGCTCTAAAAAAAAAAATCCGAGTCGGTAGTCTGCCTGCCATGTGGGCTATAAATTTCCATCGCGTCACCCCCCACCCGAAACACCGCCATTTTGCTCCAACAACCACCGCCATCTCGATCTCAATCGACTGGTTCTGGAGGTTCCTAGCCGGCGCGCCCAGAACCAGCTCGTTGAGCTAGCGCGTCTCCGTCTCCATAGAAAGATAACAAGACGGCGGCGGCCAGACGACGGCACTGCCCGTCTTGGACAGACTTGCATCCAGAACTTGTGGGCCTTGTCCTCAGGCGACTTCCCTCATTCGCCGATCGCGTTCGACTAGGGGCAGTCTGTCGCTCATGGCGTCGTGTTGCTCGGCAGGAGCCTCTTCCTCCTCCGCTACCATGGTTGACCCTCCTCGACGGCTCTTTCATCAGCATCCCAAGCGGCGAGATTCACCGGATGCATGTACCGAATGATGTTTTCATCCATGGCTCCGTGGGGCAGTGGCTCTTACTCAGGCGTCTCTCTGGTAAACTCGAACTGATGAATCCTTTCTCCAAGAATGTCATAAAGCTTCCTAAGAGCGCCAATCCTTGCCCCACAAACTCGATACTCTACAAGCTGGTGTCACTCTCCACACCACAAGACCTATCACTAAATTCCCTTTTTGTTGTATTGACCACGTCCATGGTATTTAAGAGTGTGATTTCTATTTGCCGACCATCCGCCTCCATTGCATTCAGAGTGCCTGATGGTGAGATCCGTGATATCATATTCTGTGATGGAAAAT
The DNA here is from genome assembly GCF_000003195.3 of Sorghum bicolor. Taxonomy (NCBI): domain Eukaryota; kingdom Viridiplantae; phylum Streptophyta; class Magnoliopsida; order Poales; family Poaceae; genus Sorghum; species Sorghum bicolor. The sequence continues at coordinate 55,952,981 of NC_012878.2, forward strand.
TGTATGCTCTCTCAAGCAATAAGCTCTTTGTCTTGGAGATTGGCTCGAGCTACCAAGGCAAGCCAAGCATCTCATCCATGAAATGTGTATCCTACTCTGTCAAGAACGTTATGATAGACCGGTCCATTGATGATAAGAGCTATCATTGCGTGTATTGGAGTTATCTTGCTGAATATAACGGCAAGTTGTTCCAAGTAAGGCGCCTAGTTGGATTCTTGTCCACTTTGCCAACAAAAGATAGGATCAAGAATACTCGTACTTTTTCATTTGAAATCCTTGAGCTGGACATGACCATAAATTCCCCAAATAAGTGGAGAAGGCTCGATACACTAGGAGACCAAGCACTCTTTGTTGGCACAAACACAAAGTTTCTACCTGCTTCTGAATGTGGAGCTCAGAAGGACTGCATCTACTTCGTGTGTGACGACGAGCATGGAATTTGGGACGCAGATCTTTTTCGTGACTCTGGTGTGTTCAACATGAGAAACGGGACAATCACACCTTTATTGCTAGATAAACCATTTGTGCGGCCACGAGGCTATGGAGGGTGTCCAACGTGGTTTTTCCCTACTGCACTATATTCTAGCATAGTATGATTTCTTCTCAAACTAACAACCTTTGAGCTGGGAACATGCTTGTCTTCATTTTGGGTATTGTGGATTTTTTTTTTCACCCACACCGATGTCCTGTTTTTCAGACAATATTTTCGTCTCATAACATTTTAGCATGAGCATAAGTCAGATTCAGCGACATGATACAAATGATCTTGCTTTATGTATCAACTAATTATCAAACGTCCAACACTTGCTTTGTTTCAGACATGCTTTTAACGCACACTTTCAAATGTAAGATCATCATGTTATATAAAATGTTTCATGGTCTTGTGCCGGATTAAGTTTACACGTGCTCCTAGCTTGGGACGACACAAGTAGCTCCCAAATGTTTGGTCTCAGGCCTTGTTCAGTTCCCAAAATTTTCTGTTTTCGGAATACTGTAGCACTTTCATTTTTATTTGACAAATATTGTTCAATCATGAACTAACTAAACTTAAAAGATTCATCTCATGATTTACAGGCAAGTTGTACAATTAGTTTTTGTTTTCATCTATATTTAATGCTCTATGCATGTGCCGCAAGATTCGATGTGATGATGAATCTTGAATTTTTTTGGAAATTAAACAAGGCCTCACACGAGCTCTTTTTCGCTTTCTTCTTTCCTCTCATAGAGCTAGTGAGAGCAGGTGAAGCCAGTTTTTTTAACTTCATCTACTCCAACTAATTATGTGAGAAGAGGAGAGAGAAGTGAGAATAAAGCTTCTAAAGTGTGCATGAACAATAAAAACTTCTTCTGTCTCAAAATAACTGTTATTTTGGGCTTTCGAATCAAATGTTTAACTAAATTTATAGAAAATACGTGTAACATTTGTATCTTTAAATAAATTTATTAAAAAACTAAATTCAAAAATCTCTATGATGATAAAAGTTATGTACCATAAAATTAATATTTTTCAATATATATTTAGTTAAAAATATTTCTCAAAAAATGAGAACAACAAAATAATTATTTTGGTACGAAAGGAGTACAGTACGTGAGAAGTTAGAGCCGAGAGGAACCCTAACACATGAGGCCTAAGAGTAGTGTCAACTCCGTTCACGACTTTCCGTTATTTACAGTATCCTCTCCGTTTTTTTTTCTGGTGCGTGGTGTCAACTCCGGTCACGACTTTCCTCGCGATCGCGGTCATGTCGTGGCAGCCCCGTCGTCGGGACCGGGAAACGAGAACTCACCAGTCACCAAACCATGGCAGGCCCCGGACCACTGAACTCCCTCACGCACGGGCCCATTTTATTGTGGACCTACTACTCGTACACCGCAGTCAGGCATCTTGGGCCCATGTCCCCAGAAAGCCCCCTCCTTTCTCGAAGCCCAACGCGCGGAAAGCCAGCCAGCGCCCAGCGAGCCCGTGAGCCAGCCGCCAAGGTCGCCGTTCTCCTCGCCCACCACAAGGCCACAACCACAACTCTCCAACCGTTCGTCTGGCCGAATGACATGTGGGCCTAGGGCTCCTCGAACCGCACGTCAGTTGGGAGCGCCGCGGATCCCGCGGCCCGGCCGCCACCTTTGCCGGTTGCTGCTCGCCGCCGTTCGAAATTTGAATCCCCGCGGAACACGATCGACGAACCGGTTCGTTTGCTCCTCCCCACACCGTCGTGGCCGAAAAGGACAACGGCTACCTCCTCCACCACCCCCACTACTTCACTGGTCCTTCCATTTTGTCGCTTCCCGTCTCGCCTCGGCTTCGTCTTCTCCTCCTCCATATCCCAGTGCCGACCGCGGAGTGCCCCCACACAACCAAAGCGGAAGCTTCGGTCGAGCAGAGCGCGTCTCGTGTTGCGCGGCGCCGATGGGGGCGTCGGGGAAGTGGATCAAGTCGCTGGTGGCCATGAAGGCGCCCGAGAAGGCGGCGGGGCATAAGGGCGGCCGCAAGTGGCGTCTGTGGCGGACCTCGTCCGCCGCGTCTAGGGCCAGCGCCGGCGAGGGCAGTGCGCTGGCGTCCGAGGCTTCTTCGGCGTCGGCGGACTCGTTCAGTTCGGTCCTCGCCGCCGTGGTCCGCGCTCCCCCCAGGGATTTCCTGCTCATCAGGCAGGAATGGGCCGCCGTCCGCATCCAGACCGCATTCCGCGCGTTCTTGGTATCGCCCGATCTTCTCCTCTGTTTCCGTTTGGTGATGTGTCACTGCTACTTCCATGCTGTGATCTTGACTCTTTATGCATCTCTGTGCTCTTCTGCTGCGGCGCGCGTGAGCAGGCGAGACGGGCGTTGAAGGCGCTGAGGGGCATCGTCCGGCTGCAGGCGCTGGTGCGCGGCCGGCTCGTGCGCAAGCAACTGGCCGTCACGCTCAAGTGCATGCACGCGCTGCTGCGGGTGCAGGAACGCGCCCGGGAGCGCCGAGCGCGCTCCTCCGCCGACGGCCACGGCTCCCAGGGCCAGGACGCGCTCAACGGCCGTGCCAGTTCTATCAAAGACGCTATGGTATATTGAACACGCAAAACATCACGTTTTTTTTCTGGTTTCAGAATTTGCAATGTTCCTATTTCCCAAGGGTGGTGGGGTGGGGGAAATTGCAATGTTACACCAAAATGGTTGTTGATTATTAGCTGCTAAGTTCCCTACGAAACTTCCCCAGTAGACAGCTAAATGTCATATGCTATTCAGGAAAATTTGAGGGAACAACCAAATTTCTGATGATGGATTTCGGTTGACACTTGACAGTGTTGCTGGAGTGTCATAAGGTCTTTGGTTCCTTAGTATCCACTCTGTTCCAAATTATAAGTCACTTTGGTTTTTTAGTACATCCATTTTACTTATATATGTAGATACAATAAATATGTCTAGATATATAGCAAAATGGATGAATCAAAAAAGTCAAGGCGACTTATAATTTAGACCTGAGGGAGTATCACTAATGGTGTCACTGTCACATGGACCATTTGTTTCAGTTCCTTGGTTGGCTTCCACTGAGATTTTTTACAAATTTGTTCAAAATAAAGGTAGTTTATTATATTAAAACTTCCCTCTAACTTTAATTCCAATTTAGTGTTTCAAAGCTAATGATTGCACACTTTGAACCTTTTTTAAGAACCAAGATCATTAGGAAGTCAGAAACTGGTAAAAGTTTGAATTTTGAATTCCCATTGTGTTCCTGTTGATATTTTGACTATTTAAAACTTTCCATGTGCTTGTTCTTACACTGAATTCCTTGTGGGAAACTGACGTGAGAGTTGATATGGTGGGTTACTTTTATTTGAAAGGGACTTGTATCAGTAAGAGTGACATGGACAACTAAGCTTCCTTTATCTTTTGTAATGATTGAGTCCATTAAGGTTGTTTCTCGCTCTTTCACATTGACAATGTGTGTTAGAATCAATATTGTAGTGATGCTATTAGGTAAGAAAAGCCTATGGTGATAACACCAATAATGTCTTTTACAATTAGGTATTGCAACCCAACTTCCATGTTCAGACTACAGTTGAACAGAAATAAAAGATAATGAGTTCACACTACAGTTTGCTGTTTCTATTGATACTGATCGGCCGCTTTCACTAGAATAGTAATGTGAGTATGTGACGGTGCAAAGATTTCTTGGCTGCTTAATATTTTAGGAACAATGGTGTGACCACCAAGGATCTGTTGATGATGTAAGATCAAAGTTACACATGAAGCATGAAGGTGCAGCAAAGAGAGAAAGGGCTATTGCCTATGCTCTGTCTCACCAGGTAGTACACCACATCTTTGTCATCATGCTACATCCATAGTTTCATCTTCATAAACATGTTGATCATATATTCTTTTCAGCCTCGGGGTTCAAAACACAAGGGAAGACCAAGCTCTCCTGCTAGCTGTGTTAGAAGCCATGAGCCTAATCACGACTTGAGTTACTTGGAAGGATGGATGGCGACAAAGCCATGGGAGACCAGAATCATGGAAGGAAATCACACCGACTCGCAGCTTGCGAAGAACTGCAAGGAGCAGAACTTGCCTGCCTCCAAGCTTTCCGATGCTAGCTCAGTCAAAATCAGAAGAAACAATGTCACAACCAGGGTAGCAGCAGCGAAGCCACCGCCTCCTTCATTGCTGTCAGCCTCTTCTTCTGACTCCGTGTGTGACGAGAGCTCTCCATCGAGATCATCGGTGACCCTGACGTCTGCTACCAACACCATCTTAGCATCAGAAGCAAGGTCAGACAGTGGCAACAACGCCGGAGGACCGAACTACATGAGCTTGACCAAGTCTGCCAAAGCGAGGCTGAGTGGCTGCAGCAGCAGCCACCGAGGGTCGTCGTTCCAGCGGCAACGGTCCGGGGACATGTCAAGGGTGGCCCTGTCTTCAATCGACACCCAGAGCAACGCAGGCTCGGAGATTTCAGTCACCTCCAGGAGACTGAACAGCATGTCCCTGAAAGGCAGCCGGAGCATGCCGAGAAGCTTGGACAAGGAGAATGACGTTTGATCGATCGATCAATGGACAAACAAATCCTTTATAACCATATATATATATATTTGCTGCAGATATCATCATCCTAGTTTAGTGTGAGTTGTGCACATCCAATCGATGTCCAGATCCTAATTTTCTTCTTGTCTGTAGTCTACCGATAAATTATGTAAGTACTTATTAGCATGCAAAGGGCAATTACCTTGCGTTCTATTTAAGAGTCGTGACGGATGTTGATAGTATCTTATTTTGGGTCACCAAAACCCTGAATATAATTCTGGAGGCTCATCTTGTCTGTTTCTGGCGCGAAACCGTGTGTCCTCTTCGCTGAAGATCCCATGACATGTCTCGCGCGATCGTCCGGGCGATCAAACAATTGCTCCGCACATTCCGATTGGCTGCCGCATATATGATGGCCTCATCAGAATCGGCCCCGGCAGACATTGTTACAGGGTTGGTAGGGAACCCTGTAATGGCGAGGGTCCTCGACTTGTTTAATCTCTCGCCATTTGTTTGACTACGCCCGGTCTACGTTAGCCCTGACCACATTGCTTGTCAAAGTCTAGCCCCTTTTTTTTTTGCAATAATAGTAGTTTATTATATACCCGTAGCGAACGATCTTGCGATCGATGGAGTGATATAATACGGGGAGAAAATCTGCGGCCGATGGGATTTCGCTGTGGCCTAGGCCTTGTTTAGTTTGCTAAAAATTTTACAAAATTTTTCAGATTTTCTGTCACATCGAATCTTTAAACGTATGCATGGAGTATTAAATATAGATGAAAATAAAAACTAATTGCACAGTTTGGTCGGAATTGGCGAGACGAATCTTTTGAGTCTAGTTAGTCAATAATTGAACAATATTTGTCAAATACAAACGAAAGTGCTACTATTCCTATTTTGCAAAATTTTTTGGAAGTAAACAAGGCCCTAGTAGTGCTGTTGTCCCTAGTAGTGCCCTCCTGACCGGTGCACAGGCGGCGGACAGGGACGTGCCGAAAGCTACGCCTTTCGCCGGAACCGGGCAACGTTATCACCGCGCCCTGAACAACAAGCCTGAAGCTGCTCGTGTTTACAGTTACCGGGCTTGTGGCGCCCCCTGATGGCAACCCATGGTGGAAAAACTAAAAAGATCAGGTCTGGTTTGGCACGGCTCTGAAATGGCTCCATGCAGCGCGCAGCTAGCCGGGTTTGGACGGCTGTGATGGGTCGGCGGCGCCTGGGAGACAGAGACACGAACGGATGGTCCAGATGCGGGGAACAGTGCCGGCGCCATGCATGCCGTTGCCGGCAGGCAGGCACAGTGGTGGTGGAGAGTGGAAGCGGACTGGGCCGGGGGGCGGTGCAAAAAGATTGTCGGCGATCGACACGGTGACGGGACAGACAATGCAGAGTTACGGCAGCGGACCGGGCCCGGCCGGGGTGGTGGTGGTGACTGCTCACCGGATCGGACCGCCCGCGAAAATGACAGCGGCGAGGGACGAGGTGCGGTGCGGGGCTTGTTTGACCCACCGGAATTAAAAGGGGGAGGGCGATCGATTACACCACTTCGGCCTTGCTTAATGCCGCCATCACTTGGGAGCTCTGCTGAGACGCGCTGCTGGAGATAACGCACGCGCACGCAGCCAACACACGCGGCACCACCGAGAGGAGCGAGCGGCCACCATCAGGCTACCTCATCCGAGCTCCCGGCCGTTCCCTCGCCGGCGGCTAGCTAGGCAGCGCTAGGCTAGCTAGGAAGCTGCGCGCGTGGCCGCCGACGATCGGCATGGGCGACGGGGCGGCGGCGGCGGTGCCGAGCAGGTTCCGCACGATCTGCGTCTTCTGTGGCAGCAACGCCGGCCGCCGCAAGGTGTACGCCGACGCCGCCCTTGAGCTCGGCCACGAGCTGGTAAGTGTGCACATCCACCGATGCACGCAGGGAGCTCACGCTCACCACGCCCGCCATGCGCTAGAGCACTGCCACCACCACCGATTTTTTTTTTTTTGAGTTCTTGCTTGGTAGCTGACCGTCGTGTCCGTGCCTTTTTCCGTTGCTGTGACGACTGCAACGTGCAGGTGCGGAGGGGCATCAGCCTCGTCTACGGAGGCGGCAGCATCGGCCTGATGGGCGTGATTGCTCGGACGGTTGGCGACGGCGGCTGCCATGTCCTTGGGTACCCTGCCGTGCTTGCAGTTTCACCTCTCTTTTTTTTTTGGGTGCACCCCCTTTGGAGTACTCTATCTGATGTTGGAGCTGGGTGTTTCTGTTTGCTTTTGATTTGTTCTTTCATTCACAGGGTGATTCCTAAAGCGCTCATGCCTATTGAGGTATGTGAATTTTCTTTATTTACTCCAAGATCTGTTCATGGTGACCTCTTAGCTAGTGTAGTAGTAGTACGTATCAGCGTGCAATGATTCTCGTTGGTCGTTGGGTCAAATTTAAGCACGTCCCACCCATTGATATCATGCATAATTCAGCTTCACCTGCAAGAGGCTACAACTACTATAGGATTCAATGAATGACTGCTGAGCTTGTTGTCTGTCTAGTCGTGTTCCGTTTCGTCACCCTCTTTTCTTCTCCATTTCCAGCTGTCCTTTCTACTATTGATGAATGATTTGGCCAAGCTAGGTGTACTATTATTTCTACTAGCAGAAGGTTCCTATCTAGTTATATACTCCTATATAGATAGATAGACTTAGGTGTGACAATTTGGAGTCTAGACTGCAGCTCCCGTCTGAATTCAGTAACTACACGTGCCTAGTAGACTCTGTCAAGTAGAGGAGATGCTTTTCTAGTCCTTTTCCTTTGTATAACTAGGGCTCCTGTACTCCTGTGCCAGAGAATGCTTTCCTAGTCCAGCCGGCTGGTGTTGCTGTTTTCAGTTTTCACATCCTTTTCCTTTTCCATTGTAAATCGCGGCAAATCTCTTGTTGTTGTCCTTTCCGGAAAAAGAAAATTCTGTCAAGTGAATTTTATCTGATGTGAACCTGAACAGTGTGTCTCCTGTCATTCAGAAACCCCCTATCTCACAGTTATGTATGTACTACGCTTGGACGATGGAGATTTGCAGTGACATTTGCACACGTCTGACGTCTCTGTTTGTCGCAGATATCAGGTGAGAGCGTGGGAGAAGTGAAGGTCGTGGACGACATGCATCAGAGGAAAGCCGAGATGGCTCGCCAGTCCGAAGCATTCATCGCTCTTCCAGGTGCCAGATGCATGTTCGATGGTTTTCCTGCTACCATCATCATCGACAGCAATTCGGTCGAACTTGCATTGCTTACATACAGTTTTGTTAATTTCTGTCAGGGGGGTACGGGACGATGGAGGAGTTGCTGGAGATGATCACCTGGTGCCAGCTCGGAATTCATGACAAACCAGTAAGTGAACTACTGCAACTGATCGATCAGCAACGCGTTGTTGCCACCCAAACAAAAACAAACTAAGGCCGGCCTCTGTCTCTTGTCTCAGGTTGGGTTGCTGAACGTCGACGGCTACTACGACCCGCTGCTTGCCCTGTTCGAGAAAGGCGCCACCGAGGGCTTCATCAACCCTGACTGCAGCCAGATATTCGTTTCTGCGCCGACCGCGAGCGAACTGCTGACGAAGATGGAGGTAGCATTGCCATTGCCACAATCTCAAGTCCCATCTTCGAGTGACCACTGACCACACATACTAACGCTGTTGTGGCTTGCTTTGCTTGTACTATTTGTCAGCAATACACCCGGTTGCACCAGGAGGTAGCCCCAGCAACGAGCTGGGAGATCTCGGAGCTCGGCTACGGGAGAGCCGCCGCCGACGGCGGCGGTGGCGGCGCGCCGTCGTCAGAAGAAGAAGGCTTGTAGCAGTCATCCATCTCCTAAAGCGAATCGGAGCTCTCCTTCCTCTGCTGAATTGGTGATGACGCATGCATTTGTTTGGGTATTTATTTCGTCAAAGTCGATCTCTCCAAAGTCCAAACCGGTTGAACTAGGTGCCTGCCGGGTCGGGAGAGGCGATGATATATATCTCTCTGTTTGAGTGCTCGGTTGTGTAAGCTAGCTGTGGTAACTCCTCCCTCCTTTTCGGTGTGTGGTGCTTGTGGAAATGGAATCTGTGCTGTGCTGCGCGTGCAGCTACCCTACCCAGTCGGACTGTCGGAGTCGAGTCGGGCCGGAGCAGCACGACTGCTGCCCGGCCCCGGGGAGGCGACGGCGACGTCACAGGTGAGAGCGGGCACTGATTGGGCTCGTACTCATTGCTGTCACCCCCTTCTTTTGGTTAGAAAATGATGATGGATGGGATGGGTAATAAAATTAAACTAATAATGGATTGGTGATCCGTGTTCGGTCGGCCGGGGATCATGTCCCTTTGCCTTTTTGAGCGAGGGAGGCCGGGAGGGGAGGAGAAGGAGCGTGGTACTTGGCTTGGCCGTTGGGAGTGTGTGTGACATGGCCCATCGCCATGGGCGCCGCCGCGTGTCTCGTCTTTGGGTGACGGCAACGTGCACGATTCCACGAACGAAAGGCGGCGGCGGCCCGCCGGCCCCGGCTCTTCCGCTTTTGTTCGGATTTTGCCATTTTGGGACCTGGGGTGGGGTGCCGGGGGCGTGGCATTCATTCAGGACATCTGATTCTGACGTGAGGCGAGATACCAACCCTACAGGGGGCTACACCTAGCGACGATATGCCTGGATATGGATTGGATGGAAATGATGAATTATTTGGTGCGAATCCGCCGTAGCTGACGACGGTCTGATCCGAAGCTGTTCAAAACCGGCGGCGGGGGCGGGGCAACTGCTGTTTCGCTCGGTTTGGGCCGTGGGTGGGCTCGTTCTTGGGGTTCCAGATCGCTCGCCAGCGCGACGCGACAATTGCCACGGTCCACGGACGCGCACCCGGCCCATATCAATGTTACCATCAGTGCGCTGCCCAAGAATGCGTCACGCTCCCGGGACTGGAACGAAGGACCACGTAGTCGGAAAAAAGAAAAAGAAAAATGTAGTACGGAACAGTACATTAAAAGATGGCGACGATATAAATCCGCCGCAACAAAATCCACACACACAAATATAAAATCTGCCCGTTAAAAATCTACTCCCTCCATTTTAAATTATAAGAATTTCAAAAATCTTAAAAAGTCAAAACATCTCAAATTCAACCAAAATTATAGAAAGAATTATAAAGATTTATGACATCAAATAGATATACTATGAAAGTATAATTAATAAAAAATCTAATGATATTTAGTTGGTATAATAAATGTTATTATCTTTATTATATAATTTTAGTCAAAATTGAGATGTTTTGACTCTTCAAAATTCTTGAAATGTCTTATAATTGGAGATGGAGAGAGTATGATCCATCATGGGTTTCATTTTTGTTCCCTGACCCATGCCTATTTGGTTCACGAGTCACGACCAGCACGATGAGCAGGATCCTACATTCCTACTAGAGAGTTTTGGGATGACTTGAGAAAAAAAATGGAAACAAGTGTTTGCTTATTAATGATATTGCATATACCTTTTGTCTTAGCATTATGTCTAAAAATCCTGGGACTCATACATTGGCAAATATGATAGGTTACCTTTTACCTAAAACGTGCCGTGCTATCCTTCAAGGAATGAGATAGGAGTTAATTTCTCGAAAAAAATTCTCCCAATTTGCGTGAGAGAAAAAGTTTTCTCAAAAAACTTTCTAAAGAAAATACGTCGGTCTTAGCAGTCGGTTGGCCATGGCATGAAAAGAAATTTTCTAATTCACTATTACTACAGAAACAATTTTTAGAAACAGCTCTATTTGAGCAGAGGTTGCTCTATCAAAAACCATCTATAAAAATGGTTTCTCAAGTACTCTAAAAATAATTTTTTAGAAGCTAGGCTTTCCAGCCACCAGTACAAATGGATGCCAATTTGGCCCATCTCTAAAAATAGGTGCAACATGAAATTTATAATTTTTCAAATTAGATTCAATGAAGATAAATTTTATGTCGAATTTTTAGTATTCAAAGAGATCTATAACTTTTAGTTGATAGCCGTTTTCATTTGGACTCATTTAGAGCGTGTTTGGATGTGAGTCGCTGCTAGCCACGCCTAAATTGCGGCTGGGCGTGGCGCGCTGCTGCTGCGGCGAACTTTTTGAGCGCCACAGTTTGTGGCGAGTTTTACGCTGGAGGAATCTGTGGCAGATTAAACTGTAGACCTAACCAAACAGCTATGTCAGAATTTGTGGCTCGCCATCGCTCTGGCATGACGGGTTTGGCCGCAAACCAAATAGCCTTTTAATACCTAGAAATTTTGTTATAAGTTTTCATAACTTGAAATTCATTTTTAAAAATAACTTTATGATTTCTAGAGGTAACCAAACAACCTCTTAATGCGTTGTTTGCTAGAAGGCTTCTCCCAGTGTTAAATATTTTGCTTGATTGGTATAATTTTGTAAAATGATTGGTATATTTTGCAAAATGGTTTCTAGAGGTATTCATATTTCGCTCGAGACGATTGGATACCCATCTCTAAAAACCATTGATTTAGAGACGACAAGTATAGGCTTACTAAATAGCTATCTCTATAATCCCTAGCCACCTTTACAAATACGTGCCGTAGAAGTGACTGCTAACTTATTTATTATTCATTCGTTCAATGTGTTGATTAGTATTAATAATACAAATTATAGTAGTTAAAAAAAATGTTTGAAGCCCTAGAATTTTGAAGGCCCTGAGCCCCTGACCAGCCAGGACCCGAGCAAATGCACACTCTGCAGGCTGCAGCTTGCACATAAGCTCGCCGTACAGGCCTGCAGGCGCGGTGACACGAGTCTCGTGCTGTCGACTGTCGTCGTGCGTGCTGATCGAACCAGCCACTGCACATACCAGAGTAAGGCCTTGTTTAGCTCGTAAAAATTTTCGTTTTTGGCTACGGTAGCACTTTCGTTTTTATTTGACAAACATTGTCTAAACAAAGAGTAACTAGGCTTAAAGTTTCATCTCACAAATTACAGGTGAACTATGTAATTAGTTTTTATTTTCATCTATATTTAATGCTCCATGCATGCCACCAAAAATTCGATGTGACGGAGAATCTTGAAAACTTTTGCGAACTAAACAAGGCCCTAAAGTCCGGTCTCCATACATGTGCGCCACTGCATGCCCACCGGTGCGACCACGGCGAACAGGACGCAGCGTCCACGACCACGCGACGAAGGGCCCCGCGGCAGCGGCCGGAGTCATGCATGCGATGCGGTGCGGTGCATGCATCGATCTGCATGCGGAGGCCCCGGCCGGCCGGCCGGAGGCGCGTGCGCGCACGAGGGGCGCGCCCACGCCCGCGCGCGCGCGGCGGACACGCACTGTAATCTGCATGACACACAGTAGCAGCACAGGAGATGAGGCATCACGCTAGCACACCACACACCCCTGTAGACTGTGGTCCGGCCGGCGTCCGGCCGGCGTCCGACCGTCGATCGATCAGGTCGGGGACCAACGCAACGTTTCTTCTCTTCATGGATCGATCTCATCTCGCTACAGTGTACGACGGTGCCCATTTAAATTCCTCGCAGACGCTCGGTCGATCTCAGCGTTCTCGTTTCTCTCATGAGGTCAACAGGAACCACGCCGGGCAAGACCTGCCCAGCTACTGGTGCCGTTTTAATCTCTTGCTCTACCACCCCTACAAACGCATAGTCTTGCTCTACCACCCCTATAAACGCATGCATATTCTACTTCTATGAGTACCTCTGAAGAACCGAGTTGGACCGACAAATCTTAAGAATGACAAAGTCACCACAGACATCTCGCTATCAAAGGACACGTCGCCTACTACCAAAAACATAGCGTCGTTAAATCCAGAAAAATACGAGCACCTGTGTCATATCATGGACTTGACCAGGGTGGATAGGTTCCACCATAAAAAATCCAACCAACTGATCATTTCTATTTGCAACTTATGAGGCTGTGTTTGAGACCCTTTGCTGGGAAAGGTAACCTGGCTGTTGAACAAGATTCAGGCCTGAAATCTTCCGAGAACAGGCATCGAACAAGAAAGCTCTCTACTCTTCCGAGAACCCACCTGTTGGTCTTGCTGTCTCTCCGTCGGGTTCCTGTTGTTCCTAGTCTAGACTCCCTCTGATTCTTCTACTCCAAAACCATCATATAAGCAACATTTGTTCCATTGAAGATTGCTTAAGATGATAGCAAATAGAAATGCATTTTTAAAGATGACCGTCTTAAGTGACCATATTTAGAAATAAAGGCCATACATACAAATTAGTATGTAATGATTTTGTAGAAAGTTAAAAAAAATATTTTATATTAAAATTGTAGAGCTTAAAGAGGTCCAAAAACTATGTAGTTGATAACATTTTCATCTAACACTCTCTCTTATAAAAAGTTTCATGTGAGGGAACATGCTCTAATAGTTAAAGTTAAAGTTCTGGATAAGACTTACAATTGCAAAGTTAACAATTTTTTAAGATCATTTAGAGTACTGTTGCATAATTAAAAAGGTTTAGAGAGGTAAAGTTAAAAAAATAGCATTCTTCGTCTCATAGGGAGATAATTCGGAGGCAAATTGTGTGAATTTGCGACCGCGGATACTAAAATTTACGTGATTTTAAGATCGCGGGATTGGCTGTCAGTCTAGCCCATGCGCAAACTTTTTTTATACTATTTTTCAGAACCGGTGGTTTGAGCCTCCTCCACCTCTAGTATCTTTAATTTAGAGACATTGTTTGGCCCATCCATGGAAACCTCTGATTTCCAAGGCCCTTAGTCAAAGGCAAAATATATAGTTATCCACCTATAAAAGGCTCTTTTATTAGTGTATGATGAGGTAGTAGTGTCATTAGATATGCATTAGGGGTTCGAAATTAGTTGGCATATACTAGATAATTTGACATCTGGACAAGTTTGAATTAGGCCTACGATGGCATATGTGTTGTTGTTGTGAGATAATGAAGGTTTAGTATGACTTTAATTGTAGTGCGGGCTATATCAAATTTACGACTTATAGAATATACTGTTATTCCAAGTTGTTAATCTTTTTATGTGAACTAAGAACAAAAGCGTAAGTAGGTTGGTCGTCATTGGTGACAGTGTTATTAGAAATCTTCTGTTTCAAGCTCCAAGTAACAAAATAATATACCCCTAGGTCGTTATATATAGACATATTATATGAATATAGAGCCTTTATCATTCGTTATCTATTCATCATGTTCTTTGTTTTTTGTTCTTTTCGGTAAGGGGACTCTTTATCTTGCAATCGGTTTGCACGTCCTCATCAGTGTGTGGTCCTCTCAGCACAGCGACACAGCGTGCACATAGACTACAATGTGTATTGTGCTGCTTGCTTTGCTCGAATCAAAGAAAATCCATTAAATACAACATTTCTCAATTGTTTTCTTTTGTCATTGCTGCTCTATCTTTATTTGCGCCCAGCTGACTTTTGTATTCTTATCTCTATATACATCGCATCTACTTCAAAGATATGCCGCTGCGTGTGCTGCTTGCCATTATGTTCTTTTACGAGAAAAGAAAAAAAAACAAAAAAAAACTCTATTTCTTAATGGACTTGATAAGATCTATAGTTTCTTCCTCTGTTTGAAAATTGTAGAGCTCTACATCTACAAAAACTTAGGTCCATTGTTGTATATCCTACAAATCCTGCAGAGAAGCTATATACATCAATACATTGTCCTATATCATCATTAGCCTTATCATGTGACGTAACCATGGCACAAGACTCCAAAGCTCCATGCGATGTACCAACCAATAGAGTCCAATACCATATACAAAGGGCATAAGTCACCTCTGAATTGTCCAATAGCATATACAAAGGATAGAAGTTATCTCTGAACAGTGTCCAATACCATATACAAAGGGCAGAAGTTACCTCTAAATAGTGTCCAATACCATATACAAAGAGAAAAAGTTAACCTACTCTCTCTGTTCCAAATTGTAAAGTCGTTTTGTATTTTCTATGTGCATAGATTTTACTATACATCTAGATATACACTATGTCTAAGTACATAGCGAAAATTATGAACTTGAAAAATCCAAAACGACTACAACTTGTAGGCGGAGAGAGTAGCATACAAGAAACAAGCAGCCGAAACTGGAGGCTATATATGCCATTCATCATTTATTGTTTTTCATCAAGATCCTTTCTCCTCTTCGTCTCTCTAATAACCATGAAACAAACCTAAAGAAAAGGTAAAGGTCTCCATTGGAATGGAGGAATGGATTATGTAGAATTGGATTAAAAAACAGGAATGTTTCCTAATGGAACATGTTGAAAAAAAAACATTTTTCCTCCATTGAATATTTGAATTGGAGGTTTCTAAAGTGATCTCCAACATTGTGGTTACGATTGCTTTGAGAAGTCCAATGCGCAATACGTTTCTCTCTGTTTTCTCGTCTAGATATGAAGCTCTTCAAGCAAAAGGAGAAAATTCCTGTGTTTGCTTCGTAAAACATCCAAATACCTCTGTTTTCTCTAAAAGTACCTTTTTTTTTTGCACAATTCATACATTTGGAACTTTATACTTCTAGATTGTTCCAAGGGAGGTCCAGGTAGAACCCCTTTTTTAGTATATAAGGAAGGTAAGCCTGATGCACGCTGCCACTCTATAAAGTCTA
The DNA here is from genome assembly GCF_000003195.3 of Sorghum bicolor. Lineage (NCBI taxonomy): Eukaryota > Viridiplantae > Streptophyta > Magnoliopsida > Poales > Poaceae > Sorghum > Sorghum bicolor. The sequence goes on from NC_012878.2 coordinate 55,968,567, forward strand.
GAACCAAACACATCATCATCTTTAAAATTTGAAAATAAAAGAAAACAATAAAAGATGCCAGTTGAACTATTGCATCAGCCTCACATAGACAAAACAAGTTACCGTAGAATTCGGAGGCCCCTTTACCATTTGAGTGCAGGCAAAGGCAAACTGTCAGTTGCTAGTTACTAATTCGGAGCTGTGACACTGCTGACCCTTTGTTGTTGTTGTCCCCCAACGGCAAGTGCCCCCACAAGATGCCTCTCTCCTACCGAAAAAGGAAACAAATTTGGCCAGCGCTACACCTCAAGCCGTCTATAAAAGTCGCCCATCTGCACAGCCATCCACAGGGACCATCCTAGCTACCCACCCTGCACTACGCTGCAGCAGTCTTCAGAAATTCGTCAGTCACTGCAGATCGGTGCAGGCGGCCTGAACCTGCATCACCAAACCAATTCCTCAATCAATCTGCTACTGCGATTTGCGAGGCAGGTCAGGTACTGACGTAGTGCATGCCTAGCAGCTAGCTGAAAGATGATCTTGTTTCTTCTGCTATTGTAACGACTTTGTAATTGCAAATCGTCTCACAATTTGCACTGACAACAAGAGTTCAATTTGTTTGCACCTGCAATCTTGTTGCAGCAGTAAACCTGTACCAAGTCTTGTTGCCTGAGTTGGCTGTCGGCTCCGGCACGCCGGCGGTGTCGTAGGTGTATAGATCATGGAGGACTTCGGCGGCTGGAGTATGCAGTATGCAGCAGATCCATGCCTGCCAAGCCGCCCGAGCGACGACGACGGCCTCCTCGGTGCCTTTCTAGGCGGCGGCTTCGACCTCCGTTCTGACCATGGCGGTCTCAGCGACCTGCCCTCGTCGCACCAGGTCCAGAACCTCATGCCCTGCCACGGCGGCGCGAGTCTTTCCGTTTCCGACGGATTCATGGGCCTGGACACGGCGGATATGCTCGCGAGCGTCACCGGCGCACTGGACGACGGCCTCCTTGACACGTTCGCTTACGGTTCGGACGTCGTCGCCGCCGCCGCCGAGGAGCCCGCGCAGCCCACCGCGTCGAGCAACGCCTTCTCCTCCGGATACAGCAGCACCACGGGCGGCAATTACGGCAACATCTCCTCCGGCGAGTCCAACACGTGCAGCGGCGGCGGCGGAGGCCATGACACGGAGGTTGCGTCTCCCTGCGCCCTGTCGCGGTCGTCGGCGCTGCCTCAGGCAACGGCCGCGCTCGCCTCGAAGCGAAAGCTGGGGGGCAAGTACCCTGCGGTAGCCGCGACCACATCAACGGAGGCGCAGGTCGCTGCCCCGTGGCGTGGCGCAAAGCGCGACTCGGCGACGTCGTCGTCGTCGACCAGCATCACGTTCGCCGCCGGGCATGGTGACCACCATGCGGCAGGAGGATCGTCATCGTCGGCCGGCGGCGGGTACGAGTACGAGCCGGACTCGGAGGCGCTAGCGCAGGTGAAGGAGATGATCTACCGCGCGGCGGCGATGCGGCCGGTGCACCAGCTCGTGTGCGGGGCCGGCACCGAGCCGGCGCCGTCGTCCCAGAGCAAGCCGCGGCGCAAGAACGTGCGGATCTCGAGTGACCCGCAGACGGTGGCGGCGCGGCTGCGGCGGGAGAGGGTGAGCGAGCGCCTGCGCGTGCTGCAGCGGCTCGTGCCGGGAGGTAGCCGGATGGACACGGCGTCCATGCTCGACGAGGCGGCCAGCTACCTCAAGTTCCTCAAGACGCAGGTCAAGGCGCTGGAGAGGGCGAACCCTAGCAATGGTGGCTACCACAACAGCAGCTTGCTGCCGCAGAGTTACACGGGGACGGGGAGCCTCGGTGTCGGTGGTGGTGGCACCGGTGTTGCCAATGGAAGAGATGGCGCCATTGATGGCTACGTAAATTCCAACAGGAACATGCACTTGTAGCGACGCATATATGTAACCATGGATGTGTGAGTGATTTATATGAGAGAACTACTACAGTACTCCTAGATTTTGAGGTCTTTAAAGTCTTCACTTTATTTCTGAGGAATAATAATCAAAACGATTTAATTTCCTCTCCTCTCTCTCTCTCTCTCTCTCTCTCTCTCTCTCTCTCTCTCTCTCTCTCTCTCTCTCTCTCTCTCTTTTTGATCGGTGAAAGATGCAGTCGTGCTGCAGAAATGCTTTTAGGGATGCAAGGCGTATTTGCGGCGGGCTCATGGACAAAACCTTTATTTGCACTTTTCACAACTTCACATGCATGTGAGTTGTGACCATTTATATATCATCCTCTTTCGTCATCGGGCCTTCTAGATACGCCTGAAATTCTTTAGCATCGTGCTCAATGTTGAGCACGAATCCCAAAGGCGAGGGTTCTGCACTGACAATGTTTTCCGTTCACCTATGATCTTTTGTATTAGTAGGTTTAATATGGATTATAGGATATATCAATATTGTGTTGGTTGTATTACTATAATCCAATCCATATAGTCTGTGATGCTTAGATCATCTAGAGATTACTTTATCTTATTTAATATAATATACTAAGATGATCCAAACAGCCCCCTATTTGGAATATAGATGCGCATCAATCATCAGGATTACAACAATACAATTAAGAGCCTGTGTGGATTCATTGCTCTAAACTTTAGAGCTAAAATCTCCAAACATGTGGTCTATAATTAGCTCTAAAAAATTTTAGCCCATCTCACATTGGGCTTACCTCAAAAGTGAGCTAAAGTGCTCTAAAGTTTAGAGATGGAAATCCAAACAGGCTCTAATGCTTGCCTTTTTAGCTAGCATATGCCTCTCAAATCTCAATCAAGCACCAATGTCGCATAAGTCTTTAATTTATACTATGAGATAAAATGTGAATTCCACAGTATGTCCTTATATATTATGGGATTGAAAGAGTATTCGAGTGGGGTAAAAATTATATTGTACTAACTAGAGAGTAGATGGACAAACAAAGACTTATTTCTATTTTTATAATATCTATGACACACAAAAGGTGATATTGCATTGTCCGCTAAACCTGCATACTCCTCTTCCGTTCTTTTAGATGCCGTATTAATTAGGTTTATCCTAAGTTAAGCATTCTTATTAGGGAGTCTCTAAAGGAATCCAGTACGTGATTTATAAACTCCATCTTTTCTCTGTGAAGAAGCTGCTGTCCCTGCTTGACTAGCAAACGTTAAAAAGGGATGTGGAAAGGATCGAGTGGAGTACTCCGAATGGACGGGCCGGTTTATCGTTTCTTGTGCAGCAGCGCAGGGCATTGTCGTGTGCACGCTTTTTTGCTTGCGCCTTTCGGTTTTGGGAGCAATGTCGCGCTGACCCACTGCCCATTGGTAGCACACGTAATCATGTACTATACAGTATATTGTTAGGGTGCCCAATGCCAAACATTGGTTCTATATGTTTTCATCCTACCGAATTTATAGCAGTATTTTTCTCTTATAAGAAATGAACGAACACTTTTAGTGGTCAAGCAAACAAACATGGCCATTAATTCTCTATTGCTGCTGGGTGTCAACTGCCAAAGCGTGCTCTCTGACCAAATTAAGCTGCTGTGTGATTGCTCCGGCCTGCATGCTCCTCTGCTCACAGCTCACAACACATGTATGCGCCTCTCAGTCTCAACACGTTCACACTGGCTGCTTCTGGGTGCGAGACTTTCCAAGATCGCGCGTACGTAACAAACTCCCACATAATTAAAGGCCGCCCCCGCCATGGAAAAACCCGGGGGCGCGTCGCGCGCGGTTATTTGACTACCGAGAGTCTCCGAGAGGAGCTAGAAGAGGCAAGCCAGGGGCCGCGCCAGATCGTCGCGCGCGATGAGCCTATCATTCACCAGTCACCAGTGCCGTGTAGCAGCAGGAGGGCACTGACCGGAAGGAGCAGGGCACCAGGCACAGTTTGGTGATGCGAGCATGCCTCGAACAGAAACGGCTCGCCTATAAACTACTAGACGGCGTCGTATAGGTGGTCATCGGCCGGGTGACACACCAGCGTACGTGTAGCTCCCGCGCGTCCACGGATTAGTAAAGCTAGGGCCGTGTCATCAGTCGGCAGAGATGAATCAAGGTGTATATAGATATATACTCAACTTTTTTTTCACACCACGGAGTTCGTTACTCATCAAAAAATATGATTCGTTTGGATCCTTTGGAATTGGATTCATCCTAATTTAAGCACAATTTAGTTAAGCTAATAAAGTTCTACATAGAATGTATTTGTATATTATTGTTATTCATACAAGGAATATAATTATGTGTTGCATTTCTACTATAAGTGAGAGCGTGTTATAAGTTGAAGAGTAGAAACATAGCATAATGATCTATATAGAATCAATTTCTATCTCTCACGTAAACTTCAAATATACTATTACACGTATACTACATGAACATCACACAGTACATCCTAGAAACATCACGTGTATATTACGTAAATATTACAAAAATATATCATAGAAGACACCATAGAACATTACATGTATACTTTGTGAACATCACATATATGCTATTTGAACATCACATGTATATGAGATAATATCTCCTACAACTAAAAAGAACAAAGTGTGGACATTTTTTTGGTGCAACAATTGTTTGGTTCGTCTGCCTGCCTCCCCCTTGCGATACCGCGGCGTGTGCGCTGTACTTTCGATTTTTATAGTGCGCGCGCCGACAGGTGGGGCTTCGGGTTGCTCCGAGTCCTCTTCCAGACCGCACACGAGAGGTGACCACGGACACAAGCGTCGTGCCTAGCGCCTCGCCTCCCTCAAACCCTAGCCACACCTCTCTTCTTACCTTGCGGTTTCTGATGGCGGCGGCGCACGCGGCCCCCTGCATCTGTTAGCGGAGACGCATGCAGCCCCTCTTGACTGGTGCGCCGCCCCGACCTCCCCATCCATGGTGTTGGCGTTGAGCACTCCGACGGTGCCGAGGACCAAGATGGCGTTGTACGAGCGAGTGCCTCGACGCCTCCATCGTAAAATGCCGCCACATCGTTGACGCCGTCCGCTGATCCACTCGCGCGGCCTCATGGCAAGCACAACGACCCACCTCCATCGTCCCGTCACAGGCCAGGTGAACCTCTGAGTGTAGAACGCACTAGATCTATTGTTCCAGCCTTTCAAGTTCTTTGATCTACCTTGCTCTTTCTATACATGTATTAGATAAGAAAGACAACAAGGATTCATTGGCAGTCTGCCTTGAAGTAAAAAAAAAGGCCTATAGAAGGTGCTGCAGGTTATGTGATTAGTGTCGGTGGTGCCTTTTCAACAAAAAAAACTTAGATAAGGTGTACAAGAGGAAAACTCTTTGGTTGGATCATATATCTGCAAAGATTGTCTTGGTATTCAATGCAAATTTCTAGGTTGTTGGCTGTGAAGGTACCTACAGGCAAGTAATGTTTTTCTATCTGAATTTATTAAAGATTGATGAATCTATAACCATTTTATAGACTCTGACGGCTGCTGAAAATTGCTTCTTGTCACAATAAGGGGTCTAATGTACATATGTGACCTCTATTACAGGACTTACATTTCACAAAACTCATTAGTTTCTTTTTTTTGGTTGCATCTCCAGATGAGTCATCGGCCAATCATGCTTGCTGGTAACTATTTGTACATGCAGTCTTTAGTTTTCACTTACAACTTGAGATGGCTACTCTGAACTTTGCTGCATCTTATTGTTTGCTAAACTTTGCCGCATTATAGACTGTTTGCTTATAGCATTGTTTATGTGGGTTTCAGTTGTGTCCGTTGAACTGACCGATAAAATATGTCCGATGAAAATCAGTTGGTCCCAAATACCAACTCGTCCTCTTTCTACATAACCATGAGGGTCCATGACCTGTAAATAGATGCACTTCAGTTCTCATGTTCTTAGTATACATGATCTCCGATTTGTAAATTAACATAGCAATTGTACAGGGGATGATGAAGCACAAACTTCTTAGGTAAGACATGGTTAAATCCATGGCTCAATGAGTTTATGGACCTCCTATCAGATTATGAAGTTGCTAAGAGCAAAGTTGAGCCAATACATGCCACATCGTGCGACCTTATGGACGCGCAGGCCACCGCCGTTGTTGAGACAGGCTGCAAGGGACCACCACTTGGCAAGGTGAGAACACGACGGAGCACGCCACCTCTGGTCTAGGTGAGGCCGTGGCAGGGCACCATCATCTATCGAGGCGTGAAGCCGGGCGGGGCCGCCTCCTCTCCCCCACGGTCTCTTGCGGTTTGCCTCTGACCACCGGTGTCGACAGGGACCGTGTCTGACACTACGAGGACTACTGGATAATGTGGTGCGTGCCCTAGGAGGCAGCCATGGGAGGGCTCGGGATGCGGAGGCATGGGCTTGGGATGTGGGGGCGCCAGCGACACGGGTTCGAGATGCGGCAACCGAATCCATTCTATCCCAGCTCACCGTCGCTCACTCCGTACTCATATATAGGTACAACACACCTCCATCCCAGGCTCCTAGCATCTGTCCCCTGTTTTGAACGAGCTTATACAATTCCTAAGATTTTTGCCTGAATGGTTTCTTGTCCGGTTGAGATATAATTTCCTATTTGTGTATAGGTACAAACCACCTATTATTTTCTTTTCTTTACTAAAATTGTTATGACTTGATAATTTTGATTGGCTTGGTTTCTATTGAACTGACACACTATCAATATTTACTAAAGGCGTGCTTAGCGAAGAATTTTTGTGTTGTGCACAGTGCTCGGTGATGCCTACTTGCCTAGAATTTGGTATTGTACGTTATTTAATCTGGTTTCTATAAAATGCACTAATCTCCGATAGCTCCTATAACAGTTATCAATATATCATGGTACTTGTACTAACTCAGCTATCAATCTTGTAGATCAGCAATCATAATCGAGGATATAAGCAAAGTTCCGCTAGGCGTCGCCTTAGGCGCGACTAGGCGCTAGTCGAGGCCTGTCCGCCTAGATTAGGGGGTAGGCGGAGCTCTAGGCGACGGCGGCGCCTAGGCGATTCCAGGCGGCGCGGAGGCGGCGATTCGGCGCGCGGAGGCGTTCTAGGCGGCGCGGAGGCGGACGCAGCAGCCGGTCGCACAAAAAATTCCGCTCCCGCGGTCGCACACGCTGTTTTCTTCGAGCGCGGGAAAGGAAGCCGCGCGCGGGAAGGATAAGAGGGGGATGAGGCCGCGCGCGGGCAAAAAGGAAGCCACGGGCTCGGACGGCTGCTCACCTCCCTGCTGCGCCTGTGACCCTGCCTGGAAGCTCGTCCTCGCCGCCGGTCGTGCTCGTGCCCGCCTGGAAGCATCCCTCCCGCCGGCTTCGTCCACCAGCGGGCGCACCCCTCCCCCGACGTCTGCTTGCTCCTGCAGTCCTGCTCCCCTCCCCCGACGACTTCTTCATCTCCTCGACTCCTCCCTTAGCGGCAGCCCCAGGTGGCAAGGTGAATCCCCTCCCCCATTGGCTGCTTCTGATCCCCTCCCCTGCTTTTGTATGTGGATGGATTTTGACTGATTCTGAATGCATTGCTTTGCTATTGAGTGATGTGCTATTGTCATTGCCTGAATTGATACTTTCTGGTTAAGGCAGTGTATAGCTTGTCCTTGTGTTTGACTGAATCTGAATGGATTATGTGAACTTTAAATGACTAAATCTAAAGCTAGTGTATAGCAGTTAGCAGTATAGCTTAGCTGCAGCTACTTGAGTTTAGGTTTCTTGTCAATGACTTGTTAGTTGCTCACTGAACCCTTGAGCCTTGAGTTTAGGATGTCAACAACAGAAACAAATACTACAGCTGCTGCACCTGCACGTGAGAATGAAGGAGTAAATCTCTTGAAAAGGAATTCAGATGATGTGGGATGGGAATACGGGGTTCTTGTTGATCCTAAGAACAAGGACAAGGTGAAGTGCAAATTCTGTAACAAGGTGATGCAAGGGGGAATTTATCGTTTGAAGCAGCATGTGGCCCATGATGGAAAGAATGCGACGAAATGCCCAAAGAGCACAGATAAAGCTAAAGACAAGTGCCAGAAATCAATAGATGGTGCAAAAAGGAAGAGGGCAGAGATGGTGGTTCGTGAGCTAGAACTTAGAGAGGAAGTGAATGTATCTCGAGTTGGAGAAGAGTCAGAGGAAGTCACCTGTGTTGGAAGTTCAGAGCCTCACAAATTGGGGCCCATGGACAAATGGACAAAGGCTATTGATCCTAAAGCAACCAGAAGTGAATCTTTGCAGCAACAGAGGCTGAACAAGGAGTTGTGGAAAGAAAGAACACATGAGGTGCACAAATATATTGCAAGATGGGTCTATACTCATGGTAATTCACTTTTCTGTTATTATGTACTGTTGTGTCATTTGTGAATGTAGGAAACATTTCAGAACATTAATTATTATGTTTTTTTGGTAGGAATTTCATTCAATGCATGTGACAATGATGAGTTCAAGCAGATGTGTGAAGCCATTGGCCAGTTTGGACCTGGACTTGAACCTCCATGTCAGGATTCTCTGCGAGAGAAATTGCTAGAAGAAGAATATGCAAGAACCAAGAGGTTGCTGCAAGAATGTGAAGCCGAGAAGATGAAGAATGGGTGCTCTATTATGACTGATGCATGGACAGACAGGAAGAGGAGAAGCATAATGAACCTGTGCACCAATTGTGCTGATGGAACAAGCTTTATCAGCTCAATGGAGATGTCAGATGTGTCACACACAAGTGAAGTCATCTTTGAACTAGTGGACAAAGCAATTGAAGACATTGGTCCAGAAAATGTTGTGCAAGTAGTGACAGATAATGCCTCTAACAACATGGGAGTAAAGAAGCTATTGCTTGAGAAGAGACCACAAATATTTTGGACCTCTTGTGCAACCCACACAATAAACCTGATGCTGTAAGGAATTGGCAATTTGGCTCGGTTCAAGAAGGTGATTGAGCAAGCAAAGGCATTCACTATATTTGTCTATGGGCACACAAGAACATTAGAATGCATGAGATATTTCACAGAGGGGAAAGAGATAGTAAGGCCAGGAGTGACTAGGTTTGCTTCAACTTTTCTCACATTGAATAGCATACTAGAGAAGAAGGACCAGCTAAGAAAGATGGTGGTTCATAATAGGTGGGACTCACTGAGGGATGTAAAATCAAAGAAAGGAAAAGATGCCACGGCTATTGTATTGAATCCAACCTTCTGGAAGGATGTGAAGCTAACCGTGAGTGTTTTTGAGCCACTGTTCAAAGTTCTCCGCTTGGTTGATGGGGATGTGAAACCATCCATGGGTTTCGTTTATGGAGAAATACTAAAGGCAAAGAAAGAGATCAAGGAGTCCTTGGGCAATAATGAGTCTCGGTTCAAGGAGGTCATTGCTATTGTTGACAAGAAGATGAAGGGAAGACTTGATTCTCCACTGCATTTGACAGCTTATTTGCTGAATCCACACTACAGTTATGCTAATCCAGCAATCTTTGATGAGCCCAGAAGGATTTATTAGTTGTGTGGAGACCTTCTACTATCATGATGAAGATAAGCAAGATCAGGCTGCCCATGTTGACCTGAGAAAGTTTCAAAACAGGGAAGGACCATTTAGCAAGAAGCTGGCAAGGACTTTCCAAAATTTTGATTACAACCTAGGTAGAGGTAGTACCATTTACAACATGATTGTTTGTTGTTTTCAGCTCACAATAAATTAATTGTACCTACTAACTAAAAGTGGTGTTTTCATTCATTCCAGCATCATGGTGGCGGCTGTATGGAACTGAAGTACCAGCCTTACAGAAGATGGCAACAAGGATCCTTTCTTTGACATCAAGTAGCTCTAGTTGTGAAAGAAATTAGAGCGGGTTTGAAGCGGTAAGTAGCTATCTGCTGTCAACATTTCAGGAGTTTTTGAATTAAATTGCAGACCTGAACATGTTCTTATTTTAAATCTATAGATACACACTAAGAAGAGAAATAGGCTTACTACAACACGTCTCAACAAGTTAGTCTACATTCAGTTCAACTCCAAGCTGCTTAATAAGAGAGAGAAAATCAAGTCAAAGAAGATCATTGATGTTCTCTTGTCTAATGATACAACTGAAGCTCAAGGATTTTTGCATGAGAATGGAGATGATTCTGCATTAGTGGTCTATAGAGATGAGGAGGAGGAAGAAGAGATGGAAGGTACTGGGATACCTTGGTCTGTTCTTGGAGATGCAGTGGGAGCAGAAGAACAACTTCAGCTGCGTAGGAGTGCTAGAGTGAGAGAGCTCTATGAAGGAGAAGAGTTTGAATCTGATAAAGAAGAGTTTGATGAAGATGAGGATGACTACTTGGAACCCTATTGAAGAAGGAAGATGATATGGTCCTGGGGCCTTTTCGCATGTCATGGTTTATCTTTTGTGATGCATTCATGCATATATGTGCAATGTGCCAATGTGTGTCTTAAACTTGTGAACTGTTGCTACTGTGTGCCTGTGTGACTGTTTTTCTTCTTTTCTGAGAACTATGTGTTGTCTGAACAAGACCTTTTATGAATTGTGTTGTGCACTTGTACTGCTGTCCTGTCCACTTGTCTCTGATTAATAGCTGTTGCTGATCTGCTATGCTGTGTTCATTGAATGGATGGGAGATGACTGGTAAACAGATAAGTATCAACTTGCTATTTTCTATTTATTTGATGAACTACTTGCTGTGTATTGAAGTATTAAGTTTTGCAAGCTGTCAATCCTTGCTGTAGGACTAAGAACAACATGTCTATTGATTATTGAGCCTAAGCCACTAAGATATGTCTACTACCCTCTATTTTATATAGATTCAGCTAGTATATGCTTCTTATTAATTCAGCATTTTCTGCTGTATATAATATATATATATATATGTATATATATTATTTAGTAAATTGGCAAAATGCCTAGCAAAACACCTAGGAACGCCTAGGCTGGCCTAGGCTAGCCTAGGCGCTAGGCTAGGGGTCATCGCCTAGAGAGCGCCTAGCGCCTAGCTGAACTTTGGATATAAGGAAATGTAAACATATTATTTCACAGAAACTATGCAAAGATCTGTCACATCTGGTACCAGGCTAACTTCCTCGGTATGTGTTCAATCCAATTCTTTAGACTCTGTTGTGCACTATCCGGAAGTGTAGTGGACTATTGTTCCGTAATAATGGTTTGCGGATTGTAAGATGACTATTTACATCTGTGCTAATAATACTGAAATTTGAGTGGCGCACTGCACTTTATAGAAGTTTAGGCACACTGTTTTCAGGGGATGTTCCTAAGCAAGCTGATACAAGTGAGCTGAATTTGTTTTCAATGTGACTGCATATATTATCTTCAAATTTGTAGATTGGATAGTTCTTGGATAGTTGGATCTTGGTCCCATTAATGAATTATATTAAGGTACTTCACCGGACTGCTATTTCATCGTCTTTTTCTGCAGGAATGAGATGTTTTTAGTGTTCAGTGTACACGTCGAGCTTTGAGGACGACACAAAGAGGACAAGCTCGGCAAGGGTGGTCCGAGCGTCGTGCGACCACGCGCATAGGTGGTGAACGTGGATCCTTAAGGTGTGAAAAATAAGAAAAACATTATACAGATTTTTTTTGATATCCACATCACAATACTTAGATATCAACTGATATCAACAGCAGGAGCAACACGTCAATTCCTTTTGAGTTGAGTTGTACGTTTGAGCATCAACGTAACCCCTTTTTTCTAACATTATTTGGGTGCTCAGTAGAATCTACTAGAATAATATTTTTGAATGAGGGGCAGTACGTCTAGAGTCTGCTTGTACCTGAGAGAGATTCATGTAGTTTTTAATCAACTTATAGCTCCTCAACCAAACGCATCCAAAAGTAGGGGTGATGGTGCAGTGAAATTTGAACAAGCTAAAAGCTCCTTCTGGTTATACAATATACAAGACATCAATATTAATGAATCTGACTTTTGCGACACATTTATACGATGAGTTGTTTAAAGGTTTTATGAGGTTTTTAAGACGTGCAGTATTACTCATGTGACAGGCATTAGTATTTACATATATACTCAAATATGTGTACAGGATGGTATGAAGTTCGTGGATGTATTAGCGCATGAAAGAAACATATATCAATTATAGTATTGTTATTTTAGCGTACAATGCGTATGTTTTTAGTATAAAATTTTAGTTGTCCCGTAGCAACGCACGGGCATACTACCTAATGAAAAATATAAAAGTAAACCAATAAAAATTATTAAAGTAATTATTTAGAGAAAAATAGCAAAGAAGAAAAAATGCACATAAAACATTAATAATAATAATAATAATAATAATAATAATAATAATAATAATAATAATATAGAAAATAAAATAAATGAGTAATTTAAGTAAGAAACATTATATGTTTACTACACAAACATAACATGTATATCATATAACATATGAAATAAAAAAAATGAAAGTAAAAAATGTCATATAGTAAATTAAAAGAAAGAAACATAAGCAAGAAAATAGTAAAAAGGTAAAAAGAAATAGAAAAAATAAGAAAAAAGAAAATAAAAATAATTAATTAGACCATAGTAAAATGAAAGAAATGAAATGTAAAAAATACAAAAAAAGGAGAGAATAATAAAAAATCACAGAAAAAATTAATAATAGTAGAAAAGAAACAAGAAAAGAAAATAAGAGAGAATTGAACGGCGACAACCTGCCCAGTCTAAATGATAAGGGCTATTACGAACTGCATACTGTGCTTGTTATGGGCCGGTCATGGGCCGTCCAACGTTCTGCACTTCGTTCGGCGCAGTATGCACTTTGCCGTTCGGCGCGCGGCTCCCGTCCGAGGCTCCGAGCGTGCGTGGACGTCCCTATGATTTCCGCTTCTACCCCGCCCACAAGAATATTTTTTTTCAACTTCCCTGTTCCGGATCGGAATCCGCCGACGGCCTCCCTCCACAGTCCACAACTTCCCTGTTCCTGCAGCCGCTTCATCATCGAGCCCGCTCCTTCATCTCCTCCTGCTATCGCCGCTGAGATCACCTACGGGATCCGCTTCTGCGACCATCCTCTGCCGCAATCTTCCGCCTTCCACTGCCAGAGATCCCACTGCCATATCCCAAAGATTTGTTCCGACCGGTGACCACAGCTGCCGCTGGTGCCTTGCAGACGGAGTCCGTCGACGGTCACCCCTGCCACCACCAATCGTCTTCACCCTCGGTCGGGCGCCGCGCGCCATAATTTCTGATGCGGGTGCCTCCATTTAGCCGCACCCGCAACGCCGGGCCACCAGATAAGCGCGCCACCGCCGCTGCCTGCCCGATTCACCGCCGTCTGCTCGGCTCTTGCCATTTATAGACAGGGTTCGTGCCGGCGGCGCGGGCTGCGCGCGTCCTGCAGTGACGACCGCCTCAGCGCCCTCACCGACGACCTACTGCTCCTCATCTTGCGCCGCCTCGACACCCGCACTGTGCTAGCCACCGCGACCCTCTCGAAGCGCTGGGCCTCCCTCCCCCGTGGTCTCTCGACTCACTTGATTTCAGGGTCAGTGACATACTCCCGCCGCGGTACCACCGTTGCATCCGTGCCCACCGCGAAGGCGCTCGTTATACTTATGGTCTCCAAATCAATCTCAAGGCGATTTGCGCCAGCATCGAGCGTTATCAACGCCGTGCCATGCGCACTATGGCCGCGTCCATAAAAAACTTCCTTGACGCGGATGATGATCACGACAGAGGTGCTTTGGGTCTCTGGAGTGTCCGCAAGCTGAGGCTCGAGTTCTTTGCTACCCAGTGTTCAAGCGGCATCAATCGATTGATAACCAAGGTTGTTGATTCATGGGGTGTAGAGGATCTGGAGGTTTCAGCTCAGAGTATGTTCCGGCGAAGCGAATGGAAATTGCGGGTAGTGTTTTTTCGAGACTAATATCGGATAATAATTTTCATTACCCGAATTTTTAACTACCCGACCCAAAAAAACCGGGTAACCCGAACGCCCACGGTTAGCCAGGGGAACCATTTCTTGTGTTCATGTAATGTCATGCGGTGCAAGTAATTCTCAAGGCACTAGTTAACTCTTTCTACTTTGCCACCAGATTGTGGATGGTGGGCTTAACGCATTTGCAGAAGTACCTTCAAGGCAGAGAACAGATAAGTCCAAGGGGGCTGGTAAATGTTCTGTAATTATCAGTGAAAATTGCAGCTGGAAACCATGGACTTTGAAGATACTGCCGAACAAGGTAGCCACTATATGAGCTTGTAAATGGATGAGGATGACCACTAACAAGATTGAAGGATTGCTAATAATACCTCGAGCTGATTGCTAATAATGATGCTCTGTGCTTGATCAGCAACTCCCATTCAATTAGTTATGGAGTAATCTCCAATATGTGTTAGTTAAAATGCGTAAGTTATATATGCATAATGGTGATCCCAATTTGATAAATTAATTTATGCATACTAGTGCCCCCCATCTAATAAATGATATAAGCCTGTTGTTAGTACTTGGTCCATTATTTTTGTGCTTTGGAGACTTCAACTTGCTGTTGCTGATCTTGTCATGCTTGTTCTCTCTTGTTTATCTTCTCTCTGTGTGATTTGTTTGTTCATATTGCCATGTTTGTCCCATTTTCTTATCACAAGTTTAGTCAGTGATGAGAAGGGGAATATACATGCTTTCTGCGGAACTTATTATATTGAAGGATGTATTTGACATTGAACTTTACTCGTATACTGGTAACTGACTGCTGGCATTGTTTTGAAAGAATGCTTGTATAAATAGCTGGACTCTTCAGCTTAGCGATACCAAACCAAGTTTGAATTATGAGTTTACAGGAGCCTAATAAATCAAAGAATTGATAAGACCACCTTATGTCCTGTTCAGTTTCCAACTTCTCATTCAGCCACCAAAGCTCACAATGAACTACCTGTACATTGGGTGTAAAATACTATTGCACTTCATATGTTCAAGAATGGTTTTCTACCAGTCCAGACGAACAAAAAAAAGTTGTTCTGGGAAAACACCAATCTTTGACAGTGAACATTGCATCATTTTTTTAGATTACATGATCTTTTGTACTCGCTTTCTTCCTCTCTTTTAAAGCGTAGTTCACTTGCATCATCTTGAATGGTGCAGAAGATGCAAGTCACTTTTCTGAATGAGAATAAAAACTCTAAAAGAGACTACTTTTTTCAAACCCTTGATGTGATTTGAGAGAGTGAGTTTGGATGCAAATGCTTTTTTTTAATAAAAACTTCTGGATGCAAATGTCTTCTCGTTTAATCTAGAAGAACCTTGAAGGTCTAGCACTTATATAGTTATTATGTTTGGATCTTTTCCATTCAAAAAAAAGTTATGTTTGGATCTTCAGAAGATCTTTCTATCCACGTACACAATTGTTCGATTTTTTTCCTTTGTACTGTAGTTAGCCTCTTTTCTTTTATATTAATTAAAAACCGGTTCGACAAAAAGAAAAACTTAGCACTTTTCGTACAGTATCAGACTGTTCATTCTATGGTGGAATTAACTTGCAGTGACAAGTCACCGCATGCTCGCATTTGATCTCAGGTCTATGCAATACATATGGTTTTTCTTGTATAATGTATATGTAGAAAGACCTATTAGTTTCGTAATTGGAAATGTACGTAATCAAAAAATGGATGAACCAACAAGAAACGTAGTTACGTAGCAGTAACGGTTTGCAATTTTGCCCTTGTTTAGATCTGAATTTTTTTTAGATTTCGCTACAGTAGAATTTTCGTTTGTTTGTGGCAAATATTGTCCAATTATAGAATAACTAGGATCAAAAGATTCGTCTCGTGATTTACAGGTAAACTGTGCAATTAGTTTTTATGTTCGTCTATATTTAATGTTTCATGCATGTGCCTAAAGATTCGATGTGACGAGAAATCTTGAAAATTTTTTGGTTTTTAGAGCGAACTAAACAATTCATTGGGAAATTGGGCCGCGGTCAATGTCTTTTCAGCTGGTCGAAGCCAGAGATTGGGCTGGCCCACTAGACGCCGGCCCGATCCAAGGCCCACCAAAGTCGCTCGTCCAAGGAAGTAGTAACATCTGGACAGCCTCCCAGTCCCAGCACGGCAGCAGGGAAGAAGAGTGACGAGCTGGGTGAATCCAGGCAGTCCACCGTGACATCAGCGGCGGGAGATGGCCCGGCGCAGCGGCGATAGGATCCGGCTCGGGTGTGCGCGACGGGTCAGGAGCGGAGCGGGGGAGAAGGCATATAAAAAATGCAAAGGCCTTCGTCTTCCTCTTCCTCCTCACCTGGCATCCAGAGAGGAAGGGGAGGGAGGAACTCGGGGACACAGAGGGGCGTCCGGAATTTCCTCTGCTTCCGTTTACCGCGAAACCTCTGCCTTGAAGGAAGAATCCGTTCCTCTGCTTGATCTGTATTCTTCTGGAGGAGAAGAGAAGGGGAAGCGGAGGAGGATTGATAGAGCTGGAAGGTGAATTGGGCACAGAGACGCGCAGTATTTGAAGGTACTGCTCTTCCCAGTCCGCTAAACTGCGGCTCCTTTGCTCTTTTCCTCGATCGTTGCTGCTTGCAGCTGTAATTTTGGCGCGGATTTGAGTTTGGAGGTTCGCACCATGGTCCCTTTGGATTTTGTGATTTGTTTGAATTCTCGACGTATAAGGTTCTTCATGGGTGGTTGTTTGATCTGAACGATCCGTCCCCCCTTTTTTTTCTTGTTGGGATTGGATTCTCTCCCACTTTCAGCTCTCTTCCTGTGCTCGGATTCCTCTGGTTCTGTGATTCGGGGATCCCACATGAAGTGCGGGGATATCTCAAGTGGATTGTTTGAATTCGATTCTCCGGGAGCTGCATTCCGGCACGATTTGAACCAGTTTTCCCTGCGATCAAGCGCAATCTGAGCTGCTTGGCTTGCGATTCCCGTGATTTGGAGCTGGTTGGGAGTTTACTGATTCGGATCGAACGATTTGCCTAACAATCTCTACCAATTTTCACTTGGTATTCCTTTGTTGTTCGGTCGGAGAAGGAAGCAGAGTCTGGAGTTGTTTAGGTTGGTTGCTGGTTGTGGTTTGGATCTCCTCCGTTTTCCCCTGTTTTTTTTTTGTCTGGCGTTCTGTATCATATTTGTGAAGCCTGCACATTTCAGTCTTTCCCCCTTTTACAAGGAAGTTGTTCTCTTCCTTGCTTGATTGGTCTTTCTTGTTCTTATCCCAATCTGTTGTCGCTCTCAAAATTCCCTTTCCATTTGATTGCTGAATTATTGAGAACGCAAAATTGTGTATAATACACCGTAGAGTTCAGATTTCATTTGATTGATTGATTGCTTGTTTTCTTCGATTTTACTGTTGAGCTAATGAGTTAAATTGAGCTCAATTACATTTTTATTCCAATTCGATCTCTTTTAGCCTTTTTTCTGATCTGACATGGGTTCAATCAGAAAACCAGCAGCTCACCATATGTGATTAGTCAGTTAAAGTCGAGTTGGATTTTAGTGGTCATCCCGTTTTATCTCAGGATTTGATTGGTCAGTGGAATTACTACCCGTTTCCAAAATATACTTTTTTGGGGGGTAAAATCAAACTGAAATTCAATCAGTCTCCTACCTTTCAGTTTCTCCTCCTTTGCAGAGAATTAAAGCAGATGACTTCTCTTCTCTTGAGATTTTTTTGAATGGTCTGATTTGAGCTAAATTTTACTACCATTTCATCCCTTTGTCTACATGGAATTTCAGCTCGTCGCGAAATGGAGAAGGAGGGGAGGAACCACTACCACACGCGGGGCTCCTCGCGCGGCGGCGGTGGGGGCACCGCTACGGAGCGCGACCTGCTGTTACAGTGGGGCAACCGGAAGCGCCTTCGCTGCGTCAAGGTGCAGCGCCGCGACGTCGAGGCCGCCGCCACCGCGGCTGCCGAGAAGGCCCAGCGCCGCGCCGCGGCCGCAGCTGCCGCAGCCGCCCAGCACCACCCAACCGGCCACACCCACCGCCGTGTTCTCAGGTCTGTGCCTCTCTCTCTCTCCTCTCTTTCTCTCTCTTATTATTATTTTTATTATATCGTTCGTTCCTTCGTGGTGTCGATGTGCCCATTGCGTGTGCTTTGTTTTGGTGGCTACTCGTTAAACTACTGCCCATTTTGGGCTGTTTTGTAAAGCAACAACTGGATATCACGTGATGTCGTCCTGGGCACGTGGGTCGACAAGAAAAGGCAGAGGCCTGATCTAGTTTGGTTTTGATTTGAAGAGAAATTCAATTTGAATGAATGGTGGACAACTGGACATCAAATTCGAAGATGTGGTCTGTCTTTTTCCTGAAGAGCTGAAAATACCAAAGTTGCTAGTTTTCTGGTAGAGGAGCCCGCATGTTAGGCGAAGCAGTGTTTTTTTTTTTTTTTTTTTTTTTTTTTTTTTTTTTTTTTTGAAACATGATTGCCTCATTGTCATGGGTTGGCCTATAGTGGTGATTGGTCCAGCTTTCTCTTCCTCTAGAGCATGGAGCAGCGCATGCCCAGTACTGCCCAATTCAGTTTTGTTGGTTTTTATTTACTTGCATCGCTAAAATTGGGCCTGTTTTTTTTCCCCACAAAAAATAAGGCCTGGAAGGCTAAAAGAAGATAGTGTTTAGAGCAGAAATCTTGATAGTAGTTACAACACTGAAATTAGAAGCTTGTTTGGCTTATCTCCTCTCCTTTTCATTCCAGGTGAGATTGATGTCTGGAGTTTAAGGACCAACAGGCTCCTTATCTCCATCTTCTCCAGCTGAATATCTGTATTTGGATCCATTCTCTAAATTTTCAAGATTTCTAGCTTATTCGCCAATTTGATTTCTGCATCACATGACTTACCTGACCTTTTGTTTGTACAGTTTTCTCAAACTGATTTGTGATGTTCCTTCACTGAAACTATTGCAAAAAAAGAACTATGAGACTGCTGTCAATAATAGCTTATCAGTATTCTCTTAAAAAGCGACTCATCAGCATTACGATAAATGTTGATGGCTGAGTGTTCTTTGCCTTCATCTATTGCTATCTTTGGACTCTAGTCACGTCATATAAACTATATTTTGTTGACTAATTTTGGATTCTGAAGAAAACACCAATTTTATCTTGATCAGTCACCACCACACGTATAAGTGGATGGTGAGGGCCTGCTTATTCATTGTTCTTCCTTTTGCCTCCTTGAATTCATAGCTTGTTGCCTGGACAGCACGAAGCGTTGATATAGGCAGTAGGTGGAAGTTTTTGCCTTCTATGTTGCCCCTCTCCCCTAAATTGGAGGTGAATCATGAATTTATGCAGTCTGCCTATTTCAGAATTTAATCATATTTTGAAATAAATTGCATGAGGGTTAAAAATCTAGCATTTAATTTTCATTTTTAAAATGAAACCATTTGAACATCCTTTTGCCAGAAGATTGAACTGCAGTATGTCCCTTTTTCATTTAAAAATATCAAAATTCATGCATTCTATGTTTACTGGAAAACTCAATGAATCAAATTTGTAGAAATATATCTTGTATGCATATATTTTCCCATTATGTGAACACCTTCAGTGTGTGTCGCTTCCTTCTTTTTATCATGTTTGTTCTTTGCTTTGTCTTACATATGACTTAGAGCAACAAGATGTTTTTGTTGGATAGATTAAACTGATAATCAGGCATTCTTCTCTGCATCCCTTCTAATCTATGTTGTTACTGATTTTGCAGGAACTCAGAAGAGTTTGCAATCATGAAATCGCCAGCACGCCAACAACAGAACAACAGGATCCACACGGTTGCTTCACCAGACAGGGAGTGCCCTGGTAGAGGTAACAACAACAATGGAGTTCCACAGACCTATCCAGATGACAAGAAAGGCTCTTCATCAGGGAGTGAGGGGTCCATCTGGCCAAAGTTTGCAATCACCCTTTCAAACAGGGAAAAGGAAGAGGATTTCCTGGTGTTCAAAGGATCCAAACTGCCTCAAAGACCCAAGAAAAGAGCCAAGGTCATCCAGAGAACCGTCAATGTATGACCCTATCATAATAGCTTCTGATTTGAAGAAATTATTTTCTGTTAAACTGAATGCGATCAATCCACATCAATGTGCATAGGGTATTATGTTGCTGTCCATGGTAATACTATCTCCATACCAAAAGAATACAATTCTTGCTTCCCATGGAGTTAAACAATTTTAAATTTGACCAAATTTATACAAAAAAACCAAATAACTATCATTACATTAATTATAGAACATATTTTCATAGTAAATCTATTGGAAGACATAAATGTTGATATTATTTTCTATAAATTTCGTCAAACTGAAGAAAGTTTGAGTTGTCTCAAACCTAGAATCTTTTTTCTGAGCACAGAGGGATTAGGTAAATATACCTTGCTTCACGCAGAGAGATTCCAAACTCATAATATGCAAATGCCAGCAGACAGCAGTACTGTGCATGTTCATTAAAAAAATATACTCCAAACTGTAGGGTTACTGCTGGAAAACATAAATTTGACCAGTGTTGTAATTTTTAACTTTGTTTATGCACTATTATTAATAGATCCAGCCATACAGGGCATCAGGTCACATGGACCATAGACCTGCCTCTGTGAACTCTGCCTGATCTGTCCCCTGAACACTGGAGACCTGCAAATAAAATAGCGCTCGGTGGGTACCTGGACATTTGATTTGCTTACCAAGAAGCACCCATAGCACCATAGCATGCTTCTGTATGAAGCAAATAAGTTGATGCCTCCCATCTGGTTGTCCCCTCAATGCTTGATGAGTTGCACAGTTGCACTGCTGGTTCCTACTATCACTGCAACTGCTCTTATTTGAAACTGCAGAACTTCCTACTAGCTTGATGTCATCAGAGAATGTCACGATTGTTTTATTGATTAGCTAATATGCTACTGCTATTGAGCCAGAGTTGCTTTGCTATATCAATTTAATTCACATCTAATATTTTTTTTGGCGAAAAGAATATATTAGATATGAACTGAACTGATATATTACTCCTATGTGATTTGTTTTGAGGTCCAAGCATCCATGGAACTAACCTTAAGAACACTCTGTCTTGTATTTTTATGTATCTCTTGAGTTTGCATATGAGAAAAACCATCATTCTGTGATTCTTGCCTAAATAGTGTTCATTTGCAGTTTGTATGCCCAGGAACGTGGCTATGTGACTTGACTCTCGAAAGGTATGAAGTCCGGGAGAAGAAGGTTTCCAAGAAGGTGGGTGGATTGTGGAATGTCGACATCTATCAATTTCATACTCTTGGAGGAATTCATTCAGTCAGCTGACATTTGAACTGATTTTGCAGCGCCCTAGGGGATTGAAAGCTATGCATGACATGGATAGTGACTCGGAATAAAGAAGAAAAGAGCACTGAACATGAGAAGCTGAATATTAGAAAGAAGGCCAGGACAGATCCAGCATATGGAGGTCGATGATAAAGCATCCTGATTGAATGAATGGCCTGATCAACAGGTCACCATTTCTCACGATTGCTACTGGAGATCAATTTGTTCCAAAAGGACTAGCTTGTGGAGATCGGAGGACAAACCAAATGTAAGGAACTGCACAGAAGAAAAAGAGAGGAGAGAAGCAGGAGCTGGAATTCCTGAACATTAGCAAACCATTCAGTTCCCTGTAAAGCAGCAACGCTGTTTTGCAAAGCCTCTCATGTTAATTTCGCACTGCCAAATATCAACGTGATCGCGAAGCTAGCCAGTCCTGGCGCGTCTAGTTTGCCGGGTTATCTGACAATAAAAATTAATGTGAATCTGAAAGGGCCTTCCATAGTTTCTTTTTTTCTCATGGTGCTGTATAAAGGTTCAGTGTACATTCATTCAGGAGCATGAGACTGTCCAGCACTCCAGTGTGAGTGGATCAGGATTCAGGCAACACAAATGATTGCACCTCTTTGTGTAATTCAGGACAGACAGACTTGTAAATTTTGAAAGTTTCAGTAGTTTTTATACAGACCTACCCTCTCCGTCCTAGAAAATAGAAAAAATTCCTATTAACACTAGAAACTTGTCTTTTCTTATTTACCCCCCTTTCAGTTTTTCTTTCCTATCTGACACTCCCGTTACTTTAGAGTTGTAACGGTGTCAAGTTTCAGACGAAAATATAGTTCTGCCTTTGTTTTTTTTTTTTGTGTTCCTTTTTGCTTGCTAAAGAGAAACATGACAGTGGGAAATAAAAAGGCCAAAAAACAACAATAGCTAGTAAAAGGGAACGCCACGACTAGAAAAAAAAAACAACAGAGGTAAGCAGTCTTTTCTTTGGGGACTTGAAAATTTAAATCATTGAAGTGTCAAGTTTGGGTGCCAAATAAAAGTAGAAGTTTTCTTAGTGTTAGATAGAAAAAAAATCCTAAGAAAAAGTGCAATTGTAAGTTTAGGATAAGTCAAATTTTCTTAAGTTTATCTAAGATTTTGACACGTACTTTAATTTGGATTTGATATTTAACATATACTAACAAGATTTAAAAGATCCGTCTCATAAATTATAGACAAATTATACAATTAATTTTTTTATCTATATTTAATGTTTCATACATGTATAGTAAAATTTGATGTGACAAGAAATCTTAAAAAGTTTTTGAATTTTGCCTGCTGCAGCCTGCAGGTAGCCTTGGCCACGTCTGGCTGGCTGTGGCTGCCTCAACGCGTAGCCTCGTGGCGGACGGCACGTCGTAGTCGGCCGGACGGCGACGAGCAAGGCTTGTCTGATTTTTTTTTTTTCCAAAACAAGAGAGAACAAATCAGGCGTTGGGACTCAAAGGAATTCGACGAGCAGCCTCAACAGCACAAAAGGGGTAGTAGATTAAGGTTGCATTATTTGCTTGTATCGCTCGGTGCTTTACAGCAGCAAAGAGGGAGAGAGGGAAAGAAAGCGAGAGAGCTGCTGCTTTGTTAACCTGCTTTAGTTCTACGCTTTGCCCCCCTTTATCTCTCAAAATAAAAGCGTCGCTTTTCTCTGCGAATGAGATGCAAATACCTCCCAAAGGCGATACGTACATACGTGGCTTTCACTTCGCAATAAACAAAAGAGGGGGTGAAAAGTCACAATCTGAAGCTACGAGGGAAATCATGATGAAGCGACATTTTCTCATCATCAGACGAATTAAGTTCAATGTTCCTGCTTAGGCCTTGTTTGGTTCCACCAACTAAATTTTAGCTAGCTAAAATTATTTTAGCTACTATTGGGTGACTAATGGAACTAAACTATTTTAGCTTCTTTTAGTCAATGTGTTTGGAACTTTAGCTACTAAAGTGACTAAAGTTTAGCTAGCTAAAATTTAGTTGGTGGAACCAAACAGGGCCTTAATTAAAGAAAAAACAGAATCTGGGCAACGACACGATGTTCACTCTGAATCAATCAATGCTGCTACAGAAACGATCTGAATCTCTGAACCAAAAGAATTCCACGGGTGGGGTGGTACAAAGCACAGGTCAGGAACACAAACACACACAGGCAAGCAAGAAGAAGGCATCACGCGACGCATGTCGACAGCACTACGGCGGCTCTCGTTCGTCTAGGAGACATCATCAGTGGCGCAGGTTGCCGAGGAGGAGCGCGACGGCCGGGCAGAGCACGGCGGCAACGAGCGACGAGGAGACGGACGCGGCGCCGGAGGTGGGGCTCGGCGCGGGGGCGTCGGCGGCGAAGGCGACGCCGGCGAAGGCGGATACGGCGACGGCCGCGACGACGGCGGCGCGCAACATCTTGGAGGAGGCCATGACGATTTGGAAGCTAGCGAACAGAGATTTGCCTGCGCTAGCTTTTGAGCTGAGCTCGTAGGGAAATTGCAAACGATTTGTGTGTGTGTGTGTGTGTGTGAGGTCGGAGGTGGTGAGAGCGCGTGTGTTTATAGGTGGGCGGAGGAGAAGGTTTGGTGGGCCCACGTTCACAGTCTGGCTGGCCTATTTCCCATCAGCCAGCTCATAATTAGTGGCAGCCCATAATTTAGCGTAAAGTTAGAAGACTGATGGTTTTCAGTCACATAAAACCAAAGCTACAATTAGTAGCAGAGATTTTTTCTACTAATACAAGAGAATTCATAATTGTGATTTTGGGGACTTGCTTTTTTAAAATTGGCAGCCAATGCAAGAAAGTGAAAGCGCAGGATGGTCTGGGCACCAGACAGCAGTACACCTCATCAGAGAATTTGATTAGTTCTTGATAATATGAGTATCCAGCAAAGCACAGATCAGCAGAGCTTTAGGTTGCAGTACAGTCTGGTTCCATGAAACCACCTGCATGCATATCGCATACTCAATAATGAAAGAGTACAGCATAGAGACAGTACGATAATGAAAGAGTACAGCATATGGTAATTGATTCTTGACAAATTTGTATTGAACTTCTTGGAAAAGTTCAGTCTGCTCAATAATGAAAGAGTACAGCATAGAGAAGAGACGGCACGATGTCACAAAGATGGTCAATTGGAGCTACTAATAATAGTACAAACGAGGATGCCCTGTCACACAGGTATTTACTTGAAGTCACAGGCACCATAATTACTATTACTGCAAATGTGGCCAAGCATGTACCTGAAGTTTCAGGAAAAACGACAGCTACCTCTTACCTGCTTCATTAAATTTTTTTTTTCCAGACATACTACTAATTCTACAAAGGTTAGCTGTGTGTATTGTTGGCTTCTTTTGAACTTTATGCACGCTGTCAGCTAAGATTCTCCTGTTTGTTCAGTGGCAACCAACTAGTTCTCCGTAATGATTATTGGACACATGGCAAATATGTCCTTGTAGACTGTTTCACATTTCAGTATTTCATTCATACGTGCAAGTTTGGCTGACCGGATACAAATGAATATCGTGCAATTTATCAGAGACTCTGACAATTAATCCGCTCGGTTTGACTATGATATTAAGAACAAAATAATCCTAAGCAAAAGTCACCCAGGACAAGTTGTTTGTATTTCCTCTTTCTTTATTCTACTACCCCTATTCCAAATTATAAGTCATTTCAAGAATTTTGAAGAGTCAAAGCATGTCCTGACCAAAATTATAGAGAATTATAAAGATTTTTGGCAACAAATAGGTATACTATAAAAATATAATTGATGAAGAATCTAATGATACTTAGTTGGCATCATAAATGTTACTATCTTATCATATAAATTTGATCAAACTTGAAATGTTTTGACTCTTTAAGATTCTTGGAATGACTTTGTAATTTGGGATGGAGTATTCAGTGACAGTGAGATGCAAGGCACTATGTTGTGCTTAATAAGAACACTGCTGCAAAAATAAGCAGAATGAGTTGTTCTCCCTTACCAATGATGCTATCAGCTCAATGGCATCCTATTCTCCAATTTCATGATCGTCTATCAGAGAACCCATACCTTTCATGTCTGTCCCTTACTGACACACGGCATACCTAGCTTGACTAAAATGTTTCGAGTCACCATCGTTTCTTATTTTTCGAGTCACCATCTGATGTACATAGAAGTACCAAAACCTTGTGAACTTGGAGTTTAAGGGAGCAGCGCAATCGCTAGATCTTCCTTTTTTCTTGAAGGTAACTTCATAGACAGTTACCAAATATATATAGATAGAAATTTTTCAGGGGAATGCTATAATTGAACCGTAGATTATCCACAGTTTCAAGATTATTCTACGAGACTTCTCGTCGAAGAACAAAGTGCTCTTTGTGCAATATGCTTATCATTCTAGAAAGCAGTATACTCCCTAGCCCTTAGGGCATCTAATTCTGATCCTCAGCTATCCTTCCTCCCCATCCTGCTGCCACTTTAAAAGAGATACACCTTTTGTTTTGTTGTGCAATTTCATCAGTAGCTCTCTGTCTATCTATAAGCACCGTTGCTCTTGTTGCAGGACCTTTATCTGCAAATTTCACCACTTGTGCAGCTCTGAATACTCTTGGAAGGAAACATGGTACACACACATGGACTTTACTAGTATTCGGTTCGTTTGCTTTTCATTCTTGCAGTTAGGAATCATCTGAAGTTTCACATCTTTCCTGCATACCTCTGTGTGCCTATGTTCAGACATAAACTGCCGAAACTTTTTTTTCCTTTGAAATAGAGGAACTAACTAGGAAGTTCTATGATTGCCGGCCTTAACATTTTATAGAAATTATGCTACGGTCAAAGCATACAGAATTTGCTAAATTTGGAAATATCCCAAACTGATTTTCTTTTCTTTTCTTTTTGGCAGCAGCAACATCAGAGGAAGATGGTGGTGTCGAAGAAGCTGATGAAAGTTGGGCCATGGGGTGGCACCGGGGGACACCCGTGGGACGACGGCGGCCACTCCGGGATCCGCAGCATCACCATATCCTACGACCACCGGTGCATGGAATCCATCAGCGTGGAGTACGACAGGGACGGCCTGGCCGTCCCCGGCGAGCGGCACGGAGGCGCCGCCGCCAGCCACACGACTCAGGCACGTTCATGTTCACCGCCATCAGTCTGTCAGTCACAGTGACAGTGACACAGCTCAGCTGGGTTTCTGAAGTCTGAACCGTGCGCACGCTCGTACGCAGATCAAGCTGAGCTGCCCGGACGAGTACCTGACCACGGTGAGCGGGCACTACGCGCCGATCGCGCACGGCGGCTCGCCGGTGATCCGGTCGCTGGCGTTCCGGACCAACCTGAGGGCGTACGGGCCGTTCGGCGCGGCGGAGGGCACGCCGTTCTCGTTCCCGGTGGTGGGAGGCGTCATCGTCGGCTTCTACGGGAGGAGCGGATGGCAGCTCGACGCCGTCGGCCTCTACGTCGCGCCGCTGCGCCCGGAGACCACGTACGACAGGGTACAGAAGCTCGGCCTCATGGCCTACCGGGCAGTCTGGCAGCGGATCGGGACCCAGATGCAGCAGCAGCAGGATGAGCCGGTGAAAAAGGAGAACGGCAACGCGCAGATTGTTCACACGACATAAGGATGCCAACCAAAGCTTACAATCTATGCAGTCTGAATGTAAAGAATCTAGTGTGCTGAACCTGAAGTGCTTGATATGAACACTTTCGCAGAGTTTCTGTAGAAGATGGCATGATTTGAATTTTAGCTACCCCAGCTAACGGTCATGCGCGGAAGGACCCGCCAGGAATTAACGATCAACGACCTTTACACTACAGCCGGCTAAAACTAATGGTAGCGACGTCTAACAGCTCGGCTGACAATGGTTGGCCGTAACAAATCATTTCCAAGCAAGAACTCTGGCTATCCACTCAAAAAAAAACTCTTGCTATCGTTTCTGCTACGATGCTCGGTTTGGCGTCCAAGCCAACGGTTCTGCCCTAGGTCGACCGAACAACGTGGCAAGGCCTGCTACGCAAAAGGGGTAGCACGGGCGGCAAACTCTGCCATACACATTTTAAACAGTACACAACTCGATGAAGCAATTGGAGGGCTTAGTCAAATGGGGATGCAAAGCCACAATAGGCTAGACAAACATAAAAAAAAAAGCACCCGACTATCCAGTTTCAGGAACGAAACAGAATCCAATAACAGGGAGGCTAATCACAACCAGCAAAAGTTTGCAAACAAAGCAGCAATCAAGTGCCAAGCAATTTTTGACATGCAATGACACGGCAACAAAGCAGTAATCAAGAGCCAAGCAATTTTTTGTTATGAAATGACACACGGCAGCATCTTAACATGGTTTGTTCTAGTTCTAGCAAGTCTCACTTCAAGTCTCAAAACTGTTGGAACATAGATAAACATAAGCTGGGACTATGAGCACCAACAGCCCCTTGACAGAACAAGCTTAGTGCTTGGGCTGCCTGTTCTTCTTCTTGACACCAGACTTGGCAACCTGGAGGCTGCGGTACACTGAGCTCAGCCTAGCAAGAGCCGGCTTGGTCAGATCAGGCCTGTAGTAGTTGTCGCTAACCTGCATGGTGAACAAAATGCAAATTAGAATATTCAGCAATTATATGGTATACCAGCAAGTTCAAACAGGATCGGCAATCCTAGTGTAAATAAAAACTGAGCGAGTATTATTAGCAAAACTTCTCTAAAGGGGAAAAAAACGGGCCTCAATCATACAAGACTTGTGTAACCTGCAAGATCAGCTCAGAAGCCAAGTGTATCAGCTTATATTTCATCGAAGAACCAATTGATCGGTTGGTTCTCTCACAAGTTATGGCTCATCACAGCTAAACCTTGGACTAGCTATGGAACCAAATCATATAAAGATAATTTAGCTACCAACAAAAACTCACGACACCATATAAACCAACATCACAAATAACAATCTTTCAAACAAACACGTTATTTTAAAAAACAATGCTAAATAAAAAGGAACATGAAACCTCTATATCCAGAATGCAGCTCAGAAGCCAAGCGTATCAGCTTATATTTCATCGAAGAACCAGTTGATCAGTTGGTCTTCTTATTTGTTATGGCTCATCACAGCAACAGATTATTATAATAACAAAGTGTGAAAATAATATCCAATACATAAAACAAAGAGTTGTGTGTTGCCATGTATAGCATGACGAGTACTGCCAATTACCGTAGAGACAAGCATATGCATTTCCATGTGCTAGTACCTGATTTTTCACGGCCTTAGCCATCTTGCGGAACTCCTTGCGCATCACAGACTTGTGACTGAGCTTAGCAGGTGTGTTCTGCTTCTTGGTCTTGGTAGTTGAGAGGACCACAGCCGAGTCCTTTCCAGCAGCTGGCTGGATAGTCACAGTCTTCTTGTTCGCCAAGCCTAACAGAACAAAACAGCCAAAGGAGTCAGCAAAAAAGTAATTTATTATTTATATTACTAGAATCACAATGTGTTATGTATGCAGGACATCCAGAAACTTCAAAGGAAGCATCATACCAGAGTGTTTGTAGGAGTGGACGTTGTAGAGGTTGTTGGGCTCCTTGGTGAACTGCACCTTAGCATTGCCGTTGCCAAACTGCTTCACAAGGAAGGAGTTGTTCTTCCTCACAACCTGCCAGATCAGATCCCCAGGAACGGTTGCCATTTCCCTTCGCCTAAACAATCAATATGAACTGCCAAATGTGAGATTCCCTAGCAACATTAGACAAGGAGAAAAATAATCATCTGACCATATGCATAAGACATAGGATTGCAAGAGGAAGCTATAGGCAGTTTTTAGCTAGAGCTGAACATTTGACCGAGTATTTCTAAGACGGATAGCCCTACGCACATGTCTCTACCAGATCTAATTGAGCGAAGAATAGATTTAGGCCAACCTTAACACAGAACAAGTGCAAAATAAGATGCGAGGAGACTACAGCAACCTAAACAACGACGAATCATCATGTATACACTAAGCCCCACAAAACACCAGCCGAATCATACAAACACTTGGATTGGTGGTGTACTAAGCACGGTGATGACCGCTAAATCAGCATCAAGTGGAATCGCCCAAACTTTACCACGAAATACAGCCGAGAACACGCTACCGGACCTAACAAATCATCGTCGCATGCCGTGAGAGAAGCGATCTCACTTACCGGAGATGAGGTGCCGCGGCGTCGCGTTGCTCTGTTCCGGGGTTGGGATGGCGGCTGCGGGAGGCCAAGCGGCTCGGAGCCTCGCCTATTTTATACCGGGGGCGTGCTCGTAA
Source organism: Sorghum bicolor (assembly GCF_000003195.3). Classification (NCBI taxonomy): domain Eukaryota; kingdom Viridiplantae; phylum Streptophyta; class Magnoliopsida; order Poales; family Poaceae; genus Sorghum; species Sorghum bicolor. The sequence goes on from NC_012878.2 coordinate 55,998,029, forward strand.
ACCCTAATTTCTAGCAGGCGCTTCATGGGCTTAGTTGGGCTGCACGGGTCGAAGCACCGGCCCAAAAGCACCTGCGCCCCCTCTCGTGCGCGCCCGATTCTCCCACAGCACATGCCCGCACGCCGGGTGCCCGGGTCTCGCACTCGCCGTTGCTGACGTGCCAATCTTCTACTACTGTTCACTATTCTACAGCACCAGTGCCGCGCGGCATGACCGCATGGGCACAGGATTGCCGACGACTCGCCGAGGTCGGAGACGTCAGGTGGGATGCGCAAGCACCATGGAGCCAGAAGCGCGGTCAACGTGACATCAGCTTACACTTCTCGTTTGGCTGATAATTCAGCTAATAAGGCCCTGTTTAGTTCCCCACCCAAAAATTTTTCATCCATCCCATCGAATCTTTAGACACATACATGAAACATTAAATATAGATAAAAAAATAAACTAATTACACAGTTTAGTTGAGAATCGCGAGACGAATCTTTTAAGCCTAGTTACTCCATGATTAGCCTTAAGTGCTACAGTAACCCACATATGCTAATGATTGATTAATTATACTTAATAAATTTGTCTTGAAGTTTCCTGACAAGCTATGTAATTTGTTTTTTTATTAGTTTCTAAAAATCTCTCCCGACATCCTTCCGACATATCCGATGTGACACCTAAAAAATTTTCGTTCCCAATCTAAACAGGCCCTAAGTTCAACCAAACAATTGCAAGACTATAAGCGCAAGCGCCTGGTCCTGCAGCTCATCACGGAGAGAATAGACACTTCGCTTAAGCTTATCAGCCGAAGCTGCCAGTCATTTAGGCCTTGTTTAGATGCTAAAAGATTTTAGATTAAACTACTGTAACTTAGGATCAAAAGATTTGTCTCACAATTTACAGGTAAACTGTGCAATTTATTTTTATTTTCGTCTATATTTAATGTTTCATGCATATGCCGAAAGATTCGATGTGACGAAAAATCTTTTAAAAACTTTTCGGTTTTTGAGGTGAACTAAACAAGGCCTTAGTAGTATTTTTCTCTCACAACAAATCAGCCAACAATACTTTCTGAATGTATATTTTTCTCGAGAAATATGGTAACAACGAACTGATAAACACAGTTCAAAAGATATTGATGACATTCTATCAACCTTTGTAGGAGAAAAATTTTCCAAAACTGTCACACTGCAGTACATGATTCAGGTACAATGATTATTCCGCGGACACCATCTAGAGTTGAAGACCATGACTGGGAGATCCTTCCAATCTGGTCGCCATCTAGAGTTGAAGACCATGACTGGGAGATCCTTCCAATCTGGTCGCCAGAAAACATGGGGAAGAAATGTGGCACAACATTGACATAAGAAAACAATGCAAGTTCACTACTTTTTCTTGCCGGTGACACCTGCAACCACCTGCAAAAGTAACAAAAGATTTAAACCTTGTCTCACCCATTTTCAATCACACGATAACAGCATCTAACCGCCTGAGGGAAATACTTTTGGTTTCATTGTTCAAAAGGAGATCAACATAATGGCAAGTCCCCAAGTTAGCAACACAAGGATGCAATTATGCAACACAAAGTAACAATAAATGCCCTCGACAATTTACTCTGAGCTACCAGCACATTTAGAGCTCATTTATGGGACTTTTTTCAGACAGGTTAGTTTGAAGTGACCAGATTATAGGGAGTAACTGAAGATGAATAGGAAATTTATTTGCTAAGGAAATAAACATTCTGAATTAGGAAATGATGACATATATTGAGTGGAAGCAATGTTTATCGTTTATATGATCTTGAAAATAACACGCATAAAACAACCAAAAACAAATTGAATCGCAGTAAATTACATACATCATTTAGAGGTGGTGGAGGAACTTTCTCTGCGGTCTCCCATGAATCCAGGATTGGCCGGACAACTGCTGGAAGAAAGAGACCTGAAATTGCACATTATAAGGTTAGTTGAAATAGTTTGGCAGAATAAAAACCAATAGCAGGTTGCTAACTTTTCCCCAAATAGATAATTCCAAAGGTTCAGGCAGGCAACTCAGAAAACTTAGGAACCAAGTTTGTTTGTGTGTTCATAGAATCAATAAAAATTGCTCGTTTCTTTCTGAAATGTCAACACCACTCCCTATCCGTTTGTCCCCTACTAATCGCTGAAAAGTGTCAAATTGCACAATAACATTTTCGGTCATTTGTCATGACCATAGCAGGCCCACTACTTAAATTGCGATGTTCTATGCTTGATATTTAAAATGGGGTTCACACAGTGTGCATTCGATCTCATTGCTTTTAGGCTGAACGTTTCCAGGTAGAAACTATGTGAGAAGAATTGAGTGCCTAGTGCTTATGATGCCCTATAAATTTGAACAACAGTGGTAGCCAGCAAAAAGTTACCCAGTTGCCACACAAAATTGTCAACCTGAGATGCACCTGTCACGTGACCAGCATGTTTAGGACTTTAGGGTAGGACAATGCTACTTGATCAAACTTGATAGCAAGGGATCGTGAATAACAAACTCAGGCAATCTGTTGGTCTTAAGAATATACAACGGTATAAAAAGGTTAGATTCAAATAATATACACAAACTTTTCTAGCCTACAACGCCAAAAGTTTCTCTTAATCATGGACAATTTAGGTGCATTCGGCATTCTCAGAAATAAACATAAGTACCCAATCAGACAAGAAGTTAAAAGTAAACTTGACAGAGCTATTCCTTGTACTATCCAAGTGAATGGATCCACAATGCAGAGTTCATATATCATGAGGCCTTAACACCTTTTTTGGTATGCATTAGCCAATTTCTACAGGTTATATTGATTTTCAATCTCAATTTGTTATTGGTAGAGACCACTTTGCTGGCTATCAAATCTTTTCAAATGCCATTAAAGTTCATAACACATACCCTAATGCTTTCTACCTCTACAAGCAAAACAAGCATTCACATTTTGAGACAATTTTGGAGGAAGATGAAAAACTTAGGATAACCATATTTTGGAGGGAGAAAATAAGATCTCTTATGGCCATCATCTGTGCCAACAAACTACATTGGATTTCACATACAACATTTTCAGGCAAACCAGAAATGGGCATTTAAAAAGTGAAGGACAAAGGTTGTCACATTGAGCTGAAAGCGGTCTGGCATTGTAAGTAATTTTGGTTTGTCCTAAGTCAAACTTCTCTAGCTTCGACTAAGTCTATCTATAGAAAAAAGCACAAATATTTACAACATCAAATTAATTCATTAGATACACAATTAAATATATTTTGATAATGAACTTATTTGACATTGTAGTTGTAGATGTAGATGTTATATTTTCCTATAAACTTGGTCAAAGTTAGACAATATAAATCGATTTACAATTTGGAATGGCCGAAGTACTAGTTGGCACTGCAGTCAACTATCTTGGATGGGAAATGGAACAGATGAATCTTTGTACTGAGCAGGGAAATGTATAGCTTGTCAGTTATGAAAAATAGACGAATCATGTGTCAATGGCCATAGGAGCAGAGCTACTGAAAAGTTGAATTTGTATCAGTGCCTGAGATTTAGAATACTGGATCTAACGAATAATACCAATAGCAAGTGAGATTTGAGAAGGCCACCCAAATGGAAACCCCCGCCTACAAGTTCCTAGAAATAACCTGCGGTCGCAGACCTAGCCCTACAGAGTCAACCAGAACTAAGCCAAGGCACACCAAAAGCAAGGGACCCTGCGCCCCCAAGGGCGCGCGCGCATCTAGTAGGGTTTGCGAAGGGGAAAGAAGGGCGCGTACCGAATCCGGCGATGAGACAGGAGGCCGCGACGACAGGCTCCTTCACGACGAAGATCTTGAGCTTCTCCATCACGGCCATGGCTGCCGCTTCTGCTCCCACTCCTCCGCTTCGCCTTCGCCTAGCTCGCCCACCGCCGTCGCTGGAGACGAGAGGAGAGAGAGAGGAAGACAAGTCAGTGCTCTCGTCCGATCTGTGGACGTGGGCCCGTCATGTCTTGTGCCGAGAGACTTCCACGCCCGGCCCATCTACGACCGTAGCCCAGTGGGCCTGATCCATTTTGTTGTTGGGCTGAGGCCCATACTGATGGCCGTAGGCCGAGCGGAGAATACGATGGGCTCACGGCATATTCGGAGTTGCCGGTCGGAATATTCCTGGCGCGCGCGCGAATATTTCCCCGGGGCGAGCGAATCTACCGTCGCTGCGCCGCTTTCTCGCGCTCGCCTTTTCCTTGGACCGCACGCACGGCACGGCCACCCTTCTCCTCTCCTCTCTTCACCTACCTATTCTCTTGCTCGGCGCGCGTAGGAGAGGAGAGGCACTTCTTCTTCGTTCTTCCTCGCCGTCGTCTTCCTCTCCATGTCGGCATGTGTCTTGCTCGACACCGGCGGTACCGTGGCCCATGGGTCGTCGCCGGACGCCGGGCACCAGCAGGCGGCCGGCATCGAAGCTGTCAACCATGATTTTTTTTTTTTACCAAAGGTTAGTACCCCGCACTACGTACGTCTCGCGCCTGGAGCATCAATTCAAGTAAATCTTTTTAATTATGAGATGAGTTTGCATGGTGTTCGTGTTCGTGCTTTGGTCCTCTGATGAAATCCTCTCGTTAGATACGTCTGCAGCACACCATGATATGATGCAATAATCGTTCGCCAAAAATTATGCGTGGTTTTACTATTCTTTTATTCGTCTGGTTATGTTTTTCGCCTGACGCCATAACATCTAAGCTGCCTTTTAGTTTGCCGGTTGCGCGCGGACTCTGATTCAATTCAGAATTCAGAGTCGGACGAACCTTGACAAATAGTAAAATGGAAGCCGCATGGGCAGCAGCTCTCGATCAACTCATCAGCATAAGAATGCACACACGACCACCTTCCTTTCCTTGCACGGGAGGCCGCCGTCTCTTATTAACCAGGTCACACACAGCGCGGTTCATGCAGATGAGATGAGGCAGATGAGAGAGACCTGCAATGAAATAACAACAGGACAAGGAAGACGGCCAGGCGAGGTGGGGGTCTCTACTATTAGGAAGCTCATTTTCGCCATCGAGTCGAGTTAATCCTCAACCCTATTACGTGAACACTGAGTGTTGTCAGATAACTACATCAGACGTGTCACTGGATGGTCCGCGGGGTAGCAGAGATAACCGATAAAGGACGAGCGCGACATTTCAGGGTTTTTTTTCCGGCGTGGTTCTCCAGCTAACTGAAGGCTGAAGCTAACGTGTCCTGGAGAAACGCTCAAGGCCTTGCCGCCGGACAACCAGTCTGTGCCGAGCAGGACAAAGGTTTAGGGTTTTCGCCAGTGAAAGACAGAAGAGGCAAATGGTGTCATCATCATCAACGCCTGCGCACTGGCCCTGGTATTGCTTCACAGCGGTCCGACTGGATCCTGGTCCTGACTCCTGAATATCCTGGTGTTACACGTTGTGCCGTCGTTGTGAAATCCAGTTTTGCGGCTGTCATTCTCGTTCTCTTTTTCAGCTTTACGCTAGTATAGAGTATTTGCGAAATGTATTGCAGCATCTGCACGCTCGCATTGATCTCTTTGTATGCCTTGCAGGAAAGAAAATGTCCAGAGGTTTTGTACCACGAGGAAATAAGCAACGTAACAAAGAATCGATTTGAAATCTCGGTATGATACAGGAGCATGGTGGACAGCACCAGCGCAGCAAGTTACAGGTACTCTTACAGGTACAGGTACATACACCAACCGTGCCCTTAGACACTTCTGTCCAGGCGCGCACTGTTTTTCTCAATGTTTCTGTCTCGTATTATTCTGCTATCAGGAGCAGGCCTTTCGTCAGAACAGTTTATATCTGTTGGAGATGGTACTCTAAAATCATCATCTCCGAGGTACCGGGGAGAAGTGAAAGTATCATCTCGACTCCCACAAGGTCTCGAGAATAGTTTACATGCCTTCGGATCTGCATATCAGAGGAAGTTCAGTAAGTGCAAAGCCGTGTTTTCGCAGGTATTGCAAGGGAGGGAGCAGGATGGATATCCTTTTTACCTTATGACTCAACTGCTGCAACCCTTACTGGCTTCATTACCTTTACAATGTTCCTCATGTGCTCAAACCCCATGACTATCACCCCTATGAGATAAAGAAAGCTTAGTTGCAGCTTGCCAAGCAAGTTATAGATTGCTACGGCAGCATTTGCACCTTCATCTGTTTGCATCGTGACGGTAATGGGTCTCGCAGAAATGAGTGCCCCGGTTTCTGATGAGGAGGCAGCGTAAGAGGTTTGCTCCAGAACATTTAGCCTTGAAGAGAAATCGGAGATGTTTAGTCTTCTTAAGCTTACCCGATATGTTCTCAGGCTGGGCTGACCACTCTTCAGGTTTCATCGCAGATTTGGTGGCCTTTATCAAATCCATAAGTGCATTGTTCACCTGAAATTCATAGAAGGCTACATGAGTTCCTACTGTGCTTTTCATGTAGACTGTGAACAAGCGAGAAAAGGAAACATCAGAAAGCTCAATGAGATGAAATAAGAGCCATGGAGAAGATAACCATGCCAATGGCACAGCACCCTAGTTCTAGTTGGTTTGCTCTCAACTTATCTGCGTATAAAGATATAATATGCTGATCAATTGTTTCAGTGTTTCTTAAAGTCCTTTGAAGTGTATTTATTACTGTCCAAATATTCTCCTAATTATCCATAACTTGAGTATGTGAAGGCATACATATTTATGGTATTTTAAAAAAAAACAGGTAAGAGAGGTGCTTATTATATTGAAGAAAATATTTAACAGTTGATATGATAAAGCAGTTGAACACAGACTTGGCGAAGTCTACATATTCACTACAACGAATTCAGTTTGCAACTCCACTGCACTGCTTGGAAAATTCCTAGCAGCAAATGGCATGGTTGCTTGGTTAGTACTTAGTACAAAGTTGTATGCTTAGTTCATGCTAAGCACATGCCTCGATACTTGAGACAACTTGATTTCAAATACAACATTTGGCAATCTAATGGATACTATAATTCTGTTTTTCTCTACTAGACCTAGCAATGGAGAACAGTTATCTTCAAAAGCATTGTATTGTGTTGCATGTTTGGTTAGGATCAATGATGCTTTCAGATAACTGCAACGTCTGTTGTCATCTTAGTTCACTCAGGAAAAAAATATATGAAAGTAGTTTGGTAGACAAGAGTTGAGAATTAGAAAGCTCAAACTTCTCAGGAACCTTGCAGACAGCTAATAGCTTTTGATGTTATCTTTGTTGGCCAGGAATTTTGGGATTTTCCACCACTATGCAACATTTAATAAGAAATCAAGCAGTCCTCCCTAGTATTTAAGTGGCACTTTTTGCTGTTTTATCAGAGTCCCGCACTTTACCTCATCTAGTCTTGGTCTTTCATGGTTCTCCAGATGTGCAACATGCTTGAGCATGTGATAAGCCAGTAAGAAATATACCTAGAATCCTAGATACTTGAGGCAACGTGGTTTCATTATAACTTTTGGCAACCTACTGGATCCTATGATTCGTTTTTTCATGCTAAACCTAGTAATGGAGAACAGCTGCCTTCAAAAGTACCATGTATTATGTTCTGCTTTTCCGTGCTAAACCTAGTAATGGAGAACAGCTGCCTTCAAAAGTAACATGTATTCTGTTCTGCTTTTCCGTGCTAAACCTAGTAATGGAGAACAGCTGCCTTGAAAAGTAACATGTATTCTGTTGCACATTTAGGTGATGAATGATGCTTTCAGATAACTGAGATGTGTCATCTTAGTTCACTCAGCAACTCTGATATTCTGTTGCACGTTTAGGTTTAGGTGATGATGATGCTTTCAGCTAACTGAGATGCCTGGTGTCATCTTAGTTCTCTCAGCAACTCTGGAATATATGCAAAAGTTGCAACAAAAAATTCTCATCCAGTGCCCCTTCCTAGATTGGTTCGAGAAAATTTAGTGTTAACTAGCTCAATTTTGAGAAACTTGCAGAGAACCAGTTTTTTATGTCACCTTCATTGGTCAGCAATTTGGGGGCGGGGGGGGGGGGGTTCAGTTAAAGCAAATAAGCAAAACAATCAATCACATCAATGTCCTCAATATTTCAGTAGCACATGTTGCTGCTTTTTGAGAGTTCGCAGTTTACCTCATCTGGTCTTTCATGGCTCACTAGATGTGCACCATGAAGTTCTACCATTCTTGCAACAGGAAGAAGCCTTTCTGCTAGACGTTTTGCATGGCACAATTGTGCAATAATATCATACCTGAAATTTATAATGTAAGCCACATGAAATGGATGTGTACTATTCTCCGAACAAGAATATCCACTGTTAACAAAACTAACCTTCCATGAATAACTGAAACTAGAAAACCAGCAGATCGTATTGTATCTAGTTCCTTAGTAGTCATATTGTGAGTCCAGCATGCATTGACTTGCCCTTCAAAACCACAATTAGATTGCATCCCTGTAGATGATATGCCCTTCACATATTCCTGAAAACAAACACGGTACGATGAACCTTCCTTTAATAGGTCGACACATGTATCTTGTCTTCATTTTAGTGTATACCTACTAGTATGTTTATATTCTAAAGAGGGTATGCAAAACACAAGACCATATATTCACAACAAAACACCAGTTTAGGAATAATCACAACAAAAGCTGACCAAGTCAAAATCACATAATCCAAGGGTATGGGACATATACGCAGTTATATTCTAAAAGGGTATGCACAACATAGAACCAAATTCACAACAAAAGATGGCCTATCGAAAATCACATAATCCAATGGTGTGGGACAGCTGAAAAATAATGTCATGCAAATGCAAGTTTTCAATGTGTAAAATAACAAGTCATCCAAAATCCCAAATCAATGTCTCATGAGAGAACATTACATATCACATATGCCAATCTAGAAGATACATCATCATCAGCAGACTGTTACAAAGCAACATCAGAAATGTGATATCACTCACTTGATAGAGGACCATTCTTCTAGTAACTGACCCAACAGTCTCCTCAAGGTATTCCTGCATAGTTGCATTGTTAAAATAAAACATATCAACAGTGATGCAGTGAACCTCAAAAGATAAAAACTAATTTTTCATCAAACAGGGAATGATGGTGGATGCATTATTAGTCCCTTACCTTCGTATAATGTGTTTCCAAGTCCACAAGAGCTCTTTCCTCTGGAGTTTTTGCCCTTAAGAAACGGAATGCAAGAGATAGCATCTGCCCATCTAGCTACAGAAGCAGAGAGAAAAACTTAACTCAGTGCCAGGGATAGTCGAAAATTATAATTAGTCCCTCTATGTAGCATTTCCTTTGCATTTCGCAACATTGAGCGTGTTCAGTTGCACAAATATTGTATGCAATATGCAAATACCAGAACTTCAGTACCTTCGGGAAGCATTGAAAGCCACCTCCAGTAACATTAAGCAATGCCAGCGAACATAGCCTGTGAGGTGCCATTGCCGCTAGCTTGCAAGCAATCATGGCACCTGATTGCCCAGAGATAACAGGGTCAATGCCTAAAGCTCACAAATTTCAAGAACAGAGTCCCAAAATTGAAAGACACGCAAGAAAAAAAAAAAGGACTTGCCCATGGAGTGGCCAAAGACGTGAGCTTTCTTCCACCCCAAATGATCCATCAAGGCCAAGGCATCCGTCGCCATGATTGCCGTCCTGCCAGATATGAGAGAACACGTTTGAAATCAAATACTCATGAGACCCACCGCCAATTTTGACTTTTCCTACACATGAATCATATCTTCCCCATCACGTTCACGCGGAAATGAGTGATTCCCGTCTCTCTTTCTTCCCCATCACTCATTTCCTCGTGAAAGCTATTGTGCCAGGACGCGAGTGAAATGTGGAATCTCTCGTCGAAAGCTACATGCAGCTGCTGTCGTCCACCAGATCCCCATGTACGGTCCTTCTGGACCGCAAGGGGAGGAAGCAATCATGTGGTATCTACCGAACGGTACGGCCCACCGATCGTTCCGGCCATTGCAATTTGCAAACGACGACGGGGAGGGAGGATTTGGATCTGCTGGAGGAGGGGATACTCACGAGTAGTAGGATTTGTTGGGGAGCACGGAGCTGCGGCCGACGCCTCGGTTGTCGAAACAGCAGACCTCGATGCCATCGCCGCCGCCGGCGGCCTCGTCCGCTTCCGCGGGGGCCGCCTCCGCCGCTCCGGCCGCGCCGACACCGGCCTCCTCGTCCGGCCGCACGGCCTCGTCGTCGGCGGGCTCCAGCGACCCGGTCAGCCCCTTTATCTGCGGGCCCCACGAGTCGTGCGTCCCCGCCAATCCTTTGATTCCGACCCAAACCAAACACACAAACAAACCGTTTCCCATCTCAGCGAAAAGCGCAACAAGGAACCCAAAAAGTAATCTTTATTACTGCTACTACATGAGAAAAGAGGAAAAAGGAACAGGATTCCTCCTCCTCCTCCTCCCGATCGAGGTCCGGGGGAGATCGGCGTGCGTGCGTACCGATGATGAGGAGCACCTTGGTCGCGCCGCGGCCGTAGCGGCGGTAGAAGAGGCGGACGCCCTCCCACTTGTCGCCGTCGGCGTAACTGCCCACCTCGCAGTAAGGCATTGCTGCTCGCCGGCGACTCTCCTACTCCTGATTCAGCAAGCGCGTCTCGTTCTCGTTACCGCCGCCGCGCGCGGTTGGTTTTTGGCTTTGACCGTTTCGAGGGGGATTCGGTCCGGGAATGGAATGGGCGGGGAGGCGAGGCGTCGTTGCCTGGAAGGCAGCTGGAAACGAGGAAATGCGCAGAGGAAAAACGAGGGGTTGGGGGGAGAGCGGAGGCGGAGCTGCGGAGGAAAAGGCCGGTTATTTATAGCCGCCGGAGTCGGAACGGGCGCCGCGGCGCGAGGGGGAAAGGAAAAGAAGGCGCGGGAGGGGCGGCCCGACGGGACGGGCCGTCCGGAGCCGGGAACACGTGGACGGATGGCGCGGGCGGATATGAGCGGGACGGAGACACGTCGGCGCGTCGCCGTCGGCTGAGTCAAACCGGCCGTGCCGCGAGGATAAATTATGGATGGGTCTGAGGTCCATGTTTTTTGGGAGGGCAATTTTATTTCGTCTGTTCGCCGGCTTTTTCGTGCCTGCCGATTTGGACTGGATAATGAAGCGAGTAGCGATTGGAACGCGGTATTGTATCGTGCTTTTGCAGTCTCACAAGTCACGAGCGTGATTATTCACAAAAAAAAAAAGTCACGAGCGTGATCGTGCTGTGACTGAACGACCGGTGAGTGCTGCCGAGTCCTGTTATTCTGGAACAGAGGGAACCGGTTACGTTGGACATTTGGACGGCCAGCTTTCAGCCTTTCACAGCGGTCAGGAGCTGATCATGCCCTCTGCGTCATTCGTCGAAATCTGTTTGTCTTATAAGTTGTATTCTTTTTTGCTAATTAGCAGTATTTATCTCATAAAAACTCAATAAACAGTATTTTTTTAATTATGATTTTTCAGATAAGCAAAGAGGCTCTAAGTTTTTTAGAGAAGTGGACAAAAGGAAACTTGTGAAAATGCAGGTCGGAAGTTCAGGTTCTTAATCAAAGAAAGCAAGCTGAGGTCTTGATTGCTCAACGATTACAGTATAAAGCTCAATAGGATTCATTATATGTATATTTGCTTCTACATGTAAATGCTAATTTCTACACGTATGTTTTTTTTCGCCCTGTTCACTTGAATTTATCAACAGTAGCGATCGGCGTCAGCAGACAATTCAGCAAGCCAAATTCCAGCCTTCAACGCTTCTAGCATCGCTCGGGCCTTGTTTAGTTCCGAAAAGTAAAAAGTTTTCGGTACTGTAGCAATTTCGTTTGTTTGTGATAAATATTATCCAATCATGGATTAACTAGGATCAAAAGATTCGTCTCGTGATTTACAGCTAAACTGTGTAATTAGTTTTTGTTTTCGTCTATATTTAATGTTTCATGCATGTGCCACAAGATTCGATGTGACGGGAAATCTTGAAAACTTTTTGGTTTTCAGGGTGAACTAAACAAGGCCTCGCTCTCCCTCCGTTCATCAGTCCATACCACAGTTTGGAGTCTGGAGACCCGGTCCAGCCCCGGGCGCTGTTGAGTGCCGGGCAAACCGCACGCGGTACGCGTGCGTGCGTGGGCGCATGGCCGCAGGCACACAGTGCGCGCTGACTCGGCTGTCCGATCGGATGGGAGGCGCGCGCCGGGCGTCGCCGCCCCCGGGGCCCCGCGCACCGTCCCTGTCGTCGGCTGCGGCCGCACCTGGGCCCGGCGTGGCCGCTCGGTGCCGCCCCCGCGCTCGGTGGTGGTGGTGCTGTTGTTGGTAGCTGCTTCCGCTCAGCACCGGCACGGGTGCGCGGGCGCGGTGATCCATCAGACGCACACTACCATCGGCCTGACGCGAACCACCGGCCGTCCATGACGGATACCTTTCGCTCCGCTCTGTTTCTTGCTAAACCTTTTTGTACACGTGCCTCGTGTCGGCATCGGAGATCACCCGAACACCCACCGAATCGTGGGAATTCTCTTTCAGGACTGCAGGGGATTGTGACCGAGAAGGAAGGAATCCAGTCATCCGGATCCGTTCTGTTCAGGTGTGTGTACAGAGATAGGGGCTACAGTCTAGAGTGTCTGGAATTGTTTCTTCACTGGCCTTGTTTTTAGATAAAAAAAATTTAAATTTTGCTACTGTAGCACTTTCCAGAGAGCCCCGCACGAACGTGGCCTGCGCACAGCCTCCTGTGCCGTTGCTGCTCTATGTGAGGTCGCGTCTATTGGTGCCACGTCCGAGTGGTGGATTTAATCTAAGAGTACAGATAAAAATAATATAGTTTATCAACATGAACATAACATAATTAGATTACTAAACGATAATAATATAGTTGTGAATATAGAGTGTTGAGACTGTTGTATGGACTGAGCAGACTAACAATTATATATAACAATGTATTATACATATACATATTATTAAAGGTTATATATACTAAATGTTTTTCAAGAAACTTTGGGAGGACATGCTACTATTGTAGATCCGTCCCTGCCCCAATTCGTATGAGTACAAGGGCACACGTGTAGAGGAAGATCTCCGCACATCCACAGCTCATGTTGAGGTCCGAAGCCGTTGATGGAGAAACAAGGTCAGCATTTTGGTTCGACTTTTGCTGGCTGCACAATGTGGTTAAAGATGGAGATAGTCCTCCAAATAAATACTCGTGGTTCTTCACTAGTGTAATTTAATGAGCTAAATAGACATTTTTTCTTTATTTTTTTATTTATTTTATTTAGTTACACTAGAGAAGAACCGGGGTACTCATTTGGAGCACCGTTCCCCATCCTTAAATGTGGTACACCAGCTACGGCATGTGAAAATTAGATCTTGTTTAGTTTTCAAAAAAATTCAAGATTTTTTGTCACATCAAATTTTTAGACATATACATAAAACATTAAATATAGTTAAGAAAAGAAATTACACAACAAATCATTTAAACCTAGTTAGTCTATAGTTAAATAATAATCATCAAATACAAATAAAAATACTATAGTAACCAAACCCAATTTTTTTTAGGAACTAAACAAGGCCTTAGACTACCCGTCCAATCTCACAGTAGATGGGTTGCAGAATATTTAGTACGATTTTTCAACCATTTTTTGTCAACCAACAGAAATCTGATTTTAAACATATCCAAACAATGTCATAAACATTACCTCGGGGTCATGTGGAGTGCAATATATGGATCGACTCTGCCTCACGATACTTATGTCTTCATAGATGTGGTATTCTCCATGACTAACCTCGATCAACCCTCTTCCAAAAATAGGCATACAATGTGTTCTTTCTTAAAAAAATTAGTAGGACCTGTTAACCAGACTCGGTTCTTGTGTAGCATAGGAAAGACATCACCTCTAAAAAAAGACGCTCAACTTTCTATGCATGCTACATTCACCTCCCTCACAAAATATATCCACACAAGGCGTAGTAGTTTTTGTAGAACTTTTCTAATACTTGTACCTGCCATAATCCTCGAAAGGCGCTCGAGTTATGTCTTTCTAACCCAATATTATCCAATAACTAAGTCACACTATTTTGTCTAGTCATATATGCCTCACCGTGCATTGAGACACACAACCATATTTCGTTAGCACCAAAGAGCCAAGCCACACGACAATATGCAATATCACATCACGTGCTCCATGACATAACAGTAGAATGTAAATAGCATGTGCATACAAGTAAAGCATGCTAAACCTATCATTGAGTATATTAGGGCGATAGGTTATGATAAGGCAAAGGATCAAACAATGAATGTCTACAATACCAACCTACCGTAAGATATAATAGGATTATAGCACCAATACATCTAGTTATATGTTCAATAGGGTTATATGAGTGGGTGGATGTAAAAATCCTCATTATTAGGGATGTCATCACCCTGGTCCTTCGTTTACCCATAGTCCGTTAGGACCTTCTCCTACAAATCCTCTAATGCTAAAGACACAAAAACAAGATCAAACAAGTAAACAACCATAGATATCACATAAAATCGAATCCCAACAAAAATATAAGTTCAAAATACACTTATACATACTTTTATCACGTATAGTTTATTTTTTAAGATTAGCTCTTATTTTCCTATTTCAAAAAAAACACATAACATTTTCAATATGGTGGCACCTTGTGGACATAGGGAGCGAGGGGCTGACAAGTAGCCCTAGGGGCAATGGTTGTTAGGATCTATATCTTTCATCGTGAACCTCTGAAGGGTCGAGATGGCGGACTAGAGGGGGGGTGAATAGTCCTTTCTAAAATTTATTACGCCGGCTAACCAAAACAAATGCGGAATTAAAACTATCGGTCTAGCCAAGACTACACCCCTCTATCTAAGTTCTCTAGCACCTTGTAAAAGATCCTAAACAAGCAAACAAAGTGCTACCTTAGCAAGAGCTCACCTAACCAATTCTAGAAGCAAGGTCACACAAACCTATGCCACGAGTACTTTGCAAACCGGGGAGCTCCTACACAACTAGTAAGCAAAAGCACAAAACTCCTAAGCTCACTAGCAATGCTCAATAACAAGGCAACCAATGCCAAATTAGAGAGCGCAAAATACTTAGCTACACAAACTAAGCAATGTGACTAACAAGGTTACACAAACCAAATTAGTCACGCAAGGGGAACTACTTCTAGCTACACAAGCAAGAAGGTAACTAGCAAGCTACACAAGCTAACTAACTACAAGAGCAACTACACAAGCACAAATAAATGAATGTAAATACAAGCTTGTGTTAGGGACTTGCAAACCAACGAGAAGAACAAAGTTGACACGATGATTTTCTCCCGAGGTTCACTTGGTTGCCACCAAGCTACGTCCCCGTTGAGACAAGCTCCAAGGTTGCCGCCGGTCCTCTTGCTAGTGGTGACCCGCAAGTCACACTCTCCCACGTGGAGTGCTTACCACAAGCTCTAGCACTTGACCCGGCCGGACCACTTGTCGCTCTTCACGTCTCGCTCAACTAGAGTTGCTCTTCGCGATCCCCGCGGGGTGAGCACTGTACCCCTCACAATCTCTTCTCCGGAGCACCGCACAATCTCCTTGCGTGCTTCGACGGAGTCACAAGCCACCAAGCCGTCTAGGAGGTGGCAACCTCCAAGAGTAACAAGCACCACCGGCTTGCAACACGAACACCTAGTGCCACTCGATGCAATCTCTCAATGCAACGCACTAGAATCACTCACTTGCTATTGATTCGCACTCTCGCAAGCACAAGTGAGTTAGAGGCTTTCCTAGCACTCCCCAAGCATGGACACTAAGTCCCAAGGGTGCTCAGCACCAGCCAAGGCTGGCCACCACTTCTATTTATAGCCCCAAGGGCTAAACTAGCCGTTGCCCTTTCACTGGGCAAAACCCGAGGGCACCGGACGCTCACAGGGAGCCACCGGACGCTCAACCCCCAGCGTCCGGTGCTCACCTGACAGCCACGTGTCACTAGCCGTTTGAAAACGACCGTTGCCGCCAACGGCTACTGCGCACGCACGCCTGCACAGCACCACCGGACGCTCTACTGCGACACACCGGACGCGTCCGGTGCACACCGGACTCGTGCGTAGAGAGCTTCGCAAACTCGCACGGTCACCGGACGCAAGCCACCGGACGCACCCTGAGCGTCCGGTGCTCACCGGACTCATGCGCAGAGAGGGTCGCCAAACCACCCGCACACCAGACGCTGAGCATCGGACTTACTCCGGTGCGTCCGGTGCACTCTGCTACACCCGACAGCACACCGAACGCTAAAGGCCAGCGTCCGGTGCCTCCGCGCAGAGCGTGCGGTCAGCGAGAAACACTCCCGTGACTTCTCCAAATTTCCCACCGGCGCAATAGAAAATATGCACTTAATTTTCTCAAAAGCGCTGAATCCCGCCGAACCCACACCTCTCTCGACCCTAGGAACACCACCTCCTTTGTAAAGTGTGCCAACACCAACAAGTGTACACCACCATGTGCACGTGTGTTAGCATTTTCACAAACATTTTCCCAAAGGAGTTAGCCTCTCAAACTTGCCACGCCACTCGATCCTTACACGTATGCAAAGTTAGATCGCTCAAGTGGCACTAGATGACCGATATGCAAACAAGTTTGCCCCTCTTGATAGTACGGCCATCTATCCTAAATCCGGTCATAAACTTCTCTACACACCTATGACCGGTGAAATGGAAAAGCCCTAGGTTATACCTTTGCCTTGCGCTTTCCATTCCAACTCCTCCAATGTTGATGCAACACATGCATCAACCAATCACCAAATGATATGATCCACTTCATATCATCACATGACCGTATTGGTTCCTCGATCTTGACCTCACTTGCTCTTCACCGTTGCCTCGGTCCATCGGCGCCAAGTCTTGCTCAAGCTTCACCGTCACACGCGGTCCCTCGCTTCAAAGCCTCCGACTTGCCCTTCACTCTTGCAACCGGTCCATCAAGCCAAGCCTCATCTTGATCTTCTCCACCTTGGTCACATGACTCCATGTTATGTCTCATATGCAATGAGCTCCTCCATCATCACATCATCACCTGTGGACTAATCTTCTGTGTATCTCACATAAACACTTATTAGTCCACCTTAAGTAGTCACTCAATTACCAAAACCAAACAAGGACCTTTCAACCTCTTCTTCACCATTCGGTGTTTTTTCTTAACTATTAACGATTGCAGGAGACATCATTATGTGTGAGACACTCGCAAATGATATCATTTCCTGGGAGGCACTCGTAAGTGCAAGGTCATCTTCGTCAAGCCAGAGGGCATAGCCGCGTCCAAGGGGCCGAGGCGTCCAACAAAGTCATCCTTATGAAGCCTAACATGAACTAAACTCTGAAGGGTGCAACATACACAAAAATAATCATTCTCTCCAATTGGGATTTCCAAATGTTGAAAGGACTAAAATGCTCCTATTCTGTAGAAATGTGTCCAAGATCTAGCCTTAGAGTAGAAGCATTTTCGGTCCACCTGTTGTAGCCTTAACACTATAAATAGTGTTCCTCTTCAATGAAGAGAATCAACCTCTCCACTCTACTACACTTGCATTTCGGTTACCAACCATCCGAGGCTAGGGGTGAGGACTGCAACGATTAAATCATATGAAAACCTTTTTTTATATGTCAGTATGTTGTCCATCATCTGACATAGTGCGTTAAGAAACAAATATTTTTTCTTGAGTACACTAGATGTGATCTTTTGTTTCTGTGATACTATGAATTGCATCCAACAATGTTTGAAGTAAATATGGCAACACCTTTGTATGGACTCATTTTCAAAACATATATTTCCAATTTCGACAATGCTCTACATGGCCATTTAATTAACTGCCCAGAGACGATGTGACATGTTCGCTCGTCTGAAAAGTTATAGCTAAAAATACTGATGGTTGACCAACCATGGACCGACCCAAAGTTGGCTTCTGCTCGAAGGCTCCCCACCTAGCGCTCCCGTCCGCCTCCCATCCGGCCCCCTCCCGCCTGTCTCCGGCGAGCTCGCAGGAGTGCGCAGGGAAAAGAGGCCCGTCCTCAATAGCTCGTAGATTTAGCTGGTACTTATTTCTAGTTTCAATTTGGTGTCTATATGGCTGTAGCCTGTTGTGGTACAAGCTACCTGGAGCGTGCCGCCGCTGCCGTTGTCATCGTCGAGTTCTTCATCGGCTTCTCTATCTGCTTCGTTGCCACCTCCAAGGTTAGTACGAATAAAATAAACTCGTCCACTCAAGCAGCTCCATCTTCATCCATCCCCATCGCCGGTTGCTTCAGTTTCCATGCCGCTGCCCCCGATTCGACCGGAGTTGAGGTCGATTTAAGGACTGCGCCTATGGATTGGATCCCCTTGTCGGTGGATTTGGTTCCTGGTCTTGGTCACCCACCTCCTCTTTACCCCGGTTGCGTCTTCCGCCTTCACTGACTTCGCCTGGCCACACGCCTCATCCCCTCCACAGCAGCCTCTGGTACTGGTGATTTCTTCTACAGCAAGGTGGCTCCCGTCCTGGTGCTTGTCCGACAGCACCCCCTAGGACCCTGGTTCAAGCCTCATCTCCAACCTCCGGCGACAGCAACTTCGACTAAATCCTTCAATCGCCGTCGTGCTCTTTCTTGGTTGGCTCGACTGGCCCGCCTTCAACCAACGCTTTGCATGATCATTCTGCCCGAGTGTACTCATCCTTGACGCCCATGTGACCCTCCATCGGTGGCTTCGTCATCTCCGGCGCCACAAACAGTGTCATCTTCGTTCTGTTCAGAGCTTTATTGTAATTTGGTCCTTTTTTAAAGACCTGTCTGTAAATTGGGCTGCTATAATATAATATATCTATGTTTGTTGTCAAAAAAATACTGATTGTTGATTTATTATGAGAGAAAAACACTTCTGAATGGCTAATAGATTCAACGATAAGTTCAAACAAAAGAGGGCCAAGACATCAATATTTAGATGTGCCTAATTAAAAAAAAGGACAATTCAGTGTGAATTATTCGGAGGTACCTAGTACATCAATACCTAGATTCAACAACCTTTGCTTCCAATAGTTGTATTGAAAAATATTTAGAACTTATTTTTCAAATATATACTAATGTTTAATGTTCTTTTAGTATTCACTATGCAATATATATTTGCTGAGGTTCGATCATTTGTTATATATTTGCAGTATACGTTGGATCTATCTTTCCAAAATTGAGACACTGTAATAATTATATGTAAAAAGATGAATGATTTGAACATCATGTAAAAGTTACACATTTCATATAATTTTATTTTTTATTTTATAAGATATAATTTGATAGTAGCCATCTATTTTTCATTCGCACAAGTAAAATAATATTTTCTAATTCAAAATCATGACAGTATCTATAAACATAAAATCATCATGGTATAACCTATGCACAGGGTAACCTGTAGTCTAGTATACTGTGCAAAACTTTTAGTTTTAAATGCCAAGTTAGTCGTAACAGTGGGTTGTAAATAGCACACAGCGAAGATCAAACTTATTTTTTTTCCCGTCATGATACAACACACACAAATTTGAAGAGTAAAGTCCACTAGCATCTACGAACCTGTCTGGATATATCATTTCCGTTCCTAAATTGTTCGTTTCTGGTTTTGTTTAGTTCACCCTAAAATTCTAATTTTTTAAAAAGATTTTCTATCGTATCAAATCTTTGGACACATGCATAGAGCATTAAATATAGATAAAAAAATAACTAACTATACAGTTAACTATAATTTACGAGACGAATCTTTTGAGCCTAGTTAGTCTATGATTATACAATAATTTTCAAACACAAACAAAAGTGCTACAGTAGCCAATTCAAAAATTTTCGCCAACTAAACAAGGCCTATGTCCTCAAACTTGTTTGCTTATGTCATCTAAGTCCCTAAATTCACAAATTCTTCGTTTAGGTCATCAAACTCGTTGTTTATGTTATCTAAGTCTCTAAACTTGGAAATCACCTGTTTAGATTCTCAAACTTGTTTGACAATGTCATTTTAGTCTCTAAATTACAAATAATCTTTTTTAAAAATTATATTAGATTAATAGCTGGGTAGATAAACAAGTTACAAATACTCTAGATTATAAAAGTATCTAGGAAACCTAAATTATAACCACGCTGCTAACATTGGTAGAGCCAGAGGCTAGCAGGGGCCATGGCGCCCCCCAAACACAGTACATTTTTTATACCCCTGTAAATATTCACTTTATGGCATAATAATACATCGAATTAGCTATTTTTTTATAATATTATGATTTTTCCTTATAAATAACGTATATAAAAACATTAAAAAGTTATTGAAAAATAGGTATATATTTATCACATCTAGACATGTCATTATATTTGCCCGGTCCTCTTAATCGAAATGGAGGCTCAGCCTCTGGCTGCGAATAATTCTAAATCTCAAAATCTACAACACTTTGTAGCATGGATGACCACACAGACAAACACTTGACGAAAGGCCTGAGAACATATATCTAACGAACGACAACCAACATTCATGTAGACGGAGTTAAGAAACTTGTTCTTTTTGATACCTTCCTTGTTCTTTTTTCTACCACCAAAGAAAGAAGAAGACTAATCTGAAATTTATTCTTCCTAATATTTTATTGTGGCCAGATCTAACCACAATAAAACGATGAAGATGGCGGAGAAAATTATTTTATAGTGGCGACGCCATCTCTGCCTTAATGTCGACGTCCGAAAATAAAAGTCTTACTGCCATCAATCCAGCGAACAGAGCCGCTATGAAGAAAATGATTTCAACTTGCCATCTCGTCGTCGCCGGAGAGGAGAAAATAAAACCCCAAAACCAAGAAATTTGGCATGAAAAGGCTCTAACCCTAAAGATTCATTCAATTTTAAAAACTTATTAAAAATGATGGATCTCTACTATATGCCGAAGAGAGAGGGGTACCAACGATGGTGGAGGTGGGAGGAGTGGCGCGGCGTTGAGTCGCAAGACCCTAGCGGTGGCTACATGTAGGTCGCATAACTCCTAGAAAAGACTGAAATTTGATCAAATCAAATTCCATATTTAGATCTTTGGGTTAGTCTAAACGGACCTAAAACTACCACTATGCTAATATGATTTGCTCACATATCACCTCCATCTTTCTTCTTCATTCTAGCGATATAACTAGGGCGACATGGCTGGAGGCTTGGGGTGCTAGATCATGAAACCTGATCTAGACCTATTTAGATTTGACTCTAAATCCTAAACATAGATTTTGAATCTGATTCGGCGATTTGTGAGTTTAGACCTAAATCTTATACTCTTATAAAACTAAACCCCACTAGAGAATTATCTCAACATGCAAGCTATCCACATCAACAATCCACTAGAACTTGCAGTTATAGCCAACTGGTACATATAATTATGATAGTTATCTCTTCATCCACTAACATGCATTTAGTTGGCCAGCCAAACCATTCACCAAAATTAATTTAAGATAGTTTCATCCATATAACTATAAATATAAATAGTCTAATTTCTTTTTAAATTATCTGGAATCCCTGCAGCAACGCGCGGGGTATTCTTCTAGTAACCTAAACGAACAAGTTTAGAAGCTTAAATAAATTATTTACGAATTTAGAGATCTAAATAATATATATTATGAACAAATTTAAGAGTTTAACCCTAGTGACACAATGAGACCACCAATCACTTTACTCAAACTTAATTATCTTGTCTTCTCTTTTGTTTGTGACTCTGCGTTGAAAACGGAAGAAGAAAAAATCAGAAAAGAAAGGGCTACCTAGTGTTTTGTGTTTTTATTTTTATTTTTTATGGCTACCCTAGTATGTATTACAGCTTACAGGAAAACCAAAAACCCTTAGCCGAGGATGCGAGGCGAGGATCCATCGGCTCGTGAGACGTTGCTCCGAGTAGCGACGATTGAAGGAGCCGTCGCCGCCGCCGCCGCTTGCCGCTGCGCGCCCCCGCCCCCGTCCGGTCTCTCCCCCCACGCCGATCTGCTACTCCCAAGCCGGTGGCCGGAGTTCGCGCGGCCCTCGGTCTCACCCGGATTCGGCGTCCGAGCCATCGCTAGAGCTCGCACCCTCTGCGGGACCGCCTGCTCGGTTCTTTACATTCACCGCTTCGTGCCTCGTTCCCTGCCGCGACTCCTCGACTTCAACGCCCTCGCGAGTCGCGAAGCCGCGACGGCGCTGCTGCTGCACGAAGGCGCCCGGTGAATCTCCGACTTGACTCCGGCGAGACCACGACGGCGACCTTCCCTTGTCTCCCCACTGGCTGCGGCCCCTCGCCCCCTCTGCGGTGACTGCTGGCCGCCTGGCTGCCCAACCAGGTGAGAAGCGAGATCCAAATCTCCATTCTTATTTCTCCATAGTCTATACTCTCAGCAACATTTGACAATTCTTAATTCTTAATTCATATCCAGTGTGTCTTAGGATGGAAAGATATTATGGTAAGAAATATGTTATATCCATTGGTGTACTGTGTACAGTGAGCAAATTTTTCTCGATCCGCCACTAAGTATATACATGATTCTTGATTCATACACACTAACTTTGATTTTTAGCAAAATTTATCGCACCCATGTCCTGTATTGAACCCGTCCCTGTCTGTGAGTGCCACCAAGAATTTGACGGCACAAGTTTCTACTAGGAAGGAAGGAGTGCAGTGATTAAATTGAAAAAAAAGAAAAGATTTTGCTATGTCTGTTTGGTCTTTTTTGCATGCGAGTGAATTGGGGAATTGATGAAGGGGAAAAATGGCTCCCCAAAAACCTTTGTTTTTGAAGAAGATAACTGTAAGGGAAATGGGAAACATGGTTCCAAAAGTCTCTTTTTTATTGAGTCTGCATACATTTTGTAAATGAATATGATGGATGTTTTATATAGGCTTGGAACTGAACAGAACATCCATTCAAAATTTCACAGATTGATATGAGCTGATCATCCCTGGCTGTGTAGTTCCTTCTGCAATGGTTTACTGCACTCACTGCGCTGATTACTGTCCCTCCATAAAGGACCCTGACAAAGGATACATGTGAGATCTCCCTGTTCTTTCTATATTATTCTTATGGGATACCTTGCAAAACCAGTCAGTATGATTGTTATGAAGATGACCTTATTTACAACTCTGTTAATGGTTGGCCATCAAAGTTTCATAAACGCAATTGAAGCTCTTGTGCTTGTTTGTTCATATGAAAGATGGCATGTTTCATGATCAGATGTTGTGGTACATGTGGGAAGGTTCTTGATCAGGAGGTATACACTGAGGAGCCTACTTTTGTTAAGGGTAACACAGGGGAGGTTGGTTTTATCTCCATGCTTTATAATCCTTGAGTTTTTCTTTTTTGTTTACCAATTGCTGAGATTTGATATATTTTGGGGCTACACAGAGTCGCTTAGCTGGAAGTATTCTTGCAAGTATTGAGTCTGGATATTCGATTTCTCATCAAAGAACCTTAGACAAAGGTATGGTTTTAGGGCACTTATTTATTTTACTTTCCTTGGTACTCCAAAATCTCTTTTTTTTGCTTTATTTTACCAGGGAAGGATGAGATTAGACAGATTGTCAATAACTTAAATGTCAGTGGTGGAGAAACTATCGTTAGCAAGGCTTATCGCTTCTA
This sequence comes from Sorghum bicolor, assembly GCF_000003195.3. Classification (NCBI taxonomy): domain Eukaryota; kingdom Viridiplantae; phylum Streptophyta; class Magnoliopsida; order Poales; family Poaceae; genus Sorghum; species Sorghum bicolor. The sequence goes on from NC_012878.2 coordinate 56,021,611, forward strand.
TGAGGTATGTGTTTCCGTTGTCAGTAAGTTGTAAGGTTATTTAAATGGAATGCAGCATCTTGATATTGATGTTTCTTTGTTCTGAAGCGCAGCTAGCTGTTGACCGTAATTTTACCAGGGGCCGTAGAACAACCCATGTTGCAGCTGCTTGCCTTTACATTGCCTGCAGGTATACTAAAACCTAATTGTAGGTTCACTACTTTCTTTGTTGGAACGTCAGAAGCATTTAACCTATTCTACTAACTTCAGTTCGAATGTGAACATTCACTGTGCGACTTGCCCCCTCCCTAGCCACTTTTGTTGGACTACTAGTAGTTAATGTTATATATTACCTTCTTTTTTTTTTCTTTTTTGAGAAACTCCTACAAGTTACTTTTCTATCATATCCTTCTTTAAACTTGCAAAAAGGTTTCTCTTGTCAGATACTTAGATTGAAAATTGAACTAATTGACTGCAGGTATACTAAGTGCCTTTTGACTTTATGCCTCGTGTTTATAGCCTCTAATTAGAAAAGTAAATACTTGACCTTGAGAAGGTCCCTCTCAGTGGCCCATAAGGATTAGGATGTTTTAAATGCCTAAACTGTAACACAACTACGCAAGTAAGCTTTTCCATACCATATAAACACATGTCAAACCCATTCAAGAGGCTTTGTTATATTAAATAAAACCTATTCCCTGCACATTTACTATACTTTCTAGTGAATGCCCTACCACTGTAATCTGTTGTTACTAAATTAATAAATTTTCTTTCGCAGACTTTATTAGCAGCCAGGATGTATTAGACTTGTGGGTCCTTTTTATTTCTTTTACCTAATACACCATGAAGCATGAGTAACATTTATACCATCATCTATTTCTTCGAAAAGCTCTTATGTTTCATTAATTATTCCTGAACTCACAATTTAATTTATTTTATCTTTCTCAATTCTCAAAACACTGCTTTTCGCCTTCATGCTTTTGTTAGTGTATGTTGCAAAGTTTATTTTGTTTGTTTTTTTGAGCAAGCATTGTAGTACTAATGTTCGGTTTCTCCAACTTTTCTTGCCAGGCAAACTAAGAAAGCTTATCTTCTTATTGATTTCTCTGACTATCTCCAAATAAGCGTGTGAGTATACCAACTCTTTGGCCTTCTATATGACTCAATGAAGGGGCTCATTTGGATTTTCTTTCAGTTATGTCCTAGGTGCTGTTTTTCTCCAGCTCTGCCAAGTTTTGCTACTCGCAGATCATCCAGTTGTTCAGAAACTTGTAGATCCCAGCCTTTTCATCCATCGTTTTACACACCGTAAGCTGATGACATATGTTGCATTGTATATTTCCTTCGTTGGATCTGCTGTATGTAGTTTGTGCTATTGTTTGAAGGGTTGAGGTATCCACAAATATTTATATGCTGCATTGTATATGGCCATCAGGTTGGCACAGGAGTTGTTGTCTGCAGGTTTTGATTAATGGCATTGTGTGTTCGGCTAATCCGTTGAGTGCAATCTGAGACTCATCTTCATCTAATCTCACCTCATGGCTAATTGAAAATTGTGCCATTGAACAATCTGTAGACTGCTCATGTTTTTTGTGCAAACGTTGTGATTTAAATGCCATATGGGCTATGTTTGTCAGAACATTCTACGTGTGCTATTCTGTTTGTTGCAACTAACGGGATCCTTATGTGAGGATTGACCTGAAGTAGTTCCCCCTATTTATGTACATGGGTCTGATTTTGAGGATTTTATATATTGGTTTTGTTTTTAGGTTTGCTCGGAAAAAGAGATAATGCTGTCTCAGACACAGCTTTACGCATTGTAGCTAGCATGAAGAGAGATTGGATGCAGGCAGGCGTTTCTTCTTTCGTTTTTCTTCCATAATTATAATTTTTGTTTCACAAGGCTGTGACTGGTTTACTGCCTTGCTCTACGTTGCAGACTGGGAGGAAGCCAAGTGGATTGTGTGGTGCAGCATTATACATCGCTGCACTCTCTCATGGGAAAAATTACACCAAGGCAGATATTGTAAGTCCAGATGCTCATGATATATCTTGAACTAATTCAACAATCTATATTATGTATATTCTCCTTTGTCAGCCTACGACCTTTTGCTTTGAGTTTTAGTGATGGCATCAACTATGTTTTACGTTTGCAGGTCTCTGTTGTGCATGTGTGTGAGGCCACTCTAACGAAGCGATTGATAGAGTTCGAAAATACCGATTCTGGCAGCTTAACAGTATGTTCCTTTCTTCCACAAAATTTCCAAATTTGTTGAAATTTATAGTATTTAATTGAAATTCCTTGTGATATTCTGCAATTTATTCTTGGGACACTGACTGCAGACTGCTAAGTGTTAACTCATGCAGTGTTGTTCTCATTGGAACAGAGTCATTTGTTGGTAAGCTGCTATTGTGCAGCATACTGAATTGCTCTGCCAAAGCATGAGCTGTATTGTTTATGGCCAGGATTAGATCTCATGCTAACGGTTTGAAATTCCAATTTTTGGGAAAAAGCTCAGATCCGTGGCGATACTGGTCCTTTCTAAGTAACTGTTAGGAACCAGTATTTTGTCCATGGATGCACAATTTTAGGCTGGCCATTTGTAGATCTGTTCCCACACAGAATTGCCAGTACCTAGCTAGTTCCCTTTCAGAAACACATTTCATTAATTTGAATTTTTAATGCTTCTGGATTGTTATTAGTTGTCCTGCTACCTTTTACAGAACATAGGTCACTTGTGGATTTTCAACTCTGATCATGTGTAATACACTAATAAACAAGTACCAACCTTAAGGAGTTAGGAGGCAATAATAATGCGTCCCCTATGAAGAATGTATTGCTTCTGTTGTCATTCTTAATGTATGTTATCACCCGTGCATTTTTGAAACAGTTCTCTTAAGATGTGAGCATGCCTATATCTTCATGCCCTTTTGTTAGATTGAAGAATTTCTGGCAACAGCTGATGAATATAATGAAGAGCCTGTTCCAAAACATTCGCCCAAGTCTGGAGAAATCCTTTGCAAACACAAGAATAAAAAAGGTTTTGAACATTTTGCCCATGGACTTTGCGAAAAATGCTACAATAAGGTAGATCTTATCTACAATGCGCACAACACATTGATTTGCAGACTAGACTACATTTGCTTTTGACACTTTGTCTGATTGCCCAGTTCACTAAACTGTCGGGTGGACTAGAAGGTGGTGCTGACCCTCCAGCATTCCAACGAGCTGAAAAGAAAAGACTTGAAGCTGCTAAAAGGGCTGAAGAAGCTGCCACAGTTAAGGAGGCAGCGCTGGAAGAATCTCTTTGCAACACACAGAATTCTGAAGTTGAGAGTACCATAACTCCTAGAAAGGTAGTATACACATTGGCATGGCCTCAAGTTCTTTATTTTTCTCTTTTGGGGCTGGTGGGGTGGTGGGTGGGGTTGGGGCAGGGTTCACTCCCACTGCAAAGTAACGGTACCTCATAATCTGTGTGTGAATTTATGGAAACTTATCCTTATTATAAGTTTGTATACGAAAATAAATTTAGTTGACGATGAAACTTGCTATTCTTATATGTAGTTTCAATTTAGCCTGCATAAACAGAGGTTTTCATCCTCCTGACTATAAGAATCTATATAGTTTAGTTTCATAAGTTGATATCTTTGTTTAGTACTCCCTCCATTCTAAATTATAAGATGTTTTAGCTTTTCTAGCTGCATAACTTTTGTCATGCACTTAAGACATGTATGTCTAGATACATAGTAAAAATAATGTATCTAGAAAAGCCAAAACGTCTTATAATTTGGAATGTAGGGTGTATGTTTTCTGGTTGGACACGAAAAATGTCCTATAATCTCATTAGACATGCGATGTTACCTGTCGATTGTCACCTATGCGACCAGGTGATGATTAATACGTGAACAATTCTTTCCCTCTGCGGAACTTGTTTTTCCTGCAAGCAGAACATTTTCTACTTACCCCTTAATGGTGGACCATTTTTCTCGTCTAGGAACAGCTAAATGTTCTAGAAGAAAGAAAAAAAATCTTGTAGTGCTTGGCATTGGCACAGCCCTCAGTGGTGGCCACGGCTTGGGCTGTATCTATTCCATTCAAGCCATGCTCTGCCAAATGCTGTCAGCAACATAAATAAAATTTTACCATTAAAAAAATATCTTTGCATTCTTTTTTTTAGAATGTTTTTCTTTAATTCTTTGAAAGCGTTATTGGGTGGGTAGCAATACTAGGTGGGTACATGAAAGCCACCCCATGAAACGTATGTAGAAGTTTAGAACAATTTCTAAAATAAAGTTACCATATGCTGGCTGGAAAGCTGATGTTCTACAGTTATACAAATTGTCAAGAGGGAACTCAATTTCTAATATGAGATATGAAATTGGCAAAAAAGGATAAAAGGCCAAAAATTGGTATAACTGAGTTTGTCTTTTTCTTCATTGTTTCCCAATTTCACGTGTCAAAAGAAATGAAGTCTGATCTGGAAACTTTGCATGGTTGTGTATTATCACGTCCTCTACCTGTGAGATCTTTTTGGGATATTTTAAAACTTCACTCTTATTTTATGAACTTCTTTCCATTTTCTACCCAGGGCATGATTTCTATTAAATATGCACCCGGGTAACAAATTCATTTGGCACCACTGGGTTGGACCATTTAGACCCCAAACAACAGTAACGTCGTATGAATATTATAGAAGGATTAGCCACTATAATTATTAAATGGTGCATAATCTATTTTTGTTTCTGAATTTTGTGACGTGTGGCAATGTGACATGTTATCTCTTCGATTAGCTTTTTTGTTACAACTCTTGTGCTTATTTCCCACCTTTTTCTGTTCCCTGGGAACACACTCCGAACAGGGTTTAAGCGGACATAAATCTTCAACAGTTGGATCTGGTGAACTCATAAATGACTCTGTGCCACCCAAGGATCCTGAAGAGGGAGGTTTGTTACTTCCTGAACCCATCACACGCTGCAATAATTTCAGTTTTCCTGTTTTGAATCCTTTTTTGAAAGCTGGATGCTATCTTACATCCTTAGGTGAAAATTGTGAAGGCAATGCTGATTCAGAAAGCCTTTCTGACATCGACGATGCAGAGGTGCTTTCTCAATGAGTCCTTTTTATCATATTTTTCAGGACTATTTCATTGCACAAGTAGTTAAGAGGTGTAGTGATAACAAAACAAGCCTTTGCAATTTGTTGTAATGCTATCTATCAATTTTGTAGGTTGATTGGTACCTTCACAATGAGGAAGAAAAACAGTATAAAAAGATTATCTGGGAGGAAATGAACAAAGAATACCTTGAGGTAATTAGGTAACTCAATCTATGGTCGCATTTTTTTCATCTTGACTAGAGAATGCTACTACCTGTTTTTTTTTTTTTTTTTTTTTTTTACAGGAACAAGCAGCCAAGGAAGCTTTGGCAGCTGAATTGGCAGCTAGAGGGATTGTTGTGGAAGAGGGAAAGAAGAAAGTAAGAAACACTTTTGGGCGATCAAACTTCCTGTTTACCATTTTAAGTTGAACCGTATGATTATCTGTGGCTGTTTGAAAACATAGAAACGAAGACGTAATGAAGACACCAAGAGCTCGACACCTGCTGAAACACCGGCAGAAGCCACATACAACATGCTGAAACGGAAGGTATTCACTTGTGCTGACACATACAATCCAAAATAAACTTGTCCTTTGGACACTGCATGGACATTCTGAACCTGATGTGCAAACAAACCGAAAGCCTGAAATTCAATATTCAGGCCTTGTTTAGTTCTCTGGGTGAAAAGTTTTTGGATAGTATAGCACTTTCGTTTGTATTTGGCAATTATTGTCCAACTATGGACTAACTAGGCTCAAAAGATTCGTCTCGTAAATTACAGGCAAACTGTGTAATTAGTTATTTTTTTTATCTATATTAATTGCTCCATGCGTGTTCCGCAAGATTCGATGTGATAAGGAATCTTGAAAAGTTTTTGGATTTCGGGTGTAACTAAACAAGGCCTCAACTTCTCTTCTCACAGGGACTTGGTTCAAAGATCAATGAGGGAGCTGTTGGCGAATTGTACAAGGTATACCTGTTTGTTTATGCTTGAAATGTAGAATCTACAAATTGTATCCTGCCTCGAGTCGAAAACTATTCTGCAGTTCCTTTTTAAATGTTTTTGTTGTTGTTTAGCTGATTTTATTTTGAAAAGCTAAATGAACTAACAACACTGACTCTGTAATCGTCTATTATGCTACATTTTTCTGACCCGGTGGTGATTGATTCTGTGAGCAGACTAAAGATGAAGTTGGCAGCGCAAGTAAGGAAGAAGAGATGGACTTTGACGCACTGTTTGGGCCGGACAATGCTGATGGTGAAACTGTTGATGATGGTTACAATGGGGGCTATAACGACGATGGCGTAGAAGCCTACAATGGCATTGACGATGATTTTGATTTCTAGGATGTAGCAGCATTTGCCGAACGGCAAAGCTGACCAGCACGGGCACGATTCTTCATGTGTACATTATATAGTTTCTTTTGTTTTGGCTAAGTTTCAACTATTATTACGGAGCTATTGGATAGTCAACATAGTTTTGCTTGTATAATAATAATATTTGAAACTAGGTTCTGCCTGGTTGTAGTTGTAACTAAGTCCTGTGTGCTCAAGCTCCTAAAAGGGCATTGTAGATCCACCCCAAAAGATTGCAAGCGGTGATGTAACATTTGTATTATTAATAATAAAGGAACTGAGCCGTCTTAGACTATCTCTAACAATTCTCATCCAAATACAACACCTATTTGACAATTCTCATCCAAATACAACACCTATTTGTCCTTTGGGTAGCGTTACAGATAAAAAGGTTATACCTATTTTTAGTCTTTTCCAACAAGATCTAAAAGACCACATTCTGCAAATGGGTCTCAAAGGGAGGATATCTAAATTTTGGTTATATCTCTCGTAATACTCAAAATAGATCTTTTATATAGGTACTCTATTAAAGGTTATATGCATTATGTTGAAGATTTATTTTAGGTTTGGGTTCCCCAGTAGGTGGAGACAGCCTTACACTGGCCTTGTTTCGTTCCGAAAACTGAAAAGTTTTTGAAACTGTAGCACTTTCATTTTTATTTGACAAACATTATCCAATAATGGAGTAACTAGGCTTAAAAGATTCATCTCGTGATTTACAGATAAACTGTGCAATTAGTTTTTATTTTCGTCTATATTTAATACTCTCTGCATGTGACGGGAATCTTGAAAAAAATTTGGTTTTCGGGCTGAACTAAACAAGGCCTAAAATGCAGCCCGGGCTTCCTATGGGATCCCGTGCCGGTGCCCAAGTTGAAGCTCTCCCCCGACCAAATCGATTGGTGAGGCCATGGGATGGAAGTTGACCTGCCTTTGAGGCCGAGGCCGACCTGTGCTGACATGCAGTGGAGCAAGTTTCCACAAAAGCTAGCTCATAGAATTACTTTATTCAATAATATAAGGAGAGAGGATGGTAAGCTAGTTCTTCATGAGAGCGTGTGTGTGGTTTAGGAAGTACGTATAGTAGGCTGGCGAGGAGCTTAGTCACGGTCTGGATGAGTGGATGACTCATGACCAGGTAGATAGAGCTTACTGGAGGCTGAGGCTGAAGCCTGTCTAGTTTGACCCTGGCCTGTGCTGATGCTTGGCATTCTTTCTTTGCAACCAGAGTAGAAGTCAGAAATATATCGTAGATAAAGGGCGCTGTTTGAATATTCCAAACTGGAATATAAAAGGTTGCTGGTTGTTTGAGCTTCTGACTGGGCAAGGCTAGCTCCTAGAAAGTTTCAGAAAAGGGGAAGCGAAATGGTAGAAGGACAAGGGCACAAGGCAACGGTACAGTTCTGTATCTGATCTCCAGTTGTGCTGAGCCTAGCAGCAGCAAACGACGATTTCAGATATTCTGAGAGTTCCCCTTTTTCTTTAGAAAATAGTGGAGTTTTTTTTCCCCTTTGGAACACTAAATTGTCATTCAGAATTAGGAGGCGACTAGTGATACGAGACAAGCCAACATTTAGCACGTCACCTGGAAGATACGGACGAATTTCAGAGACGGTTGTCCTGAAATTTGGAGCGTTCTTTCTGAATCTATGGCGTCAGGCAGACCTATCTCAAGGTAATCAGGTGGTGCACAACAATAATAAATCCAAAAATATTTTTTTACAGTAATCCCACCGGTGATGGGTTAGGTGACTCTAATAACACTTCTCAGGTCTTAGATTTGACTCCCGTGGGAGCCAAGGTCAGAATGCCAGGGACTATATCTTACCCTCGTTTAAGTTTTTTTTACAGCGAGCGATCCATATTAAATTTTTTAGACTGCATGAGAATCAAAGAGACGTTTCATACATGGTTTGAGAAGTCATCAGAAGTTAGAAAGCAGTAAGAAAGTCTGGTGACTGAATTGACAGCACATTCTGAATCTTTATTCCATATCTAAAAAGCTATCTTATCTGAACAACACAACTGGCTAGCCTTAGTTTCTCCCTTATAATAATAATAATAAAGTGACGTGGGTGTATACATGCATGGGATCAAGATCAAACCGTTCTGATTCTACTCATTACAGGAACTCAGCAAGATTAGATACCAGTCCAGTGACCAGAGCGTCATCACTCATCAGTCACCGGACTTTTACCCTGTTCTTGGCTACGCAGGATGATGGAAGTGACGTGATCAGTGTCCATTCCCTGGCTTCCTGCGTGGATCATGTTTGGGGTTGGACCCACCGTAGTCGTAATCCTGAACGTCCGTCAGAACCCTCCTGCTGCGTCTCTGCGTTTGGGGAGTTTAGTGAATAGGGTGGAACTGTCATTTTAAAATATCTAATCTTTGGAAAGCTTTTTATCCAAACAAATAATAGTCCACTGATTGAATTGTAGCAAACACTATATGCTTTCTATAAAAGTAGCTAAAGCTTTCACTGAAAAGATAACAATGATAACAGAACCGAAACAAAACGTCTAGAACAGCATGATCACATAGGAAGGATGAACTTTCCTGTACTCTACTGCTCCTTAAAAAAAAATCAGAAGAGCACATGTCACAGAATTGTCAAACAGTAGGTCTATCTGCTATTTATATTTCCCCAATAGCTAGTTAGTTTCACAGTCAGCTTCTAGCTAAAGAGACTAAATATACTCCTTACATGGCAAACCAATTAGTCTTGAATGATGGTTCTTAAACACGATTTCACTTTCTTTAACAGAAAGAAAAAGTAAAACCAACTGTTCTTATTTCTGTCATACTGTTTCAACCAAGTTTAGCATATACCGACCTCAATCACTTCAAAAGTATCTGCATCATTGGCTTGTGTAGTCGTAGTTTGTCCTGCATTCAATCAGACAGGAATCATGTACGACTAACCAACCATCAAGGGAAATGTACATCTACACATCTAAACGCAAGGAAACTGGACTGTGAAGTGGCGTACCTGAAGATGCACTGAACAATAGAAACACAAACACCACAAGGATAACGGTGAAGATGAAGCTGAGCTTAGGCATTATTGGTCTAAGCAGCGATGTGAGTCGGCAGAGTCTCCTTCAATTCCTTATGCAGCTCAGGACTGTCAACTGTGGCGAGGAGCTGAAACGTAGCAAAGCAATGGCCCCTTTATATACGACGAAACGATGCGCTGCTCCTACAGCTGGAAAGGAAGAGGGCACACACCAATTGTCCAAGCTTTTGCAATAGTGTGGCCTGTGCTGTGCCACCAGTGATCTGCATCTGCTCTGCCTCTACGGGCTAGCCATGAAAACGAAAGCCAATATATGGTCCTCCCAGCACAAGGTCAACTATGATTCGCATGCACAAGAGCGACCTTCCGAACCACTCACTATTCGATTCATCACCACCACAGCAGCTAGCACACAGTGGAAACTGTTCATGGGCTCATTTTAATTTGTTGGGTGCTGGTTGCGCGAAGCAGCACATGTACAAACTGTTCATTGCTGTACAGTGTTCACAGCAGCCATTTGCTGGGTGCTGGTTGCTGGCGCAATGGTGCAGCACGCACGCACGGCACAGTTGCACGCTCTGGAGGTGGAGCAGCACTGCGCGCCGCGCGCGCGCGATAGTGCGTGCAGTGCCATTTCGATCTGCAGCGGTAGCATGCGTACCTATCACCCTATGACCCTAGCACCTACGGCTGGGGCGACGCACACGGGCGCAGGAGGAGGAGGAGGCAGGACGATGGGATTGTGACCAGTGCTACTAGTGCAGCACGAGCGGCGCCCACTACCGGAGGCAGCGCGCACCGTCGCCGCCGACCGGTTGCTCTCGCGCGCGCGCGTGCATGATGCATTGCATGTACTACTGGCCAGCAGCAACAGCAACAGTGGCCTGCGGGCGGGTTGGCGGGTGACCCACCGTCGCGTCGCGGAAAGATGGCGGCTTTGTGCAGGCGAGTGGAGGTTGAGGTTGCAGATCGCATCGCACATGGGCGACCGACCGAGCCGGCCTGCGTTCGCTCGCGCGAGGTGACTGGCCGAAAGCGGTGGAGATGGAGGTGGAGGTGGAGGGGGAGGGGGACGACAGGCGCAGCGACGATCGTCCGCCGGTACGCGGACGGAAGCGCAGGGCGGCAGGGGTGCTAGTGGGGGCTCCTGCAGCGCGAGTGGTCTGTCGTGCGGTCGAGCCGGCCATCTGCCCGTACAGGTATTCCTAACCTACTCTAGCACAGTGGCGTGTGTATGTGTATATGTATGTGTATGAATATAGATAAAAAATAACAAAATACGGGTCAAACCTGTTCGCGAAAAAAATAAAAAATAACTAATTATATTAATTTGCATAGAAATCACGAGACAAATTTTTAAGTCTAATTAATTTATAATTAACCATAATTGCTACAATAACACATATGTGCTAACGAGGGATTAATTAGGCTTAATAAATTCTTCTCGTGGTTTCCAGACGAGTTATATAATTAATTTTCAATTAGTATCCGAACGTACCTTTCAATATCTCACGAAATATCTGATGTGACATCTAAAAACTTTTCACCCACAAACAAACTACAAGACCCATGATATCATGCAGTGGTAGTGGCAAACTGGCAATGCGGTACTCATCACACAGTTAAAAAAAGGTTATTTAGAGTTTCGTTGGAGTCAAACTCTTAATTTTAACTAAACGTTGTTTAGAGTCTAGATCATTTTTTTTCTTAAATTCAACTAAATTTGTAGCAAATTTCAATAATCTCTAAATAAATTTATAATAGAAACATTCCAACGATTAACCTAATAATAATCATCGTACATCACAAACATTAATAATCCGATGCATATATTTGGTCAAAGTTAAAGATGTGAAACTAAACAAGGCTTTATTAGCAAGAAAGAATCATTGAACCCATCCTTCCGTTTTTATAATACCATTTGTTTTTTTAAAAAATGGGCCCAACCCAGTCATCACCATGTCTAGCTAGTAGATCATTTTTTTTCACGATCAGGTCGGTAACTGTTTTTTATTAAAAGAAAAACAAACAAAGATACAAAACCCGAGTACCAAAACACGTGAAGGCGAGCAGCCTAGCACCAACAAAAGAGACCTAGGACTACTGAGTTCACAAAGAGAGATTACAGACTAGCTAGTAGACCACCTAAAGGCTCGAGTCCTAGACTCCACTCCTACTTTCGTTGATTCGTTGGCAGTTTGGCACCACGGCCGAACATCGGCTCGATGCCAGATTGCCAGGACGTTCCTCATCAGCATTCATCTTGTCCCGCAGTCTCCATCTTCGTTCTCAGTCTCATCATTTCACGCTTGCTGCTGGAAGCTTCTAGATCGGCGAGGCGAGCTCGGTTAGCTTGGTTTTGGACCCCAAGGCTGTACGACCCGACCGGAAATCTGGTCTACTCGTCTAAGAATAATTTATATTTGCACGTCTCTTTTGCTGAAGAATCAATTTTTTTTAAAAAAAATTTATCGAATATATACAAAAATACACTAGTATTTATCATATATAACATATATCATTAGGTTGAACATGAAATATACTTTCATAAATATATTTATTTAGAGATACAAATATTGATACTATTTGAAATATTTCTAGTTCTTAAAAAAATTGATTCGTCAATACATTTATTTATGGATGGAGAGGGTAGAGTGAACGCTCACTCTACTCACCTCGGGTCATAGGTTCATTTTTCCCTAATGCTAGCATTGTGCATAGTTCGGCTACGCGGCGAGTAGGCGGCGACTAGTCACGACTAGACGCTCGGCGAAGCCCGTCGCCTCGACTAGGTGGGTAGTCGCCCATCTCGGCGATAGGCGGAACTAAGGGGCGCGAAAGCGGCGCGAGGCAGGCGCGGAAGCGGTACAGAGGCGCGCGAGATGGGCGTGGAAGCTGCGCAGAAGCGGATGCGGACGCACGTGCCCGCAGAAATTTGCCGCAGCGGGCCAGGGCGCGAAGGTTTCCGCGCGGAGGCGGACGCCGCGGGCATGCGCGCGCAGATGGAATCAGGCGCGAGATCTTCCCCGCCGGCGCACCCCTCCCCGTCCCATGGTCAATCCCCTTCCCCTCCTCCGCCATCAGCTGCTCTCCCCTGCTCCTCTCCCCTCCCATGTTCTTCACCTCTCCCTCTCAGGCTGCTCCCCTGTCCCGTGTCCCCTCCCCTGCTCCCCGCCTCCTCTCTGATTGAGTGTCTGTGACTGCATGTCTAATTGATTGTCAAAACACCTAGGAAAACGCCTAGGAGCGTCTAGGCGCGAGTACTCCCGACTAGGCGCTACGCAATGGGTCAGCGCCTAGATTCCGCCTAGCGCCTAGCTAAACCTTGGCATTGTGCATTCAAAAATTTTCTTACCAACACAGTCTTGCAGTGTATTCCCTTAGGATTTAAAAGCCATTTTGGACAAAGTGCGGATTAAATATTAAGAATATAAATCATCAATAATTTTTAAATTGTTGAGCTTGTAAATGTAAAAATTATATGAATAGATTTGTCTTGAAAATATACTTTTATAAAATATATACATATATTATTTTTTTTAAAATATTTTTTATAAAAATAAGAGGTCAAAATTATATTTTGGAGATCGTGTCGTTCTCCTAAACGACTTCTAAATTCTATATAGAAGGAGTACCACATTTCTTTTGCTGGTTTTATACTGGCTGTCCGGCTGCGGCTGTAGCCGCTTTTTCTATAGTAGTTTATGAGTTCACAAAAATATCATAAATTGTCATAGAAAAAGCAGCAGGCCCAGTGTTTTTTTCTAAAACCAGACAGTTCAACCTAATTTTCTCAATTCAATTACACATGTGGTCTTTTAAATGGACTGATCCGAGTGAGGCTTTGCTTATGGGCTTCTCTTTCTATTGAACCGCTGCTCCATTCCAGCCCTCATAATCGGGAATTCATACTCATTTTTCTGTTAAACCTATCTTTTATAATTTTGAACCTTGGTGTTTCTTAGACTTATGTAGCAAAATATTATATAATACATTTTTTGTTTTTTTTCAAATGTTAGGAGAATTTTCTCATGATGCTGGAATCTTTCTTCCTTCTAAACTTCTAATTATTTTTTCTCTTGATTTTGGAATGATTTTTTGGTGAACTTGATTTTTTAAAAACATTTTTTATTGGTGAACAAGTCTATGTTTTTTTAAACATTTTTATCGGAATTTTCTATAAGAAATAAGATCCGGCAATGAATCGACAAAGATGATACACCCTAACTATGGCTAAACTGCTCCTTCACATTGCCAGAGGGCCTAGGGTGGTAGTCATGTAGGAGAAAATGGAGCAGGTGATGATGACGACTATACTGTTGCTTCTCAGTTAAATCTACATATGGCAGACAATTCGTGTAGAAATGGATGAGTATCTATTATTGATAGGAGAGAATGAAATATTCCAACGCACATATGTTTTTAAATAATGGAACGAGATTATAGCCTTTACACTACTATCGTAAATATGTAAAACGAGTTGGCCAAATAAGATAAAACACTTTATTTGAAGGTTGTCACACAACATCCTCCGTTTTGAGGGTCAACCTGGAAAGTTTTTTTTTTTAATTTCGAAATGTGAACAGCCCTACTAAAAAAGAGAGGAATGCGACCGACTATACCAAAAAAAAAAACGCTTTGACGAGCCACGTAAACTTCTTGGGCTGTTGGCTAGCTAGTTTCTCGGCCTCTGCTCAATGCGTGGTGGCTAGGCCTGCTAAGAGATCAGACTTTAGCAATGGCCCAAAATAGCCTGAAAAGGCCTAGTAAGCACGATTGTAGAAATTCAAGCTGCCGGCCCGTGGAACAACCAAGTGGTATTAGCAGCCTAGGAGTTTCCACTCAAAAAAAAAAAAACCAGCCTAGGAGCTTTCATGGCCCTCTAAAAAAAGGAGCTTTCATGGTCTGCACAGTTTTTTTTGTTTTTAAACTTCATGACGAAGAGATTTCTTGTTTTTTTTTTGAATTGCAGAACTTGGCAGCTTTGCAGTGTTACGTGTAACGCGTGTATTATACGAGTCAGAATCAAGAATGCCGTCCCCGAGAACTTTCTGACGTGTCGTCATCGAGGCTTCGTATTTTCCAAACACACCTGTCTCCCTGGCATGCCCGTCATCTTCCCCCGCACCACTTCGCTTGTGCACATCACAAATCTGAAAACGATACACGTTCGTGTTCGTCGAAGCGAGCGCGTGAGCACATGGCATGACCAGGCCACCTGGCGCTCGCGCGCGCGCACCGCGCACCGCGCATTGCTCCACCGCACCACCACCAAGTGGCCTATACTAGCTAGTTGATCGAGAGCAGGAAAGCCGCATCCAACTTGTAGTCGCCACTGCCAGCATTTCTTCCTATCCATCTGATCATCTGGTGATGAGATCGATCGTGATCATCATCGGGCCGGTCCGGGGATCATCGGTACCGTGCACCATCGCATCGAGAGGAACGCACTCGATTTGTACTTGTACTTGTTCGGGGTTTCTTTATTATCTCCTCGCGTGCTTGGCTTTTAGTGTCTGCATGTGGTGGTGGTGGTGGTGCTGGTGACCAACGTCTATGGGCGCGCGCGAGCGAATCAGCTCCATCTACATGGGCAGGCTTCGCGAAGGTACGGAGCCGTGACACAACGCGTGTCCTTTCTACGTGGCCGTCATGTAGCAGCCCCGCCACGCTACGTGTCCCACGGCTGCAGCTTATAAATATAGCCCGTGTAAAGCCCCTAGGCATCAGTAGCTGTTTGAAGCTTCAGCTGAGCAGCAGCAGCATCATCATCATCACCACCGTCGTCAGTAGCCAAGTGTATTTTTCCTAGCGATTTGCATTGCGCGATCTGTTCCTGGCCAGTTTAATTAGTTGCAGAGCGAGCTGAGCTTCACGAGCTTTTGAGAGACCCCTGCTGCGTGCCATGGCTTCCCACCAGGACAAGGCTAGCTACCAGGCCGGCGAGACCAAGGCTCGCACCGAGGTATGAATGGTGGCCATCTCCCATCATCTTGTGTTGATCACGAATTAAGTTACCTTCATTCTTATCTGCTTATGTATGAATTGGAATATGCAGGAGAAGACTGGGCAGGCGATGGGGGCGACCAAGGACACGGCGCAGCACGCCAAGGAGACCACCAAGCAGAAGGCGTCCGACTCCGACACCGGCAGCTACCTTGGCCAGAAGACCGAGGAGGCCAAGCACAAGGCCGGCCAGACCACGGAGTCCACCAAGCAGAAGGCCGGCCAGACCACGGAGGCCGCCAAGCAGAAGGCCGCCGAGACCACGGAGGCGACCAAGCAGAAGGCCGGCGAGACGACGGAGGCGACCAAGCAGAAGACCGCCGAGACGACGGAGGCCACCAAGCAGAAGGCCGCCGAGGCCATGGAAGCCACCAAGCAGAAGGCCGCCGAGGCCGGGCAGTACGCCAAGGAGACCGTCGTCTCCGGCAAGGACAAGTCCGCCGGCGTCATCCAGCAGGTATGGTTGGTCCATCAGTTACGGCCATTTCACGTGCCTACTAATTTAGTTGTAAGGATTGAACGCAACAGCGGGTTGCTCATGGCTTTTCTCCTGTGCTTCGATTCCCAGGCCACCGAGCAGGTGAAGAGCGCGGCGGCCGGCGCCAAGGACGCGGTGATGAACACGCTGGGGATGGGCGGGGACAACAACAGCAAGCAGAGCGACACAAACACCGACAGCAGCAAGGACTCCTCCACCATCACCAGAGATCACTAGACACATGCACACGCACTTCGTCCTGTACCATGATCCCGTTTGCTTGTTCAGGAGTCCAGTATGTATGCATGTTTTCAGTGTCATGATTTTCGTTCTACGGATTTGGTGCTGTAAGTTTAATTCGCCGTTGCTGTGGTTCTTGGGTCATGAAGAGTGTCTGTAAACGAGTCGCGTGGAAGTGTTCTTTGTTATAATAAAGTTGGTAAAGCCTAATATATAGCATGTAGCTTGTGGCCTATATATGTGTTTTGTAGTTTACATCAGTATGCACTAGATATGATCTTCAAGTTTGCCGCTTCTTGCGGTCGCAAAGATTGGACCAAAATGGTTACTGACCAAGAATAAATAGTGACCGATAATAATCGGCTGAACAAAGAACAGTGAAAGCGGTTTGGTATAAGTATGTATAGGAATTAAGCTACTGGCATGATGTATATAGCTTTCCTGAGACATATGACATATGTATATGTCTCTGAATGAGACCAGACATAGATGTATACAGCTATGACAGTTGTATTATATATATATATATATAGCCTACACAAGTCTACGGGAGTGCATCTCATAGGAACTGAAACATACTACGGCCTTGTTTAGTTCCCAGAAAATTTTGCAAAATTTTTCAGATTTCCCGTCACATCAATCAAATCTTTAGACGCATGCATGGAGTATTAAATATAGACAAAAATAAAAACTAATTGCACAGTTTGGTCGAAATTGACGAGACGACCCTAGTTAGTCCATAATTGGACAATATTTGTCAAATACAAACGAAAGCGTCACTATTCATATTTTGCAAAATAATTTGGAAGTAAACAAGGCCTACCTACATGTCATGAGTGCCTATCTCATAGGAACTGAAACATAAGTGCAATGGAACTGAAACTGAGACCTAAATCTATGGGTCCAGGGTAGGGTCATAATCTGCATCGTTGGAGTCAGACAGATCCTGTGTAGGGTCGTAATCTGGATCGGACTTGTTTGAATCTGGTGGACTGAGCGGGCTAGGTGGCGCAGGCGGGCTCCGTGGTGCAGGCTCGCGAAGTGTGCGCGGAGCTCTTGGGATGAATCCGAAGTCCCTGCCTTATCCGAGGTCTTCTCCTCCACGGGCCATATCCTCAATGTGCTTCACGATGTTGAGAGCATCACCCTATACATTAAAAAAATAGAACTACTATTTTATGATTTATACACGATATTACATGAAAATCTTATATGCTTTAGGTTGTTCTTACCTCATCATATATAAATGGTTCTGCCCGCTTGCCAAGTTCAGCCTTAAGACTCCTCAATATTTTCGGAAGCCCTTTTTGCAGAATTTTTACTTTTATACTTCTTTCATCTTGAATGATGACACCGGACTTCTTTGATTCTTTATACCAGTCAGTCTCTCTATCCGCATGCTGAATGAATTCCATTTTGGCCACAATGGCAGCACGTTGAGAAGCCAGATTTTGTGCCTTAGAGATTTCTGTCTTCATATACAAAAGTGCTGCTATAGGGTCAGTGATATCTGCAAATAAAAAGCACAACACGTAGGATAAGACAAAGAAAGAAAAGAACAAACCAATTAGAGAAACAGATACACGAAGCTGCAGTATTGTTATTAGCTATATATAATGTACTATATAAGAATAAGAGAGCCAATTGCTTGTGAGAGAACAAAAAACAGAGAGAAATCAAGTAAGTACAAGAGCAGAACAAAGTTAGCAAGACCAAAGAGGATATATAAGAACAAAGTTAGCAAGACCAAAGAGGATATATATAAAAATAAGAGCCAATTGCTTGTGAGGGAATAAAAAACAGAGTAGAATCAAGTAAGTTCAAGAATTATGAAATATGATACAAGAACATAATAAAGTTAGCAAGATCAAAGAGGAACAGAAATTATGGTACTATTTACGTAGCTACATTGGTCTTCACTAGATTAGTTTACTACTGATTTGGACAAACTACTGTAGTCCATATGGTAATATGAATATATATGAATCACTAGCATTGCATAAATATCATAGCTGGTATGAATTTTATTTTTTCCATCTCTTACGATTAGACATTATTGGAAAAAGTCTCCTGTGAACTAAAAGTAGGAGTCGTCGGGTGACAGTCTAGTGTACCATGAATCATCAATGCAAAAGTTACTACAAAAGTTTCTACTGTCATTGTCTTAGGTTACTCAAACTTATTATTGTTTTCATTCAACTACAATTTAGTCCTATTTTCCCAAATATAGCATCAGAAATTACCTTTATTGACAAAGTTGGATGGGAGATGGGTAGTCTTTAGAATCTGCAAAAGCTTATATTTCTTCTTCAAAACCAATCCATTCATTTGTTCACAAAGTTCATCATACTCTTGCACAACCTACATTGAGATGAAATAATAGGGGTGACGAATATTAAATAGATGCACTATCAAATTCTATAATTTTATAGATCAGAAACTTACTCTATTGAGAAACTCTACCGACAAAGCACTGACTTCAGTTATCTCCTTATCTGATTCCACTTCCACATAGTACATCAGGCTTAGAAGTTCCTGCTTTTTCTCATAAGGCACCAACAAAGTATTCCAGAATGATATAATAGCCAAAGCCTTTTTCTTGATCTGTGCACATAAAACGATGACTTAAAATTTATGAACTTGATCAACATTACTGGAAGCAAAGAAATTGTAGGAAAAAATAGTAGATAAAAATGAGGCGCATGTACATAAATAGGTAAGAATGATCCACGGTGGACCGGTGGTTCACCACCGTCGGATATCCTTCCCTATTGTAAGAGTAATCAATCTTCCCTATTGTAAGAGTAATCAATCTACTCCCTTCATTTCAAATTATAAATCATTCTAAAAATTTTAAAGAGTTAAAGCATATCAAGTTTGACTCGACAATTATAAACATTTATGACATCAATTAGGAATACTATAAAAATATAATTGATGAAGAATCTAATGATACTTAGTTGCCATCACTAATGTTACTATTTTATCATTCAAATTTGGTGAAACTTGAGATGCATTAACTCTCCGAGATTCTTAGAATGATTTATAATTTGGAATAAAGAGAGTATAACTGTAATGGGCCAACAGCCCATGTGCCTATAGCAGCAGCGACTACAACAATTACAATAGTACAGAACTGGGAAAACATACCTCAGTAAACCTGTCCGCCTTTAGCTTAGAGAGCCTCTCCACAGAGCTGTTGAGCCTCTCCACAGAGCCTCTCCCAGATCGCTCGCCAACCAAGAATTAATGTCAGTAGCAGATTCATCGACTTCATCTCGAATTTGCTGTAGCAAGTTAAGCCCCAGAACGTTGCACAGATCGCGCATTTTCGACAAATCTGCCATCTGCAATGTTTTTTCTGCTAATCAGTGTTTTGATGCTTGATTTAATCAGCAGGAAATACACAGATGAAGCACAATAGACTAGATGCTGAAGAACTTTGACCAGGCAGGGACCTTTATAGGGCTCTCAGAACGACTTGTCTGCTATACCCATAACAAGAAACTATAAGGATGATACAAACTGAAAAAACAACAGCCAATTCTAAACTTAATAGTATCAACAAGCTTAATAAAGGGCCAGAAAATAACAGTAAAATAACAATATTGCTTTATCATCTGCAACACAAAACATTCAATCCATAACAATATACTGGATTATGATGAAACGAATAAATTGTACTCTTAAAACAATCAATGTAGGTCACCTATCAGCCTTAAGATCACAAACAAATGATATATTATAACACAGTTAGACAGCACATCCTGTAGAGGAAGGGAATTCCTTCATAGAATGAGCACGCAGCAGTTCCTCCTTCACGACTCACGAGTAATAAGCACCTCACTGCAAACTGAAAATGGCACATAAAATTAAGAAACTCAATACTATAGATGGATCCTGCCAAACTTTTTTGTCTGGTATCAACTAAAACTTCAAGATGTTTGGTATAGATGTGCTGAGATGAAAACTAGAGAAATTCACTTGTTATATTAAAATTAAACTGCTGATATATTAAACTGTCTGGTATCAACTAAACTGCTGTCATATTAAACAAGTTATTTTACAGAGCCACTGCAGCACCATATCCATTCTTCATCAGTACTTCATAATGAAGTACAGAGGATATGTTTTACTGAAAGAGAATGGTAAATTTCATAAAAAATGCTCAGACTGACTAGAATTTGTGTCCATAATGTCAATGTGAATATAATGCAAAATGTAAACTGTAGAACACTAGAGAATAGAGTACACAGGTTAACATGTGCAGTATTTGATTCACGTGCTACATAGTACAGAAATAATAAGTGGATCAATTGAGCAGTAAGAGAATTGCATGCTACATCATTTACATCGGGAGAACAAATTACACATACATAAGACATGACTTATGCAATTTATTCAACACACAGGAGATCACATCATAACTCCTTGAAACAGGTTTATAAATTACATAGATCAATCTGGGAGCAGTATTTATGCATACATAACCTATGTATTTTATTCAACTCGTGCATGTTGGAGATTATTCCAGAACCACCTGAACGGGTGTAGCAGCGCAAGGAGCGCTATCAGCAATCTGGTTCAGTATTTTAACCTTCTCCTCTTTAACCCATTGGTATTGCTGTGTCACAATGTCCCAGTTCCAGCGCCCCCTGTCCTGAACATGTCCATTTTTGTACAAGGAAACAAGCTGCAATGACGTTGATACTTTAATAACAAAGTTAACAAAGTAAATCTGTCTCTCCGCTCCCTGAAAACCAATTATCACCAACTCCTTTAGCTGATTATGGCAGAACTCAGAGGGTTCCCACGAAATGTCATCATGAGGCTCCTCCTCCCAAGGGGTAATATGGATGTGAAGGCACTCGAGGCATGGTGCCGCCTCAATAAGGAGGCGGGGCCAAGAGACATCCCAGGATGAAGGCACATCAGCAATCAGAAGCCTCCTGAGTTTAGGGAACAACAATGTGGGGCTCCAAGGTTTGAACCATCTGTCATATCCAGTGAAGCGTACTATAAGGTCACTTATTCCCGGGGTTCCTCCAAGATACTGATTGAGGTCATAATAATTTCCAACACGAACACAGCGGGTTTTTGTGACACCACGGTGAAAGGCGATATTCAAGTGTGTGAGGTATGGGAAGGAGCTAAGCTCATAACTCACATTACTTTGCAGAACAGCCATGCTCTCGAGCAGTGGCAGAGTGTACAGCTTAATCAGCCCAAACCAGCAATGCTCCATGATAAGTTGCTTGATCTGTGATTTGGGGGCGTGTACGGCCACAACACCTTGGTTCAGTGTGCAGGACTTGAGGTGCAGTGCTTGTAGCTGCGGGCACAAGGTGAAAATAGCTTCATAGGCTGCGGTTGGAGTGGACTCTGGTAAATCTTGCAAGACCAGGCTGGTGAGCGCATGGAAGCCCTTCAATGGTGGAATGTAGCAGGCTGCCAGCTTCAAACTTCTTAGTCGGGAGTTGTGTGGATTGTTGCAGAGACCATGGTGAGGAAAACTGTGGGCAAAATGTTGCTGGAATGTATTCTTAACTAAAACCTCCAGATCTTCGACCCCCCACGAATCAGCAGCCTTAGCTATCAATCGGTTGATGCCACTTGAACAATGACCAGGAAAGAAATCAAGCCGCAGTGTTCGGACACTCCAGAGGCCTAGACTGCCTCTGTCCTGATCATCATCTGCGTCGAGGAAGTTGTTGATGGATGAGGTCATAGCACGCATAGCACGGCGCTCATACCGCTTAATGTTGTCGCGGAGCACCTTGAGATCGACGCCCAAACCATAAGCATAATTAGCGGCTTTACCGTGGATACTGATCCACTGGTAGTAGCGCGCCGGGAGTATGTCAGTGACCCTGAAATCGAGGGCATCGAGACAGCGGGGCAGGCAACTCCAGCGCTTCGAGAGGGTTGCGGTGGCTAGCGCCGTGCGGGTGTCGAGGCGGCGCAAGATGAGGAGCAGTAGGTCGTCGGTGAGGGCGCTGAGGCGGTCGTCACTGCAGGAAGCGCGCAACCCGCGCCGCCCGCACCAACCTTTCCTAGAAATGGGAAAGCTGAGTCGGCGGCGGTGAATTGGGCGGAAAGCGGCGGTGGCGCGCTTACCTGGTGCCCCGGGCCTGCGGTTGCGGTTGCGGCTACATGGAGGCATCCGCATCGCACGGCGTCCCAACGGCGGTTGGAGGATGGGCGGTTGCAAGTGTCACCGACGACGAACCCGGTGGTGGACGGCCTGCTTGCGTTGGGCCAACAGGAGACCGCTGGTGGGAAGCTCGGCCGCCCCAAACCCTAGGCCGTCGAGCCAGGGAAGGGCGGCAGGCGGAGGGGGCCTGGAGGGTGGAGGAGGCCTGCGTGGATGGAGCTGAACCGGGCGGTCGGCAGCGGACAGCCGGCGGCGGCGTGCGGCCACCAGCAAGGGGCGAGGTTGGGCGGCGGCGTCCGCTCGCGACCTCCTGCGTCAAGGAGAAATTAAAAGATGTGGTGAATATGGATGTGGTGAATATGGTCATAGGCAAGGTAGTTGGAGGTGCCAACTAGGAGGAAGTAAGAGTATCTCCAACCGTTTTGCATAATTAGTTTGACAAATAAGAAAGTTTGTCAAGTCTCAAAAAAATATGGCAAAGGTGAAAAGAGACAATCTTCAATGGTTTGGCATTAATCACTTGGCAAAAAAGAAAATTATGGACCTACACAATTTTTTTGCCGAGCTTTTCTCCTCCCCGCGTGTCGGGTGAATGTTCACGGCAATTTTATTTCCGCCGAGGCGTTGAGGTCGCGGCGTTTGTGCATAGCCGCTCGAAGTTTGGCGGCTAGAGTCTTTGCCGGCAAAAACGATCCGAAGGGCATCGATGGAGTACCTGGCGTTGATGGAAGACCGATAGGCAAAAACACAAACAATTGGGAGGGCATCGATGGAGTACCTGGCCATGATGGAAGACCCGATGGGCAGTTTGCAGAAAAGTCTGGCGGCGGGATGTCGCCAAACTCGCGTGACCTCAACCCGTAGCCGCGCACGGACTTCGCGCCAGTTTCTCAATGCCAAGTGTGAACAGGCTTGACATATATGCCAATCATTTCCCTCTTTTTGCCAAGTTAATAAAATTGCAAATTCTAAATGCCAAACTGTTGGATAGGTGTTTTTAAGAATTTTTTGCAAATACATAAATGCAAAGTCTATTTGCAAAACGGTTGGGGATGCTCTAAGAGCATCTTCAAGGGCTTTGCAAACAAACTTTGCATTGCCTTATTTGCAAAAAAAGTAGAAAATACCCCTCCAATGGTTTTGCAAATAAGGTTTGCAAATTTGGTTAACTTTGCAAATAGAGGTTGAGGCTTTGCATATATGCAAACATTCCCACCACTTTGCATCTACAATTTCGGCCTTCCCCCCGGCCCCTCACCCCGCGTGATTTCTCTACGCCCGTCCGCCCTCCCTGCCGCGCGTGCCCGCCCTCCCTACCGCGCGCGCCCGCCCTCCAGCTGCCGCGCATGCCCGCCGTCCCTCCAGCTGCCGTGCGCGCCCACCCTCCCTACCGCGCGCGCCCGCCCTCCAGCTTCCTCGCCAAGGATCCCTCCGCCGCCAAGGTGTCACGCGCCCGCCCTCCAGCTTCCTCGCTAAGGATTCCTCCGCTGCCAAGGTGTCGCGCGCCTCCCTGTGTCTTCGCGACGACGCACCGAACTGGCGGCGCGACCACAGAGACTTGCGCGTGTCCAGGAACGACGACGTACGCGGCCACGGCGCGAGAACGGAGGTGGACCTTCCCTCGCAGGGACCTTCCCTCGGTGGAGGACGGAGGTGGATGGAGCCGAACTGACGCGAACGACGATGGCGACGAACGACGAACGCGGCCTGGGCTGGGCGGCGACTGGCGCGAAGACCTGGGCTGGGCGGCAACTGGCGGCGACCTAGCCTAGGCGGCGACTGGCACGCACGACGTACGTCAAAATGACGCAAAGGAAAAAAACACGCGGGCGCGTCCACACTTTGGGTTTGCCAAGTCTAAATGCAAAGTCCCTTGGAGTTGGACTATTTTTAGACTTTGCAAATGAGTTTGAGACTTTGCAAACAACACCGAATGCAAAATTCATTTGCAAAGTCCCTTAGAGATGCTCTAAGAAAAGGTATAAAGTAAGTCTTAATTTTGATTTCTTTCATGGCTACATTATGGCAACTTGACTTTGTTATTTTTGTAGAAAACGAACTAGCAAGACAAGTGTGAAGGCTGGAAGGAAGAAGGCAAAGAAAGGGGAAGCACCAGCACCTGAACAAGCCACCCCGAGGATAAGAGCAGCAGTAGCCAGGGAGGCAGCAATAAAGGCAAGGCTAGAAGTAGAGCAAGCTGAAGCCAAAGCAAGAGCAGCTCTAGAAGCTGTTGAAACAGCATCAAGGGCAGCCAATAGAGAGCTGCCACCTGAACCTGTTCCTCTCCAGATTGAGCCGCCACCTGAACCACTTCAAGGAACTCCAAATGGTCCTACAACTCAAAGGTATAAAAGCATAACACATAGTTTTTGTTGTAGTCTATAATGTTGTGGAGATGTGGTGTCCCTAAGTTAGGCAATGTGTTTTCTCCAAGAGACTATCACTTGAAGCAGTCGAGGTACAAGTTGTGCAGCCTGTTGCCAAGAAGATAACACCCAGGAAGAAACAATTGGCCTCAAAAATCAGGAAAGACATCTAAATGTTATGGACATGAAAAGAAGTTCTTTTTGTGTTGTTTTCTGGATGTTTGGCTAAGTTACTGATAACTAGCCCATATTGTAATTTTGTTGGTCAAAACCTGTTAAATGGCCCTTTGGCCAAAACTGTTAAATAGCCCCTAGGTGTAATGTTGTTGGACACAACTGCTATAACTTGCCCTAGCTTTGACAGCCATTAAACCCTTCCTGCAGGGTACCTTTAAATCAGCGGACTATTTAGCTAATGCTTTGCCTTTCTTGTGGATGTTTTATATTTATTTGATTTAGCTGATTTAAACTTGATGTGGATGTTTCATCTTATCAAGGTTTTCAAAATCTATAAACACATCTTGCCAAGATATACAATCCTTCCATTCATATTGTTGTTACATCACTATAAAATAGCAACAAACAGCGGTGGGGAATGAACGGGCTGAGATGGCTCAAGGGTTGGGTTCAGGGAATAACAAGACAGAGGCAGAGATGTCTTTTCTCATGCCTGATCCACCGTGGAAGGCTGATTTGGACTGGCATGACGCAAAAAATGGTATTGGGCCACAAATTTATAATTGTCATTCTAAAACTGGCAAGAGGAGCCAACCGGAAGGATGACAAATATTTAAATTTCCCGTCGTGGTGATCGGTTGGTGCTGCTCCATAGGCTGCCACTATGGAAGAACACGTGAGCAACTCTACACTTCCATCTCTTCCTGTAGATGAGCCCAAACTGATTGAACCAAGTCTTGCTTGAATTGAATGAAAAATAAATCTGTATATTGATGAGATGGAAGAAAATAGGTGGGTGATGTCCTGATTGTTCCTTTTTCTTCATGAGATGAGATAGATTTTACTTATTCACCACTGAATCAATTTTGTTTTCTAATGGCAGAGTTTGCTACCAACACAAAAAATGTATATTCTATTCAATTGTATTGAATGGTACAAAAATATAGTTGTATGTAATTATTTGATTCTCTTTTATTAGAAGGCACAATAAACTATAGAAGCGGCATTCGATGATTGTGAACCATACTTGAGCATCAATACTTTCTCTCAACTAGTAATGGTAATATTTGTAAATGATGATTTTCCTTGTCCTATTATGCACAGAAGCTTTATATTTTGTTCTTTTGTTCTGCAGACATCAGGATCTCAATGCTGATATCTGGTAGGTTTGTTTTTCGAGAATAGCTTTTGGTTATATATGGTTGTAAGTGTACAACCACCTCGAACAGATCATATGAATGCATCATATTTTGTGTGTAATTTGGTATTGCCAGCAAGAGAACATATTATGTACCCTCTGATGTTTAAAAAAGCAACAATGCCCATACAGTTTTTGAAGAAACCGGAGGTAATTATCAAGGCATGAGGAGATCTAGAATACTAGATATTTTTTCTCCCAGCACATCATCACAAATATCCACCTGAAGGGAAAAACATGGAGCCAGTCAAACAAAAACATCTATTAGTTGAATATGAATTCGTTTCAGAAACATGTCATGGGGTATGAACACTTTTGTTTAGATTAGAGTTGGCAAAACCATTGAGCTAGCCAAAAAATATTTATTTGTTAAAAGCCAGAGTTCCTTTCAGATGTAAATGCCAGCCACAATCATATTTCAAGATGCTGTAAGACTCGATTTGAGTACGATTGAACATATAATTTTTTTTTCATAGTCAGATTCTGAAGTGGATCACAATTCATTGCTAATGGATCAAAGCATACATCGTGTGCCTTATAAAAACATAATTCAAGCTGCGTTGAATAACAGGCTAAGCGAACATATGTTCTGACCTTAAATATTCATCAAAACATGAAGAAAAATGTTATTGTTGTTTATAAATACCACCAACAGCTAGAACACCCGTAGCTAATAGAGTTTTCTTTGTGTAATTAATTGTTTGGTTCAGAGGGAAGCCGACTGTAAAAGTGTATGTAGATGAAGCAATGTAGACTAATCAGATTTGAAATGTCCTGCTTTGGATTTTTTTTAATAAAAGGAACTACGATGGTGTTACTACTTACAACCTAAAATACAGAAAATAAAGCTTAATTCTGCTAGAAGTATATCAATAAGGGATTATACCATTACTTTTAGAACTTTGATAGCCTCAGGAAAAAGTTTGGAGAGACAATTATTATCCAGAATGTTCTTTTTATAATCCTAATGAGAAAAGCACGCTTTGATGCCCACCAGATCTACCAGAATTTTGTCATCCAATTTATGTGATATGATATCCACATGTTAGAAGTGTATTCTTGATTAGTTCAGATTATATATAATAGAAGGCAGAAAGGTCGTGAAATCAAAAGGTGAAATTCAGAAACGAACAAACAACAGCACTGTTCAATTCTTGTATTGTGGCATGAACATACTATGAAACAATATGCAAAAAGACAACATGCTGGATAGAACCGAATTTGAAATGTAAATGATTCCAAGAATGGTCCAACCATAGGCCTGTTAGGTCGAGTCAAACTATAGGTTAGCCACTTCTTGTAACAACCAATATATTAGTTATGGAAAGAAAACAATCACAGAAGGGGAAACGATAGAAAAAGTACAACAGGCTGAGACAAATCATACTGGCTATGGCAGCCATTTGTGCACAGCAGCACCATATGCATGGCAACATTATCAAAGCATCCAGAGGCCACTACCATGGTATGGTGAGCAAGCTGGAATGGTTCAGAGAGGTATAGAACAATGTCCATGTATACCTGGAGAAACAAAACAAAAACTTAGGCATCTTGTGTTGGAGTCGAGTACATGACAGCTAACTAGAGATCTTACCAGTAGCAGATGTTTATAAATTTAGAAAAAGACTAATTTAGATCAGTGGAAGGAAAAAAATGTGAAGGCCAGAGAAGAATTTACATTTGTCTTTAAGAATATAACTGTCATGTGCGGGCGCACATACACCAGGCACCGACGTGCCCGTGACCTTCGCCACGCGGCTGAGCGGGCCGGGTGCGCGGGCCAGGCGCTGCAAGGGTAGTGGCTAAAGATAGGAACTTAGATTAGTTTCTAGAATCAGGGATATCCTTTCTATTACATTATTTAGTTGTTTTGGAAGTTCCTAGAATTAGTGATATCCTTCCTCTTTTATGTTGGGCCTTTGACTATATATTTGTGTAATCAGGTGACAAACAATTAAGCAAGAATTATATCCCTAATCTCCCTATCTCTCTGTAAGCCTCCAGTTGAGGGGAATAACCTCACCGGAGAAGAGGGCCAATGGCTACAAGCTACATAGATGCGGTCCAACCAGTCGGGGGCTCGACTCCCTTGACAACCTGGTATCACGGTCTCGTCGGTCCTCTCCCACCCGGCACCCACTCCACCAGTTCTTCTGCAACCGCCACCCACCACCCTAGCCCCCCACCATCGCCGCAGTCCTCAACCGCGCACGCACCGCAGCCAGCAGCCATGAGCGAGCCCACCATCACCGATGTGGTGGTCATGTTGAAGTCCCTCTCTAAGGAGATGACAACCATGAAGGCCGACATGGCGGCCATGAAGGAGAAGTCGGCCTTGTCGTCGGACAACGGTACCAACGGCCGCTCGGAGGGGCCACGCGATCTGGATCGCCCCTCCGAAATTCCAAAAACTAGATTTCCCCCGCTATGACGGCAAGACGGATTCGACGCTCTTCATCAACAAGTGTGAATCCTATTTTCGCCAACAGCGCACTATGGTGGAGGAGCGCGTGTGGATGGCATCGTACAACTTGGAGGACGTTGCGCAACTCTGGTATGTCCAGCTCTAGGAGGATGAGGGCACACCACCATGGGGGCGTTTCAAGGAGCTCCTGAACCTACGGTTTGGGCCTCCTCTCCGTTCAGCCCCGTTGTTCGAGCTCGCCGAGTGCTGTGTACAGGGACCGTGGAGGAGTACTCCAACCGCTTCCATGCCCTCCTACCTTGCGTAGGTCGCGTGGACGAGGCTCAGCGCGTCTTGCTCTTCACCGGCGGACTCCTCCCGCCGCTTAGCCACGACGTCCGCATCCACAACCCGGAGTCGCTTGCAACCGCCATGAGCCTGGCACGCTAAGTGGAACTTATGGAGCTTGACCGGCAGTCGCCACCTCCCCCACGGGCGCCCCCGCGCGGCCTACTCCTAGCTCCCGCGCTCCGGCCAGCGCCCCAGCAGCCGCTGGCGCTCCCTGCTCCTAGGTGGCCGCCTAGTAGGGCCGTGGCGAGGGCAACCCGAAGCGCCTCACCCCGGACGAGATGGCGGAACAGAGCCGTCTGGGTCTCTGTTTTAATCTATATCTCTTATATAGATAAACCCCACTAGCTAATTTTCTTGACATGCAAAGCATCCACATCATCATCCACTAGAGCAATCCACTAACTAATTCTCTTGCCATGCAAAGCGTCCACATCAACATCCACTAAACCATCTCACTAATACATTACTCTGGCATGCAAAGTGTTTACATCATTATCTACTAATAAATCAAACTAACACATATCATTTATCCTGCATCTATGTTATTCACATTAGCAAACCACATTATTTTCTAACATATATTTAGTTGTCCATGCTAGAATACTAAAAATCATCCACTAACATATATTATGATAGTATAATTTTATCGGTAATTCCCGCAGCAACGCGCGGGGCATTCTCCTAGTTGTAATGAAAAGTATACCCATGGTCATAATAGATTCTGCCGGCGCATCTTCTTCCTGGAAGGCGTGGAGATCGGCGACACCGTAGACACCGTGGGCGACACGAAACAAGACGCCCAGGCGCCCTGCTTTTCCTGCAGGCCATGGCTGGGGTTCCCATGACAGGCACCATGCAGGTCGTTGTGGCCCTCGACACTGTGTCCCTCTTCGCCCTCCTCGACTCCGGCAACACGCATAATTTTATCTCGGAGGCGGCAACACAGCGCTCCGGTCTACCTCTCCGCCACGCCTCACAGCCTTGGTCGCCAATGACGAGCGGGTCACTTGCACCGGCGTCATCAGTGATGCGCCCCTGCTCGTCAACAGCGAGTCGTTCCCGGCCGACCTCTATGCATGCCACTGGTCGGGTACGACATCGTCGTCAGCACCCGATGGCTGGGTGCATTGGGGCCCATTGTTTGGGACCTCGGCCACCGACACATGTCTTTTTGGCACCACTAGCGTCCCGTCTCCTGGACCGGTGTGGCTAGTCCATTGGTGCCAACCCTAGGCGCCACAATGGAGGCCGGCCCGCTCTTGGAGGCGCTACTGCTCTCATTTGGGGGGCTCTTCGCGGACCCCGTTGGTCTACCCCCAAGCGTGCGCATGACCACCGTATTCTGCACAAGCCCGACGCCCAGCTAGTCGTCGTCCGGCCGTACCGGTACCCCACCGCACACAACGATGAGCTCGAGCAGCAATGTGCCGCCATGATTGAGCAAGGGATCGTCCGCCGCAGCGACTCGCCATTCTCGTCGGCTGTCCTCCTCGTCAAGAAGCCTGGTGGTTCGTGGCGCTTCTGCGTCAACTACCGGGCGTTGAACGCGCTCACCATCAAGGACACGTTCCTGATTCTGGTGGTTGACGAGCTACTCGACGAGCTCCATGGCGCCAAGTTCTTCACCAAGCTAGACCGCCGGTCCGGGTACCACCAGGTGCGCATGCGCCCGGAGGATGTGCACAGGACGACATTCTGTACACATGATGGCCTGTACGAGTTTTGGTGATGGCGTTCGGGCTGTGCAACGCCCTAGCGACGTTTTAGGCCTTGATGAACAACGTGCTCCGTTCCTACATCGTTTTGTCCTGGTATTTTTTTGACGATATTCTGATTTATAGCAAGACGTGGGTTGATCATCTTCGCCACCTCCGGGTCATCCCCGACGAACTATGCCGCCACCAGCTCTTTGTCAAGCGCTCTAAGTGCTCTTTTGGTGCCTCCTCCGTCGCCTACCTCGGCCATGTCATCTCCGCGACAGAGGTGGCCATGGACGCGGCCAAGGTGCAGGTGATCCATGATTGGCCGGCGCCACACTCGCCCCGGGCTGTGTGCGGGTTTCTCGGCCTCATCGGGTACTTTCGCAAGTTCGTCCACAATTATGGTGTGATTGCTGCACCACTGACAGCTCTACTCAAGAAGGAGGGCTTCACTTGGGA
This sequence comes from Sorghum bicolor, assembly GCF_000003195.3. NCBI lineage: Eukaryota > Viridiplantae > Streptophyta > Magnoliopsida > Poales > Poaceae > Sorghum > Sorghum bicolor. The sequence continues at coordinate 56,052,598 of NC_012878.2, forward strand.
CAAAGCGGCGACCACGGCCTTCGCAGCGCACAAGGCCGCCGTCACGTCCGCTCCCGTCCTCGCCATGCCCAACTTCGCCAAGCTATTCACCGTCGAGTGCGACACATCGACGTTCGGCTTCGGTGCAATCCTGGTCTAGAAGGGCCATCTGGTCGCTTTCTTAAGTAGGTCTGTGGCGCCTCGCCACCGCTCGTTAGTCGTCTACGAGCGCAAGCTCATCGACCTCGTCCCGACGGTACGACACTGGCGCCCGTACCTCTGTGGGCGGCGCTTCCTCGTCAAGACCGACCACTTCAGACTGAAATACCTCCTGGATCAGCGCCTCGCCACGATTCCTCGGCACCATTGGATTGGTAAGCTCCTAGGATTCGATTTTTCAGTGGAGTATAGGTCGAGCGCCATGAACGTCGTCGCCGACGCCCTCTCTCGCCGCGTCGATGTCGAAGGGAAGGTGATGGCAATTTCAGCACCCCGCTTTGACTTCATCGAGTGCCTCCGCCACGCCCAGGCCACTGACCCGCCCCTGGTCGCCTTCCACGACGAGATCTTGGCCGGCACCCGCACCGCCTTGTGGGCGCTGGTGGACGGCATGGTCGCCATCAACGGCCGCCTATACATCCCCCGGCGTCGCCACTATTGCAGGAGATCCTAGCCGCAGTTCACAATGACGACCATGAGGGCATCCACCGCACCCTCCACAGGCTCCGGTGGGATTTTCATTTTCCCAACATGCGTCATTTGGTGCAGGAGTTCGTGAAGGCCTGTGTCACCTGTCAGCAGTACAAGTTCGACCACCTTTGGCCGACTGGTCTACTGTAGCCGCTGCCGATTCCGTCCACCGTGTGGGCCGACATCGACATCAACTTCATCGAGGCACTGTCCAAGGTTCAAGGCAAGATGGTCATCCTCTCCGTCGTGGATCGCTTCAGCAAATACTGCCACTTCATCCCCTTGGCGCACCCCTCCACCTCCGAGTCCGTCGCGCACGGCTTCTTCGTCGACATCGTTCGACTCCATGGTGCCCCGCACTCCATCGTCTCGGACCACGATCCGGTGTTCACCTCGACGTTCTGGTAGGAGCTCATGCTGCTCATGGGGACGAAGCTCTACATGTCGCCCGCCTTTCATCTGTAGACGGACGGCCGAACCGAGGCCACCAACCGGGTCATCGTCATGTACTTGCGCTGCTTCACCCGCGACCGTCCCCGACAGTGGCTTCGTTGGCTGCCATGGGCGGAGTACACCTACAACACCGCCTTTCAGTTCTCTCTCCGCGACACACCGTTTCGAGTGGTCTATGGCCGAGACCCCCCCGACCATTCGCTCTTATGAGCCCGGGGAGACCCGCGTCGCTGCAGTCGCCCAGGAGATGGACGAGCGCGCTGCCTTCCTCGACGACGTCTGCTTTCACCTTGAACAGGCCCAAGCGGTACAAAAGTGCGTCTACGACCAGCACCACCGGCCGGTGTCCTTCTAGGTCAGCGATTGGGCCCTACTTTGCCTTCGGCAGCGCACAACATCATCTCTTCCATGTTCGACAGCGCGCAACAGCATCTCTTCCATGATCGACAGCGCGCAACAGCATCTCTTCCATGTTCGGCAGTAGGGAAGCTCAAGCCGCGCTACGTCGGGTCGTATCAGGTGGTGGAACTCATCAACGAGGTGGCGGTGCGGCTACAGCTTCCTCCCGGCGCACGACTGCATGATGTGTTCCACGTTGGTGTCCTCAAGAAGTTCGTCGACGCTCCGCCGGCCGTTCCGCTGCTGTTACCTCCGCTTTTGCACGGGGCTGTGGTGCCTGCCCCTGCCCGGGTGACTCACGCTCAGCTGGCCCGGGGAGTGCGCCACGTGCTTGTCGAATGGCAAGGAGAGCCGACAGCTTCGGCCACCTGGGAGGATCTGGATGACTTCCGTGCTCGGTTTCCTACATTTCAGCTCGAGGACGAGCTGGACTTCGAGGCAGGGAGAGATGTCATGTGCGAGCGCACATACACCGCGTGACTGAGCGGGCCGGGGCTGAGCAGGCTGGGCGCGCGGGCCAGGCGCTGCAAGGGCCAGCCCCTAATGGCTAAAGATAGGAACTTAGATTAGTTCCTAGAATCAGGAATATCCTTCCTATTAGATTGTTTATTAGATTGTTTAGTTGTTTTAGAAGTTCCTAGAATCAGGGGTATCCTTCCTCTTTTATGTTGGGCCTTTGGCTATATATTCGTGTAATCATGTGACAAACAATTAAGCAAGAATTATATCCCTAATCTCCCTATCTCTCTGGAAGCCTGCGGTTGAAGGGAATAACCTCACTGGAGAAGACGGCCGACGGCTACGAGCTACGTAGCCGCGGTCCAGCTAGTCGGGGGCTCGACGCCCGTGACAATAACCTACTAGATGAAGCACAATAGACTAGATGCTGAAGAAATTTGACCAGGCAGGGATCCTTATAGGGTTATCATAACGACTTGTGTGTTAGAACCATAACAAGAAACTATAAGGATGATGCAAACTAAAAAAAGATCTGCCAATTCTAAACTTAATAGTATCCACAAGCATAAGAAAGGACCAGAAAATAATAGTAATAAATAATAATATTGCTTAATCATCTGCAACACAAAACATTTAATCGATAACAATATACTGGATTACGATGAAACGAAAAATTTGTACTCTTAAAAGAAGAGGGATTTTTTCCAGGGCCATACAAGTAAAAGGCTCTTAAAACAACAAATGTAGGTCACCTATTTGTTCCCCAGACAAGCAACCTTTCTGCCTTAAGACCACAAACAAATGGCACATATATTGTATTATTGTAACACAGTTAGACAGCTCATCATATAGAGGAAGGGAATTCCTTCATAGAATCAGCACGCCACAGTTCCTTTTTCATGAGTAATAAGCACCTCATTGCAAACTAAAATGGCACATAAAATTAGAAATCCGATACTATAGATGGATCCTGCCAAACTTTTTGTGCTGCTATCAATTCATACTTCAAGATGTTTGGTATGGATGTGCTGAGATGAAAACTAGAGAAATTTACTTGTTATATTAAACTTCTGCTATAAAATTCTTAATAGTACAATAAATAAGTTATTTTACAGAGCCACTGCAGCACCATATGCATTCTTCATCAGTACTTCATAATGCAGTGCAGAGGACATGTTTTACTGAATGAGAACGGTAAATTTCATCACATATGCTCGAACTGACTAGAATTTGTGTCCATAATGTCTAAATGTATAAGATGCCAACATGTAAACTGCAGAATACTAGAGAAGAGAATACACAGGCTAACAAATGCAGTATAGTACAGAAATAATAACTGGATCAATTGAGCAGTAAGAGAATTACATGATACATCATTTAAATTGAAAGAACAAATTACACATACATAAGACATAACTTATGCAATTGATTCAACACACAGGACATCACTTCAGAACTCCTTGAAACAGGTTTATAAATTACATAGATCAAACTGGGAGCAGAATTTATGCATTTATTCAACTTGCGCATGTTGGAGACTACTCCAGAACCACTTGAACGGGTGTAGCAGCGCAAGGAGCACTATCAGCAATCTGGTTCAGTATTTTAACCTTCTCCTCATTAACCCATCGGTATTGCTGTGTCACCATGTCCCAGTCCCAGCGCCCCCTGTCCTGAACATGTCCATTTTTGTACAAGGAAACAAGCTGCAATGACGTTGATACTTTAATAACAAAGTTAACAAAGTAAATCTGTCTCTCCGTTCCCTGAAAACCAATTATCACCAACTCCTTTAGCTGATTATGGCAGAACTCAGAGGGTTCCCACGAAATGTCATCATGAGGCTCCTCCTCCCAAGGGGTAATATGGATGTGAAGGCACTCGAGGCATGGTGCCGCCTCAATAAGGAGGCGGGCCAAGAGACATCCCAGGATGAAGGCACATCAGCAATCAGAAGCCTCCTGAGTTTAGGGAACAACAATGTAGGGCTCCAAGGTTTGAACCATCTATGATATCCAGTGAAGCGTAAAATAAGGTCACTTATTCCTGGGGTTCCTCCAAGATACTGATTGAGATCATAATGATTTCCAACACGAACACAGCGGGTTTTTGCTACACCACGGTGAAAGGCGATATTCAAGTGTGTGAGGTATGGGAAGGAGCTAAGCTCGTAACTCACATTAGTTTGTAGAACAGCCATGCTCTCGAGCATTGGCAGAGTGTACAACTTGATCAGCCCAAACCAGCAATGCTCCATGATAAGTTGCTTGATCAGTGATTTGGGGGCGTGTACGGCCACAACACCTTGGTTCAGCATGCAGGACTTGAGGTGCAGTGCTTGTAGCTGCGGGCACAAGGTGAAAATAGCTTCATAGGCTGCGGTTGGAGTGGAGTCCGGTAAATCTTGCAAGACCAGGCTGGTGAGCGCATGGAAGCCCTTCAATGGCGGAATGTAACAGGCTGCCAGCTTCAAACTTCTTAGTCGGGAGTTGTGTGGATTGTAGCAGAGACCATGGTGAGGAAAACTGTGGGCAAAATGTTGCTGGAATGTATTCTTAACTAAAACCTCCAGATCTTCGACCCCCCACGAATCAGCAGCCTTAGCTATCAATCGGTTGATGCCACTTGAACAATGACCAGGAAAGAAATCAAGCCGCAGTCTCCGGAGGCCTAGACTGCCTCTGTCCTGATCATCATCTGCGTCGAGAAAGTTGTTGATGGATGAGGTCATAGCACGCATAGCACGGCGCTCATACCGCTTAATGTTGTCGCGAAGCACCTTGAGATCGACGCCGAAACCATAAGCATAATTAGCGGCTTTACCGTGGATACTGATCCACTGGTAGTAGCGCGCCGGGAGTATGTCAGTGACCCTGAAATCGAGGGCATCGAGACAGCGGGGCAGGCAACTCCAGCGCTTCGAGAGGGTCGCGGTGGCTAGCGCCGTGCGGGTGTCAAGGCGGCGCAAGATGAGGAGCAGTAGGTCGTCGGTGAGGGCGCTGAGGCGGTCGTCACTGCAGGAAGCGCGCAACCCGCGCCGCCCGCACCAACCTTTCCCAGAAATGGGAAAGCTTAGTCGGCGGCGGTGAATTGGGCGGAAAGCGGCGGTGGCGCGCTTACCTGGTGCCCCGGGCCTGCGGTTGCGGCTACATGGAGGCATCCGCATCGCACGGTGCCCCAACGGCGGGTGGAGGATGGGCGGTTGCAAGTGTGACCGGCGACGAACCCGGTGGGTGGAATGGGCAGCAAGGCGGAGATTGCAAGGGTGACCGGCGACGAACCCGGTGGGTGCTGGGTAGCAAGGAGGCGGCGGCGATGACCGCAGCGGTGGTTGCCGGTCGGGGCAAATCGCAGGATAAAGGAGTGGCAGGCGGCAGAGCTGGTAATGAGGATGGATGAACAGGCGGATCGGGCGGCAGGGTGGTTTCTCGGGTTAAGAAGCGGCCGCGGCCAAATATAGACACGGGATTGGTGGGTGCTCGGGTGAAGACCGCCGGGCGGCGGCGGATTCCGATCCGGAACAGAGAGGAAGAAGAAAAGGAGAGGTTTTGGCAACAGTGTCGGATCCTCTAACGTCGAACCAGATCGCCTAACGTGTTGTCCTCGACGTTACTCGGCAGTCAGCCATATCGGACCGTCCCCAGCAATCCAAGTGTGAACACGACCACGAGGCTCCCATTTCCATCTACCCACGCGCTGGGTCTCGGCCCAACAAAAACACGGCCAGTTAAGCTGTGCCGGCTCCTTTTTTTTCTTTTCTTTTGGGCGCGGTTGCTCGGTGTTTTGACGCGAGATATTTTTCATTGTTTTATAATCTTATTATCACGTGTTTACCATTTTTTATTATAAAAGGAATAAGGCCTAAACAAGATAGCTATTATTTAGGCAAAAAAAAAAATTGAACTAAACAAGACCCCAGGTCCGGTTGAGCCAAGATAGCTATTTTTTCCATATCCATAGCCATGTAGAAGCACGTCAAATTTTAAGTGGAAGTTTATTAATTGGCGAGGTTAATTAGTCATTGTTGTGGTCAAGGGGGAGAGCTCTAGAGAATACTTGGACGTGACGGTGACCGATTTCTTCTCGATTTGTAAGCTGGAGGCTGTATCGATTTGTAATTTTTTTTTGCTTCGGCCCTGTTTAGTTCATAAAAGTTTCATCATATCGAATTTTAGATACATATATAGAGTATTAAATATAAATAAAAAACAACTAATGATTCAGTTTGTATATAATTTGCAAGATGAATCTTCTAAATTTAATTAGTTTGTAATTAAATATTAATTGCCAAATAAAATAAAATTATTCGCTAACTGAACAAGACATTTTTTGAGTTAAAAAGAAAAAACTTCAGCAATGAGTTTAGAAGGCAAAAATGATTTTTTTTCCCATCCAAATTTCTGGCCCCACCTGCATTGCCTTCGACCGGTCTAGCCGCACTGGACCCATGACCCCACACCGGACAACGTGTCGTGGGCCCAACCCCGCAGTGAAACACGCCGCACAAGCCACGCCAGCGACGCGACGCAGCACGCAGCCGTAAGCCGTTCCCCCAAAAAAGGCCCGAGCTCAGCAGAGCCCCGCACCCACCAGTCCACCGCCGCCCGAAACCCCAGCCAACCGGCGGCGGCGGAGATGTCGCTGTCCTCGGTGAAGATCGGCGAGGAGGTGTGGCTCACATGCCTCTCCCACGCCCTCACCACCGAGACCGAGGAGGTCATGGGCCTCCTCCTCGGCGACATCGAGGTCCGTCGCACCCCACCTGATCCTTTCCGTTTCCCCATCTCAGGAATGCTTGGGTGGGATGGATGTTTTGGTTTTCTCCTCTGACGGGATCGTGGTTGTGGTTGGTTTTACTTGCCTACCTCTAGCTTTCCAGCAAGGGCGCCACGGCCCTGATATGGGGGGCGTCGCCGCAGATGAGGTGCGAGCGGAAGAAGGACCGCGTCGAGGTCAACCCCGAGCTTCTCGCCGCCGCATCCGCGCAAGCCGAGATATCCTTTTCTCCGCTCCCTTTTTCTTTTCTGAGATTTTGCTTGTTCCTCTCCCTTTGGTTTTGTGTGGAGTGGTATTGAGTTTTCTGGGGGTTGAACTTAACTCCTGTTCGCACAAAATGACGGCCACCATCAAGAGGACTACGAGGGTGATCGGGTGGTACCACTCGCACCCACATATCACCGTTCTGCCGTCCCATGTAGGTAAGCAATTCACATTTCCTCCCGGCGAATCATTTTCATCCCAGGGTTGCACATTTGTGCTTATAAAGTAGCTCAAGTGCCCTCGGTTTGATGTTGGCATTTGTCTCCTAGAATAGCCGTAATGCTGTCAAATATGTGTCAGTTCACATCTATGATTTAGGAATTTCCTGATGATATTGTTATTTGCGAGCACACTCTTTTAAGTGATTTATCCCTTACTAGGTTCCTACTGATGTCCACTTGCCATTTCTGATAATAGATATCAAGGATGATAGCTGCCTTTGGCACTAAGTAGCTTTGCTTTTGAGTACTCGGGCTTGGGAACATGCTAAAAATAGACATTAGCTTTGCTCCAGAGCTTCAAGATGACAGTGACATATAGTTTCCTTCATTACAAAGGCAGAGGGTCCTATTGTTGACCATTTGATGGTGGCTATGGTACTATGGAGTATGGAGGTCTTGAGAATTCACTAGTATATCTGTTTTATGAGCTTTTCTCTTCATTCTCTTGTGAGATGCTTGCCATATACAATAAGTTCAAACTATATTTTGTTAACTCCCATGAGTCGTATTTTCCAGATGTTCGTACCCAAGCAATGTTTCAGTTGCTGGATACAGGCTTTGTGGGCCTGATATTTTCTTGTTTTAGTGAAGATGCTCAAAAGGTATGAATGCTTATAAACTCCATATGAATAACATGTTCACATCCTGTTTGGAGTACATGTATCATTTATTAGTATAATTGCTTAATTGGATTTTGATATTCACACAGGTTGGAAAAATCCAAGTGACTGCCTTTCAGTCAGAGGGTGGACAACAGCATGCCCTTCCTCTTGCCATCGCTCCAGTCATTGACCTTGATTCATCCTGTAGCTCATCAGATAATGCGTTTGCTTCACATTCTGCATCGGTTGAAGGCATGGAACAGGACACAGGGGATTCCAGGGCCTCAAAGAATAACAAGGTTTAGTCCGATACCACATGTACTTACAGCATTTATTTCATGGTCTTTTCTGGTACACCTATATTTTGTGCATAATGCAAGAAATTGTGCATATTTTGCTTGCTAGAAGAAGAATGCCTAAAACAATAAATGATGCTGGAAAGCTGGGGGAAAAGATTAACTGTGCAATACATCGCCCAAGTCATAACAGTTAGTTAATGCATAGCTGGTTGTTGAGTTGAATATGTCTGGTCTGCTGTAAGCATTATTTTAGGGATCTTTTTTTGATTGAAACTATTTTTAGATATGGAAGTTAGTTCCAGCTTTAAACATTGACCCACGTTAATCAGTTAAGTAGCTGTGCTGTTTGTGTCCTGAAGCTCCAGGCAGATTCCCTTCTACTTAAATGATCAGGTTCAGTTCGATTAATTAAGAAGCGCCTTATGGTGCTTAGATGGCACCACCACTCGAACACTATTCACTGCTGATTAAGAAAATTTTAACTGTAGCCTTACAAAAATAAATTACTGAAATGTTCTTTTATCTTGTCAAATATTTATCTTCTGCTTTCACTCGCTTGTTTGGATGCTGCCATCGCATGAGTAATTAATACCCTCCATGGTTATCTTTTTATTGCTCCATTTCAATTGGTTTGTTAAATCTTAAATCATATTCCTAATAACTACTTACCATCATTTTATATTGTGTTTTTGGTTTGTCTACAAGCCTACAACTGTACATTTTTAGATTCCAATTCGCTGAGTATTTACTAGTAGATAAAATCATAGAATGCCATGTCTTCTTAATGGAAGGTGCGCTGGGTGTGGAAGGGTGGAATAGGAAAGAATCCTAGACTACTGATACCATGAAAGTGTGTAGAATTGATTGACTGAGAAGGGAGATTACATATATAGGGGGTGAGGAGATCTTGAGGTTTATAGAAACAGGACCAATCAGGATCTCCTCATATCTCTCTAATCTAATCAATCAGCCCAATCACATTCACAGGGGCTGGCTGGCGCTAGGCGCCCAGGCACTTGCCCAGTACACATGTACACATATATGTCTATTAGAAGGGTTTGCAACAGGAAGTGATAAGCACCCATATTTCATATTATTTCATCTTGATAAAAGACAACCATCTGAGACCGAGTATGTAGCCTTCCACATTTTTAGGCGTGGGGCCTGTTGGGAAAAAAAAACTTGAGTGCCTTTTCTGTAGGCACCTTTAGAAGCGGAGTGTCAGATTGCAGTTGAAAAGTGGGCCTCGTTATTTCTAACCGTCATGTGTAGTCTAATTTCATTACTGCTTTCACATTCCAGTGTAGAGTATAAACACTTGTGAATAATTTGTCTGTGATTAAGAACCTATTGTGTCATATCTTTTGGGGGCAAGCTTGTCTGCCAATTCTATCAATGGGGCATTTTGTTGCCTGTTCTGGTATTTGCTGGGGCCATGTTGCTTAGTTGAATTTGTGTCTCTCACAAGTATCATTTAGTGAGAATATGTAATGCCTTGTGCTGTGATAATTGTGGAGTAAGCTTGTTTTTCATAAGAAAAGAGATTTTGTATACACAGTATGTTATTAGCACTGTGTTTTTACTAGCTTATTTAGTAAATCTTTGTTGAGTCGTCAAATGGCTCAATTGGGTTCAACACTGCTAATCGATGCATTTCAATTATTCATGATTCTTGTTTTCATGCCTGAGACCTTAGGCTATACGGAGTATTATTTCATGCAGTTCTATGTATGTGCCTACTTATTTGTATACAGTATACTGGCAAACTAACTAAACATATTTCTGATTGCGATAGGCCTGGAGAAGATCTATGGATTTCTACTCTCATCCTGACACCAGTCATTCCACAAGTTATCAACCCAGAGAAAATGCTCTCATTCTGTACAATCCTGATAACACACAAGAAGCGTCTGTTGATCCATATGATTCAGATATGACTCCAAGCCTCCAGGAGGCTTTGCACCGGTCAACTATGGACATAAGGTATCCAAATAATGTGTAATCTAAATCATTTTGTTTCTTTGAAAGGTTACAGTAACAATTGATGTATATATTGAGAATCTTAACTCGTAAGCAAAGTGTAGTTGTACACTACCTTGTAGTCTTGGGATTACCTTGTAGTATCATTTAACTCCATTTTATGCAACTTTACTTTCCCTAAGGACTCTCTGAGCTGTTAATTTCTTTTTTCTCGATTGAAACATGGCATTGTTAGTATGCATGCTCTCATAGTCTCATCACCCAAAGGTTCTAGTCCTCTATGGCTCAAACATGGGTGGCTTTCTGTGTTTTAATATTAATTGAAAATGTACTTTCATGTCAACCAGGTTTTATCCCTCTTTGGCTCCAATTCAGGGGCCTTCTTGTCAATGCAAAGATACATTGACTTCCTCCTACATGTTCATGCTTTTTTAAATAAAAAAATCTCTTCATGGCTTTTCAAAAAAGAAAATAAAGAAGCCTCTCTCATTTGTTTATCGTCACAAGTGCCTTCTTTAATGAAACTATTGGTGTAGTGGCTTGTGTTTTTCCCAGCATTCGTCTTATTGACTCCATGATGCTTTTTTGACACTTCATGTCTATATCTATACCATTGAGTACACTAAATATGAGCAAACAAAATGTGCCCTTGTGTTGTACTGCTGTTCTATGTTCCCTATATGTTGTTGTTGTTGTGGTTGTTGTGGCATGTATTTTCCTTGCCACCTTATGATGTATCTCATGATATCGAGGGTATTTAAGTTCATTGTGTACAATAAGTCCAAGATGAAATGTCTTTTTATTTGATACATATTCATGGATGGTTTACCAAAGGCAGTGTGGTTTGATACAACCATCTAGTTTCTAATGTTTTTTTTTTTTTTGCCAACAGTGGTGCAGAGTATAGAGGGAAGGAGGTTCCACTTTTTGTGCTCCCTACAAGGTATCTCCTCAAGCTGGACACCACAATGACCTCTTACTGCGATATGCAACGAGTCCTCTTTGAAGAGGAGCAATCAGCATATAATCAAGCTATGCAACAAAATATTTGGTAACTCAAGTTCCTTCTTGACAATACTATAAACAAAATCCCATGTTTTCTCATGTGGTAATATGTTTATCCGTCTGTTGCAGTGATGGGAAAATTCACCCTCTTACATCCATTCACCATACATCTACATACAACTCCTCTCTCTGCAAACTAATGGAGTATTGGTAAGAGCACAGTCTCCTTGTCTCATTTTAGCTAAATATACTGCATAATATCAGTTAATTTATGTGGTTCACATTTTGTTCAATAGTTTGAGTCCAGCTGTTACTACGCTTCAGGATCGCCTGAAGGAAAATGAACTTCGGGTGAGTAGACTAGCTTGCATCTTTTGACAACTCTTGGCGTTGTAAGGCACTAACATTGAACCTACATATGTTAGCTATCTATGTTACAAGAGGAGGCTAAGCAACTTGAGGCTGATACACAAAGCATGAGAAATAATTCTCCTCGTCGCCTCATGAATCATGGAGCTGGTGGCAACAGTTCACCTATGGCTCAGAGCAGGCATCCTTTCTCCAACCAAGGGAGCCCTAGAAGCCCGATGGGTGGCAGCCGGAGGAGGGCTTGATGATCCTGCTCCGCCTGATGTGTTGATGAATATTGTCCGTTGTGGCTTAACCAGATGCTTCCTGAAACCCCAGATTTGATGGACGAAGTGCCCAGACAATAGCACTGTACCCTGTACATACCCATTGCCGTTTAGCGCTGTGCTGTTGTGGAATCCCAAGGGTCTCACTTTGCTTTGTTGTATTGGGGTTCCTTATCCGGTTCCGGAGCTGTGCCATTATCCTTTCCATGGTTGGCCTGAGCTTATAGCCTGTACACTGTAGACTCTGTACTAGAGGTTTACCTGAAAGGCTGAACTGCCGCTGCTAAGATGTGATGTTCCCAGGCATAAGCAAAGATGAAGGTTGTCTTTGCTTTGTAATTGGAAAGAAAACGACTTCGGTAGCAAATCCATTTTCTTGATAAGCTGCAGCCGCCCCTTTGCTTCGGTAGTGCCAAAGCTTTGTTTCAAGTGTGATGCATGTAGATGCAGTGGCCTGTTGAGATCTTATCTGTATGGCAAAAAGTAACCTAACGTACTTCATTCGAAGTTGTAAGACTGCAAGACGTTTTAGGGTTTTTTTATTATTAAATTTAGCTATACGCCATGTCTAGATATATAGGTAACAATCAATGCACCTATAAAAGTAAAAAAAAAATTATAATTTGGAATGGATGGTGCTTATAAATACATAGTAAAAATCAATGTACCTATATAAGAAAAAAATGTCTTACAATTTAGAACGTCTTACAATTTAGAACGGAGGGTGTGACTATCACTACATGATCTTCATGCTCTTGACTCTTGAGAGGCGCCTCATCAAAAACAATTGGGCCAATGCTTTTTAGCGAATATATTAACTTTGTTTGTTGAAGTTTTTTTTGTTTGGCAAATTGATCATTGTGAAGAAAACTAAACATGATTTTCCTTTCTAGTTAGAATGAACAATATATATATTATAATTATAACCAGTAAACAATTCTAAAGCCCAACGAACCAAAAATATATAACAAACATTTATACATTTGCATTCTGTTAGACAAAACAGCAAGGATTTGCATTTTGTCAGACAGTACAAAGTCCATTCTCAACGAAATGGACTAGCAGTCAAGTGGGCCGTGCCGTTGAGCCCGCGTGTGCGCTCTAGCTCTCAAGAGGAACGTGATCTGTGTGCACTTGTGCAGTCCCGTTCCCGTATGACAACGATCGACCTTTGAAATCGACATGACACAAGCTATGCCTGAATGCCTGATTGGATCATGGTCATGGAATTGCGTTGCGTCCAAAGTTGGGAACGAGACGTACGGCCGGGGACCTCGCCGGACCCGGGACCATGCATGGCCCAGGGACGACTCCGCGCACCGGACCAAGGTGTTGGTGAGACCCACCAGTAGGCTGCGCATTTTCCTAGATAGATCACGACGCCACGCGACACGCATGTTGATCGGGTTGGGTATGTTAGCTTGTAAGTACACACAGTAGGAGTATGTACGTACTAGACCTCATGCCATTTCGTCGCCATCGTATACAACGGCAACGTGCATTGCCGAACCCGGCAAGGCGGCAACCCCAAGAAGAGTGACTTGCCAAGAAGTTTGTTGTCAAGCAGTAGTTGTAGGTAACGGGAGTAAACAACATAGGAGTATACTTATGGTCAGGTTGACCGTGACCAAAACTAAGGACGATGATATTGATGTCATTCCATACCTTGACTTGCCCTTCTCCCTCGTCCCTTCCATGGAGCAGCTGGTCCACCTTCTTGGACCAGCAGCCGCGTGCCCGAACCGCCACTCCCTCCCGGCTGGGCGGCTGGCGGCTGCTGCCTTGCTTGCTTGCACGGTTGGTGAAACAAGAAAGACCGTCAGGCTCATCAGGCCCCGCGCGCGGGCGCATCCGACTCCGACGTCTCCTTCCCCGAACACGCGTCGCCGCTGGCCCGCTGCTCTGCGTGCTTGGCTGGCGGCTGGCCACCCGCGCCCCCGCGAATCGCAAGTCGCAACGGACGCCCAACGTCACAAGGAAACGGAGCAGGTGGGGGGATCGGGATCGTTCGGTCAGCAGCAGGCCATGATCAGAGTAGCATTATCGATCGCAAGGACGCCGCCGCGGGCATTTCTTTTCTTTTCTTTTCGTAGCTCATTCCATTCATTCGTCTGGGTCAAACGCACACGTCCCTTTCAGTTCCCTCCTTCGTGCCCCTCATAAAAAGATTTTCTTTTTGATCGCATTCGCAACCGCCCCCGGCGACGACGGCGTCTACAGTTGTACAGTACTGCCGCCGTATATCTATCCACATCTACCTGCACCGCTGCACGCAGAACTTCAACGCCGCCTCGCCCCGCCCTCGCCCTCGCCATCACCATCCACAGACGCGCGCGGGCGAGCTAGGGGCCGGGGGCTCTCTTTGCCTCTTCGGTGCATGGCGGGGCTGCAGCGGTCCAGCGAGACGTTCCGGCGGTCGGGCTCGTCGGGGCTGGTGTGGGACGACAAGAACATCTCGGGGGAGATCAAGCCGGCGGCGGAGGACGACGGCGGCGCGGCGCGGGCGGTGGAGCGCAGCCGCTCGGCTGGGCACGCGCACGCCGGGTACAGGACCACAGGGCGCGTGCCGCCCGCGCTCGACCCGCCGTCGCCGCGCGTCGCCGTCTGCGGCTTCTGCAGGCTCTTCGGCGGCGGCGGCGGCAAAGGCAAGGGCAGGGACGGCGGCAGCACCAAAGCCAAGGGGAGGCGCCACTGATCTTTGTGCGTACGTGCCTCGGTACCATCGGCGATCGGAACACGGTCCGAAATTTGGTAGCTTTCTTCTGTTAGTTTTTCCCCCTCCATCCTCCTCTTTGTGATCATGTATGTATGTGTCTCATGTCCTGGGTGCAATTCATACTACTGGTAGCAGACAGAATTACATTTGAGATGATTGTGTAAGAGTACAACTGCACAAGTGAATCGAGGTGTCAGGCTGTCCGTGCCAACTCCCATGAATTTGATCGTGCTTTGCGGTTTCTGTTCTTCCTTCCATGAACAAGCTCGGTCTGGAACTGGAACAGGAAATTTCACACTGAACAGCTCCAATTCCTGTTGGAGCTCGGAAAAGTTTGCCACCCGTTTAATTTAAATTTAATGGCTTTTTACATGCTTCTTTGTGTACAAAGGGACAGATCAGAATCACATAGATCGATCTATACTCAAGCCGCAACAAGGAGCAACGCAAACATGTTCACCAACTGGTGATGATTGGCAATCTTTCAGAAAGCTTGTTTGGCTGTTTCTCCAATTTCTTCACGCTTCCTCCGTTTCTTCGTTACGCATGGAATCATTTCGTCGCCTTCCACATTACTCTGGCGCACGCCATTGACGATCAGGGTGGCCTGCTTTCTTTGACGAGTTGAAAAAAGGACCCAGCTCAAAATTCGTTCCGCGTTCCAAATCTGCAGCGATATCGAGTTCAGACGGCAGCATATTCAAACTTTCCATTTCCAACAAAGTAGAAAAATGCAGAAAAGGGAATCATTTTAGGAGTAGTTGAAACCACGATCATCAGCCGGAAGTTTCAGACTTCTGCGGAGCTGGAAGTTTCAGATTCATATCCGCAGCGAGATCGAGTTCAGATATGATTTCATTTCTGTACAGAACGCAGATTCATACAAACTGTAGCCTAAAAAGTTATTTATAGTCTATGTTTTCGACGATGGTTGAAACATAAGCTCTTTCCTGTGTTAACAAAAAAGGATACAATTTGAACCGGCCTTTTGTTTTTTTAAAAAGAATTCTGTATTTTTATATATAAAAAAACAGACCTGAACTGAATTTCGTCCTGTAAAAGAAGGCCTGTTCCTGCGCTGCGTCCAAAAGAAAAAAAAAAGCAGAAAAAAAATCAGTTCCTCCATCAATAATTCAGCACTGAAAAAGAAAATATCTAGCGTACTGTGTTAATTGGTGGCTAGAGGCTGGTATCCACGGAAATAATGGAAGCCCGTACAAACAGTACCCACAATAAAATCGCTGGAATACCCACGGAAGTTCGTGTTTCTCGTTTTGATTTATACTTCGTAGATTAGGGCCTTGTTTAGTTCCCAAAAAATTTTGCAAAATTTTTCAGATTCCCCATCACATCGAATCTTTAGACGCATGCATGGAGTATTAAATATAGACAAAAATAAAAACTAATTGCATAGTTTGGTCGGAATTGACGAGATGAATCTTTTGAGCCTAGTTAGTCCATGATTGGACAATATTTGTCAAATACAAACGAAAGTGCTACAGTGCCTGTTTTGCAAAATTTTTTGGAACTAAACAAGGCCTAGGAGTCATTTGCTTGTTTTATAAGTTGTATTTTTTGGTCAGTTAGCAATATTTTTTTCTCATAATAAATTAAAAAATAATATTTTTAATCATGATTTTTCAAAAAAGCGAACGGGCTTCGATCTGACATCATTATATTCGTACATGAAACTCAGCACCAAAAGAAAATACTTTGGTAAAAGTCATGGCTCGATCACTTTGGGTTGAGGTCAAAACTCAAAGGATAGGGTTAAGCCCAAGCAATCAATCTCAACCTCCCAAGGCGCTCTTCCTCCCTCACCCCTGCCTCCTTCCATGTCACCCTAGCCAGCAGCAACTATGTCGCTAGCTGCGCCGCGTACCTTTCGCCCCCTGCAGCTCCAGCCTGCCCTTCGCTAACCCCAGGGCCCTGGCAAGCTCCACCATTATCATCATCACCTCGCCCCTGCCTTTGCTCCCGCCCTCGCCCCCACCCCACCATCGCGGCTGATGGTGAGCCGCCTCGTCGTGCCACCCTGAACCTGCCCTTACCTCTGACCCCGCCCACCCTAACCACAACAGCTCATCGGCGAGCACCACCGCGACGCCGCTGTCGCCAACCCAACCATTCGGTTGTCCCCCGCCACCTTGCTCGTCACCTTTCAACCCACCACCACTGCCATGTCGCGGCCGCCTCCCCCCATACCTCCTTCTAGAGCCACCAGGGTTGAGCTTCCCTAACCCCGCTAGAACCTTAACCCTAACACAGCTGTTGTCGTCTTCCTCTCTGGTGGGACGCAAGCATAGGTATGTGGGTTTGGGAGAGGGAGAGGGTCACTCCGTCCGCGTCCGTGCGATGGGTCACATAGAAACTTTTGCGAAACTCAAATGCTCATCAATAAATGTTCCATCTGATTCGTTCAGAACATTCAATATTTTTACCAATTGAATTTGGTTTCACTTGCGAGATCTCAGTCCTAAAAAAAAACTGACCTACATAATAATCAAAGGCAGAAGTCATAAAACCTAAAACAAATGCCGTTTATCTTTAGTCCTACCAATGATTTGGCCAATTGCCGCTTTTTTATCTAGACACGGAAAAGTGCGAGGAACTTGATTTGGATAGGAAAAAGGCAGGCAGCATGTCTGATGGTAGCAATGCTTGCCAAAAGGTTAGAAAAGAGTGTGTGGAATTACTTGGGTCTTGGGACAAGGTTGAAAAGGGCAGAACAAAAGATACTACGTTATTGGGAATTGACTCACGTGAATGCATGGTGCAAGTTCTAGTGCTCGCATTCGGTCTTTTCGGGCTACTTTGGTTAGCTCTAATCTTCGGAATTCAGATTTTGACCAGATTCTATATAAGGGGGAAAAAAATCAGAACCAAACCGAATAAATAGAACAATTCGGTCCACCGAACTGACCAAACAATAATGTATACTCTCCTAATTTCAAACTGTCATATGTTTTGAGTTTTCTTATACTTATCCCTCCATCCATAAAGAATACAACTATGGTATCCGTGATTGCCAAAGTAGTTCATGTTTGATCAACTTTACAGCGAATAGTATTCACACTTATATCTTCAACCTTTGAGCGAAATGTGGCAAAAAGAAGAAAAATCCATAGACCGACTCCATTGTCTTTACCCCGTAGGAACTACGAGATCACCCTAAGGACGTCTTCGACGTCCAAAGGTATTTGCTTATTATGAAAGTATATTTTATATACTAAATATAATTATATTTATTTTATATCTTAAATGTTAGTATTTTTCTATAAATTTGATCAAACATTAAATATTTTTTTTTCAAAATGTGAGAATTTCATTCTTTCATAGACAGAGAGAGTCATGTATTTTAAGGAGTCAAATGATCTCAAATTTGACTATATATATATATAGACACACACACACACACACACACACACACACACACACAAGTAACAATGCTTATGATACCAAATACATATCATCATCATTAGATTAATTGCATCATATATTTTTATATTAAATCTATTTAGAGATATAAATGTTAATATTTTTTTATAAATCTAGTCAAACTTTATATTAGTTGACTTCTCGAAGTATGAGAAAAGCCAAAACGTCTTATAATTTGGAATATATGAAATAACATTTTTTTTTCTATACTCCTCAAACCTTTGTAAGTGTTTGCCATTTTCCCTAGCCCTTCTACAATCACACCAGACATGTCCAGGTAGCAATCTTGGTGTTGTTTGAAAACTTTGGATGAGAGACAAAAAGGAACAGATACAAAGGTGAGCATGTTGTATGATCATTCCTTTACCTTTTTTAGAAAGACGGTAAAAACCTTGTCGGATTTTTATTAGAATGAGGAAAAAAAAGAGAAACAGGATTTATAAAGAGAAACACATGCTAAAGCCACAACTGTTGGAGGTCTATTCGAGTGTTCGATAGAGGATAATAAAGACCCAACCTAAACGTTACTACCAAAATGGTGGAGTTCTCCTAGTGTTTTTAGTTAGTAATAAAACACTACCACTAGTCAAAACACTAGGGAATCCTCACTAGGAGGTATTTACTAGGAAAAGTTTATACTAAATTTTGAATACTAAAACACTAGGAGAACCCCACACTACTAGGAGAATTTGAAAAATCTGGTTGTGCGTACCCTACTAAAATGAATCCCTGACCGTACCTTAAACTCGAATTGATGGACATTTCAAGTCCTCAAGTTTTAAGTGCCGGTCCCTACTCTCTCTCGTACTCTCTCCCGGTCTAGAGAAAAAAAAAACACCTAAGGCCTTGTTTAGTTCTTAAACATTTTTAAGATTCTTCATCACATAAAATTTTTAAACATATGTATAGAGTATTAAATATCAATAAAAATAATTAATTGTA
Organism: Sorghum bicolor; assembly: GCF_000003195.3. Classification (NCBI taxonomy): domain Eukaryota; kingdom Viridiplantae; phylum Streptophyta; class Magnoliopsida; order Poales; family Poaceae; genus Sorghum; species Sorghum bicolor. The sequence continues at coordinate 56,071,456 of NC_012878.2, forward strand.
TAGTTTGATTATAATTTACGAGATAAATTTTTTGAGTCTAGTTACTCTATGATTGAACAATAATTAACAAATACAAACGAAAGTGCTACAGTAATTAAACTCAAAAAATTTCACGGAATAAACAAGGTCTAAACGAAACAACAGCCTTTTACTCGCTGAATGCTAAAAAAAGCCTTTTACTCTGCTGCAAATGGGGAAGGCTAGTAGTAACAGTTCTGTCTATACAAATCTACGATACGTTGATACCCTATTTAATTTGTCCTTGAGAAACCATACTTAATTTGTCCCTGAGAAACCATACCTTTGAGCACCCAACGCCCTGAATTCATTCCCGTTTATTTGGAGAAACTCTTCCAGACTTCATGGCATGTCTGTTACTACCATCCAGTAACCGGCAACGGCAAATGAAAGCCCCTTTCCGAGCCCCAGCGTAGAGCAACCTGGTCAGATTCAGCTGCCGTGATCCCATTTTACCGGCTCTGTTTAGTTCATAAAATATTTTGTAAAATTTTTAAAAATTTTTGTAGCATCAAATTTTACAACACATGCATATAGTATTAAATATAGATAAAAAATAATTAATTATATAATTTATCTATAATTTACGAAACAAATTTTTTAAATCTAATTAATTTATGATTAAAAAATAATTGTGAAATACAAACGACTAAACAGCGCCGGAGGCGACACTGGCGTAATCTAGAGGTGTTTCCATCACCAATCACGGGCGCCTTGCCCACATTCCGCAGACGGCTACTGTTTCCCCCTCTTTGCCACATGCAGAAATCTCGTTTTCGTCGCGCATCATTCACCAGCTTCCTCCGGGAAAAGGCAGAGACCCGCCGGTAGTACAAAGGCCGGCCGCACATGCATGCTACCTGCTAGGTGTCGTACTGCTACTACTGCCACTGTGCACCACCCCACCACCTGCTTCTTCCAGCACAGGCTGACGCTTCATTCTCCCGTCCTCTCCTCTCCTCTCCTCTCATCAACCTCTGACCTCCCCGACCCCGAGGCCGCCGTTCGTTCGGTGCCGCAAGCCTGTCCCTGTGCGCAGCAGCGGCGGCGGCTGGAGCTGGTCGTCGGCGCGCAACGATGGCCGTGCGCTTGCCGCTCGCGCTCGCGGCAGTGGCGGCGGTCCTGCTGCTTCTCCTGTGCCGCGGCGGCGGAGCCGAGGCGCGTGTCCTCCTCACGCTCGACGACTTCGGCGGGGTCGGCGACGGCATTGCCAACGACACCCAGGCTCTGTTGGACGCGTGGACCGCCGCGTGCACCTCCAGCGAGGAGGCCGTCCTCGCCGTGCCGGCCGGCAAGGCGTACCGGATCTGGCCCGTGCAGCTCTCCGGGCCCTGCAAGAAGAAGCTCAAGCTGCTGGTACGTCACGCGCCCTGCCCCGCCCTGTCCATCCCGGCGCCGCGTGTCGTGCGTTGCGTATTCAATTCGTTGCTCGCTCACGCTGGTGTGGTGGCGCGGTAGATTTCCGGCGCGATCGTGGCGCCGTCGAGCCCCGACGAGTGGGCGGGGCGGGACCCGATGAAGTGGCTCTACATCTACGGCGTCGACGGGCTGTCCGTCAGCGGCGGCGGCACCATCGACGGCATGGGGCAGCAGTGGTGGGCCAGCACCTGCAAGCGCAAGAAGACCCAGGTAAATAAACTTGTGGCCCGGTACCGGTTTAACCACCAACCAACCAACCAACCCGTCTGAGCCCTGCAACTGCACTTTTGGCAATGAAGCCACCTGAATTCTCTGTCGTCTTTGCTCTGCTCTCGTGCTCTTGCAGCCGTGCTACTCGGGGCCTCGTCCAAAGGTGAACGCCTTGTCCCACTATGGGTTCAGTCAGACATGCCAGCTCGACGCCGGCCGGCGGTGAGAGGGTGCGTGCGCCGGTGATCGCCGGTGAATGATCCTTTTATTCTTTTGGGTTCAATTCTGTCTTTGCATTGCGTGGCATGGCATGCAGGCGGTGCACTTCGAGGAGTGCCGCGGGGTGAGCGTGCAGGGCGTGACGCTGCAGAACGCGCAGCAGTTCCAGCTGACGTTCACGCGCTGCTCCTGCGTGAAGGCCAGCTTCCTGCGGGTGATCGCGCCGGCGGACAGCCCCAACACCGACGGCATCCACCTCAACGACACCTCCCACGTCCACATCACGGACAACCTCATCTCCACAGGTCCGTCCGTGTCCGTGCCCGATTATTCGCAGACGGCGACGCCTTAACAGCAGTGAGGATGTGATGAGATGAACGTCTCAGTTCCGTTCCGTGACGCAGTTTCGTTTCTCAGCTGTTTGCTTGCATTTTCTGGCATGAGATAAGATCAAAGCCGCCGGACGACTAGCTGACCGGACAAATCGAAGTTTGGATGAGAGAGTAGCGTCAACTGACACTAATGCTGATGTAACTGAAGTCCAAAATTGCTGCTGATAAATATTCCATTGGCTACTTGCATCGCAGAAATTTCCAAAATCAATTATTCAAGAATATTCGTGGCTGCTGCTAGTACTCCTATTTGACTAAACAGTTCACACTTTTTGCAGGGGATGATTGCGTCTCCATGGTCGGCAATTGCTCTGACGTCCATGTGAAAGACATCTCATGTGGGCCTGGCCATGGTATCAGGTGAAAGAAATCTCTACTACCTCTTCCAGCTTCTATTCCAGGATCTGATCACTGAAACTGTGACTAACAATGCCACACACACACGCGCGGCACGTGCGTGTCACTCGTGTCAGCATCGGGAGCCTGGGAAAGAACCGGACCACGGACATGGTGGAGAACGTGAGGGTCGACACCTGCTTGCTCACCAACACGACCAACGGCGTACGGATCAAGAGCTGGCAGGTAATAAACACTACCAGACACTGTGTAACAACAGTCCACGTCGTAGGCCTTCACTCTGACAGGAGCAACCTTGTCAGGGAGGCATGGGGTTCGCGCGTGACCTGCGGTTCGAGAACATCCTGATGAAGAACGTCTCGAACCCCATCATCGTCGACCAGTACTACTGCGACCAGCCCACGCCCTGCGCCAACCAGACGCAGGCGGTGGAGGTGCGCAAGGTGGAGTTCGCCAACATCCGGGGCACGTCGGCGACGGCGCAGGCGATCAGCATCGCGTGCAGCGACACCGTGCCGTGCCGGGAGCTGGAGCTGGCGAACGTCAACCTGACGCTGGCGGAGGGCGGCGGCCGGGCCACCGCGCTCTGCTACCGGGCGTCCGGGAAGAGCGTTGGCACCGTGGTCCCGCCGTCCTGCCTCGCCAAGTCCTGAGAGTCATCAGCTAGTGAATACACACATATGATTGTTGATTTGGAGCTGTTGTCATACCCCAAACGAGCTTGTCGATTGTACACGCTGTTTTTGACGACAAGGAAACACAGAGAAGATATATTGGAGTTTACGTGCAAAATGCTGTGTGCTAGAAAGGGGGAGCTCGCTCTCTTTCTATGTACTAGAACTGCAGTGAATTGAAGGCAATAAGCTATAAATATATGGTAACAGTAACATCTAAGCATATAGATTGATATAGATAGCCATTGTCACCTATTGCCACCGCGAACACGGCATGGACACCAAAGAGGTTTTTACACAAGTTCTCAAGCAATGGATCATCATGTGCACACTTCTATTCAGGCCTGAGCTCATGCGTCCCTTGATTGATCTGGCCATTGCTTGTTGTATAAGTTTGTTTGGTTTTCCTTAGGTTGCTGCTGCAGTGCTGCCTAGAAACCAAGCGTAGACAATTTTAAACAGGACTTCGATAACAGAAATGCTACAATTATGAGTTCAAAACCAATATTGTGTCTTTAAAGTAGAATCTCAGTATATTAAACATGCACTACATGGTTGGCGGTGAAAAATACATTATCCTGACCAAATTGTTGCAGTTGATATACAGTATGCAAAGATCAGCATCTTAACCTGCACTACCTGGTTGTCAACTATAGGAATCATTTATTGACTTCTTATTTTACTAAATTGTTGTGCATACAAATAAAAAAAAGTGAATAGTAATAACCTGCAAACTCTGCCAAATTACCAAGTGGGAAGCTCACCCATGTCGCTAGACTGAGCTACCATCACTTCTGCATTCCACTGGATTTTTTTTATAAGAAAGAAAATGTTGTTCATATAATAAAAAATGATAACTGGTATGCATATCTGTCGTGCAACAATAGCAAAACGGTCTGATAGAGGAAAATAATGACTTCAGCTCATAACTATTTGTATTACTATGTGAGTAATCTAATCCAGCTTGCGAAACATGGAACAACAAACAAAACAAACGGATAGCCAGGGATAAGAGTGGTACCTCATCTAGTTATCTTCTAGTGTGGATCCGGTGGTGCCTGGTGCCAATCTGATGGCCAGGGCTGAGATCTACGCGGACAGGTTGAGTGCTGCCATGGGAGTAGACAACGAAGGTGGAGTAGCCTGGAGTGAGCATGCAGCAAAGGCAAAAAGAGATAAAAATGAAACACAAAGAGGAAGTCAGAGGGTCAGAGAACCAAAGATGGGGGAGATGAAGTTGACCGCCACGACCCATGGAGCTAGCATGACACCATGCAGAGCAACGGACGCATGGAGCATACTCCAGGATAAGAGTAGACTCATAGAGCTAGCAAGAGAGTAGGAGAGAGAATCTCACCATCGACACCAATGCAGCTCCAAGATTTGGGCGGGGTCCAAGTGTACCGGAGGGATCTCAGCGAGATCCTTGCCCATGGGCCATGGTTGCGGCATGGGCATGGCCGCTGACTTGCCAAGATCCCGCCCTGCTGCTAGATCCTCGAAGGCTGCTTAGTACGGAGATGTCTGTGGTCACCACGGATACGACCGTGGAGGAGGCGGAGGAGCGACGTTGGAGAGCTGGGAGCACGCGCCGCCATACGCGAGGGTAGCGGCGCAGGGATGACGGGCACTTCGATTACCGTGTCATCACGAGGCCTTATCCTATCGCGACTTCTCTGGTGTGCGACGTTTAGGGAGGAGGGGTGGATCTGCTGGAGCTAGCACCGGCGGCAGATTCAGTGTGGCAGGACATTGCGCCGCCAACAATGGGAGAAGAGAGAGAAAGGAGAGAGGGGAATGAGGATGGGGATTCAGGGTTCAGGGCTTCGAGCTGGGTGGAGGGGGTTGTCTGCAAAAATGAAACATTCTCTTCTTCACGTTAGAATGAAATGTAAATCAGGGGTTTATATGTAATATTTTCAGACATGGACATTGTTTTTTCACCATGGACTGGACGCCGGGTTAGATTATGGAAAACAGGAGGACTTTTATTGAAACTCAACAAGGACAGATGTCAGCATATGGATGAGCCACGGATCCCAGAATGCTGTGGTGAGCGCAGAACCGTGTGGGTTTTAATAACTTCCGATTCCGATATCTCTCAATGCCATGGGGAAACCGAATCGTAGTTGAAAAAGAACCTACAGGAAACTAAATTGATGAAGAGAATTAATTCCACATCTCTGATTGCTGGTGAGGTCAGAATAGAATAGGGAGAGATGGCCTGGAGAGAAAGAGAACCTAGCGGGGCTACCACTACCATGCTTGCATCGCAAAGAGTTTTCAAAACCCACTTCCAATCTTGACTTTTTTAAAAAAAATTGAAAATGCTCTCACTTATCTCAACTCCCCATCTTTCCACCCATGAAAAAAAATGATCTAATCGTGCAAAAATATACACGCGCATATCGATCAGCCAATGTGGAGGGTGAAAGGACGTGAGTAAGAATATAGAGTAAGAACAAGGTTCTCAACCCAAATATATACAGCAGAGAAATAAAGTATAAAAATGATTGAGGTGGTTTGAAAATAGTCCGAGATTCTTTTGATGTAAAATTGAATCTTTTGGGAATGAGATTTTAGAAACACTTGGATGAACTTAACAAATATGCTCCCAACTTTTTTAGCCACTTGAAAAAAAATAGTTTACCAATTATTTTCTTAGAAACAATTAGAAATGATCTAGCACGTCAAGTGGCAAACTCCAAACACCCGCAACAACTGTTTCTTAAATGTAGTGGGCCATAGAGAATCATTGGGCCGTTTGTTTGGTGAGAAGGCTTCGTTGGCCCACATAAATGTCAACGGGCTTCATAGGCCGTTAGCTCCATCTCAAGTTATTGCAGGCTTGCCCCTCCTGATTTTCTAAAAAAAAAGTTTCTGCAAGTTTCACCTTTTCCATTATACGTGATGCATTTGGAAGGCTAAAAATGATATCAGATCCAATAACAGAGATTGGCCAGTGCAAAAGGTCTTGAATCAGATTAAAGCAATTGATTGGAGCTACTCTTTAGTTGTTGAGGTTGACTATGGTTCAAATTCTTGGACACAAGATTTTCGTGCGTCTAACATTGTGGGCGCGGGCGGAGCCTCGTGGAGGCGATACTGGGCGTCAGCCCCCCCCTTATGCTAGCTGCTGAACTAGCCAGTTGCAGTGCTCGCAGTCACAGAGGAGTGCTAGGCACCTAGTAGCTCAAACGGCAGAGAAGACTGTAGATAGTGTTTTGTCCATTCACATTTATGATTTAGACATGAAAGTAGTACTGGTATGTAGTATAGTGCACCACAGCTGGAGTAGATAGAGATGTCCGCTACTTTCATATTTTGTTAATTTCTAAATTGAGTAAGCTTTCCTGTATGGTTCTATTTTAACATAAGAACTCAGTCATTGGCACAACTAGAACACTAGCTGGCACCACCGTTAGCTTGCTCGTTGCCCTACGAGGCGTTTCTTTCTCATCACATAATTGCTTCTTAAGTAGAGCCCTCACGATTCGCCCCCCCTAGGTTCTGGTTCACACTCCGCCGCTGATTGTGGATTACCGCCATAACTCTAATTTGCAAATAATGTCTAGGCCTATAGAAACTTTTTGTGATGCCTCGATGGCTATTGAAGACACCAGTCCAAATAGTAAAACGTGCATTTTGTTCTAATTCTAACTCAACCTGTTAGAACTAGAAGCCTCCCACAAGACCATGCTTCCTTTTTTCATATGGCTATTCGAAAAGTTTTGGTCCCTTAGAGGCAGAAGCACAAGCCTCATTCTCGGTGCAAAGCTGGTGGCGGTGCTTTAAGAGACGACACCGTTTTATCGATAACTGTGTTATTTAGGTGATTGTTAATGTTATGCTTGTAGGATTTTCGTGCTTACCCTGAACATTGGTCGTTGTGACCTCTTTGTCCGAGAATTGTAGCTACTTACTGAAGTGAGGAGTGCGCAAAAATAAAAAGACGTCTCAAATAAGGTAGTTGATTTTGTTTATATAAGAGGGGCGTGGCTATTGATGATACCTTATCACTTTTTCCCCCTCTCCTGTGAGGCTTTAGCCGAATTGTAACGTTAAGCATATATGTTTAAACATTTTAAATTGGATGTTTTCATCTCCATTTCTTAATTATATGTTGATGCTATGGAAGTAAAATTAGAAAGAAACACGTGCGCTCGTCGTGTGTGTAAAGAAAATAAACGGATCGCTTAGAAAATGTCACTAAAACCACCTGTTCTGACACGAACACGATCGATCATTTGCAGTGCAGCAGTAGCGCTGACCTTGCTCATACCAATTTCATTTTGTCAGATGGCACGATATGGGATGAGCTCGGCGCACGTTCCAGACTCCCTGTAAAACCGGATCTCCGGATTTTGTCTCGCAGAGCCAAAAAAGCCAATCTTGCTCGATGGCGCACCTGCACCTACCTGGTCTGGGCCTCTGGCCGTTCTGAGCTTCTACCACGCCCATCCGCACACCGGCGGCACACGTACGCCCATGCGCCCCACTTCGAGGCTGCGGTCTGCGTGCTTCAAGTACCCTGCCCCTGCGCCGCCCGCGTCAGTGAGTGGTGCACAGCAACACAGTGTCACTCTTGCTCTGCTGCTACTTGTGCCGACGCTCTGTTCGACGATGGCGCGGGGGACCGTGCTGCTTCTGCTCACGGCCGCCTTCGCCGCGGCTCTCCTGCCGGACGCCGCCGAGTCCCGCATCCTCCTCACGCTCCACGACTTCGGCGCCGTCGGCGACGGCGTCGCGGACGACACCAAGGTACTCCCGCAGCGCTGCCACGGCTAGCCCAATGCCTTCGCCCCCAATGCGAGCTGACCACCGACGCCTCGTCTCTTTCCCAAGGCCTTGGCCGACGCATGGACGGCGGCGTGCACCGCCGGGGACAACGTCATCCTCAACGTGCCCGCAGCCGGGACCTTCCAGATCTGGCCGCTCACGCTCGCCGGCCCCTGCAGGAGCGAGATCAAGCTGCTCGTGAGCACGCTTATTAACCGCATCCCTATCGTCTCTCCGCTCACGCGCACTGGTTCTTCCGTTCTTGACTAGCGGTTTCTCAGATTTCAGGGGACATCGTTGCGCCGGAGAGCCCCAGCGACTGGGGGCAGGGGCAGCGCAGCCAGTGGCTCCACTTTCACAAGGTTCAGGACCTCAAAATCACCGGCGGGGGCATCATCGACGGCAGAGGGCAGCAGTGGTGGGCGCAGTCGTCGCTTATGGGCGCGCAGCCCGCTCCCAAGGTGATCGAGCTTATGCGCCGCTCACAGAGTTGGGAGCTACTCACCGCCGTGTCTTCCATCTGCAGGCTGTTCACTTCGAGGACTGCCAGGGGATTAGCGTGAAGGGCATCACCTTGCAGAACAGCCAGTCGTACCACCTGACGTTCACCCGGAGCTCCAACGTCGAGGCGAATTATCTGAGGGTGACCTCGCCGGAGGACAGCATCGACACCAAGGGCATTCACCTCGTTGATTCGTTCAATGTCCACGTCATGGATAATCTCATCTCCACAGGTACGTACGTGCCCTTTCTGTTAGTCCCCTTCCTCTCCGTGCGTCATCATGGGCAGTTTCAGCAATAGGAGCTTATTTTTCAGAACACAATTTCGGAAAAAGTGGATGTGTCAAGTGGCCAGAAAATTCAGTAGAATGAACACTGGAGAGTGGAAACTGAAAACACTTGCGTATTGCACAAATAAACGAACAAATTTTACTTAAAAAAAACGAACAAACTGTGCTGCTAATTCGTTAAGCATATTATATGATCTGTCCATGTTTTCTACTCTCTCTTTTTTTCTCCACAGGCGACGATTGTGTTTCCATAGTGGGCAACTGCGAGGATGTTCGTCTAAGAGCCATCTCATGTGGACCTGGCCATGGTATCAGGTAACTAGCTGACTGTTGCCTCTTCAGATTTTCATTTCTCCACATGTTCCTCGATTGCTAGCACAACTAACAGTGTCGGATTGCGACCAGTATTGGAACCTTAGGAGTAAACAACTCCGTTGATTATGTGGAGAAGATCAAAGTTGACACCTTGTTCATATCAAACACCAAGAACGGTGTGCGCGTACGGACCACCAGGGTAACTGCAACTGACCATTTCTCCACCTGAATCAGAACAGTGTACTCATATGTGTGATCGAGGAACTCAGGTGAAAACTCTGTAAAACCTGTGCGGTTCATGCCGTTTCCAGAGTGGCGGTGGCGGCTTCGCCCGCAAGGTGAAGTTCGAGAGCATCGTGATGAGGAACGTCACCAACCCCATCATCGTCGATCAGGGGAACTCCGACCATCTGCCAGCTTCATCTGAAGCAGTAGCACCGGTACACAGGCTGATCAAACTTCCATCACTGTCTGTTTTCATTTTCACAGCTATGATGATGCGCGGCATACATGTATCCAGTATCTCTGAACTTACACGTTGGGAATCTTGCACCACCCAGGCTGCAGCGACAGCAGTGCAGGTAGAGAAGATCAACTACATTGACATCACGGGCACGTCGGCGTCGAAGCACGCGGTGACGTTCTCGTGCAGCGACGCCAAGCCGTGTAGGCACCTGTCGCTCGTCAACGTGAACCTGACCCAGGTGGACGGGACCAAGGCGTTGTCCTACTGCCGCAAGGCGTTTGGGAGGAGCATCGGCACCGTCATCCCGGAGTCCTGCCTCTCCAAGGAGGACTTCGTCCAGCATGTCCCGCAACGTTCTCAAGATGGAGAAGAAGATTCAGATTCGTGAATCTGTGGCAGTTCCTGCTTGGCTGGCCGGATGATTTTGTGACGGGATCCCTGATACTAGTTTGTCATGCATAAGAAGACCCTAAAGACAGACTGATGACGGAGGTTACTGTTCACCATCAGGTGTTGTCGGTTGAGCTGTGTCGCAAGGCGGTTACTGAATTGTTCGTTATCGGCTGGGTGGTGAACAGTTAGCTGGGAAAGTGTTGTGTTCCGCTGTAGTCAGTTGCCTTGTCATGTATAAAATGTGTCGACCAGTACTGAAGGGGGTATGAAATGAAAGGATATCTGAACCCTGAACTTTCTGTTCTTATTGCTGTTATCTGAATCCTCTATCTGAACTTCCCTGAAACTTCTCTGTCTTGGGTTACTGTCCAAATTCTGCATTCCACTTCCAGAATCAGTCAGAGCCTTGACCCGGGTGCTGACTCCTGACATGGTTGCTTTGGATTTTGGAACTATAGATGTTCGTTTCCCCCCCTAGGACTAGTCCTCTAGTGCAGATCTCTGTGTGAACTCAGGAACCTGTTGCGGCCAACTTTGGTTTTCAGTATTCCTATACACTTCCAGCTAAGACTGCTAGGTATATCTTTCTGTGATTAATGACGCTAAATACCATTTTTGTGTATGATTCAGATTCTTGTGATAGGGCATGAATACACGTTCAGAGCATATATTGGACTAGCTCAGTAGGCTTCAATGGACCGATGATACACATCTTTCTGCTGTCAAGCTGGCAACGCAAGCAGCTATGTTTAGGGGGGAGCCTAAATAAAACAAGGTGAGAGACCATGGCGGGGAACCACGAAAACGAATGGGAGAGACCATGGCGGGGAACCACGAAACCCAAGGAAAAGCCGAAAAGCCATGGCCGAACCTGTGGCCTCCCCCATTCGTCTCTCCTATATAAACCACACGCCGTTTGGAAGCAGAACCATCAGCCTGTGCATTCTCTCGGCCTTCGCTTCTGTTTCTTATTAGGCCGCCCTCTACACTCCTCGAAATAACAATCGAGGGCGGTCAAGAGAAACGAGAGCGGCAGACACCATGGAGAGCTCGAGGATCATCGTCGCCTCCCTCCTCCTCCTCCTCCTGGCCTTCGCAGCCACCGCCGAGGCCCGCGTCGTCCGCGAGCTGATCGGCGAGAACGCATGCCAGCAGACATGCAACCAGGTAGGCACCGCCGCACCACATCCCCTCTGTATTGTGCTGTGCTGCAATGCATGAGAATTTTTGCATAGGTCGATCGATCTGTCTGTGGATGGCACTGGATTTGCTGATCGATGCTCCGCATCGCGCGCATTGCAGGTGCACTTCAAGAAGATGTGCCAGAGCTTGACGAAGCTCCCGAAGGTGACGACGCCGCGGGAGCTCCTGCTGGCGTCGATGCGCGTCGCGGCGGAGAAGGCGAAGGAGGCCAAGAGCCGTGTGGACGAGTACGCGGCGAGGTCCCACGAGGGCCGGCCGATGGAGTCTATCCTCAGTTCCTGCAGCTCCGGGTACGACAACGTGGTGCAGACGCTGGAGGAGACGGAGAAGATCGTCGCCACGCAGGGAACCCAGGTGGACTTGAACACCAAGCTGTCGGACGCCGTCACGAGCGCCGGCGACTGCGACAACGCCTTCCAGGACTTCCCGGAGATGAAGGACCCCTTCTTGGCCATGCAGCGGAACGTCTGGCGCCTCGTGGACAACGTCCTCAACATCGCCGTCGTCGTCAAGCAGTCGGGGGACGCGCACGCCCACTAGCCGCGTGCGCGCTGTAAAAGCAGGGGTGGTGTTGTATCGATCTCCCGCACTTGAATATATATGAACAAGGCTTGGGAAAATTCTGTATTACTAGTAGTGTAACACGGAATTACAGGTTGAGCTTCTATCATGTACTTTTTTGTTCTTGGTTCAAAAAAAAAAACAAAGTCCCCATCTTGCTTTTTCAAAGGCTAACTAATTTCAAATTTAACCAAATCGATATTAAAAAATGCTAGAATTTATGATCTACTGATCTTCCTCCCTCATCCTCCTCCTGTCCGTGCGCATTTTAGACCTGTGAGCATCATGGTGAGTCTTTTATTACGACTTGTTATTGGGCATTTGATTACTCGGTCCTTGGATTGTTCTCACCTTGTTGTTGATCGATTTCTTGCTCGTCTCGGTGTGGTGATCCTTGTAGGAGGATGGTGCGCGATATGTGGAGCGGTCGTCGGAGGGGAAAGTGGACCCTGGACCGGAGGAACTGACAGGTGACCAGGGACCAGCACGGTGTGGCATGCTTGCCGCCTTCGTGCTTGGCGAGAGAGCGGTTGGGGGAGACGAGAGCTCGAGGAGAAACAAAGAGGAAGAGGGAAGAGAGGCGCCACTACCTTTTACCATGCTCCGATCTATGTCAAGCCACGCAAACAAGCAAGAATATAGCAAATGTCTTCTTCTTGGCACCCAAAATGGGTATGCTGGGGACTAATCCTTATTTTCTTTTGGTATGCCAACGTGTTTTGGATGTCATATTTAAGGTACTAAACAGCACATAGCGGGTTGATAGAGTTAGTGCTGAGGGAGCAGATCACGGATAATGGAGCTATTCCGGGCACTAAGTTTCAATAGAGACATGTAATAGTTACATGTAAATTTCAGCATATGAAAGATGGAAAGTGTTCTTTCATGATTATTGGTGATTAATCATTGGCATGTTTCTTCTCAACTATAATGTGGAGTTTAGACATGATTTCAATATACTTGACAGGTTGGTGATTGACATGAGTTCTGTTTCTGTGAAATTCCAATGTACCATTTCAGATGGGGACCATATAAGGCCTCTCCTCATGAGTTCACAGCTCTAGCTTATAAGAGGTATTTTAAACAGTTTGTTTGTTCTGCTGATAAATAGTCTTTTGGATTTTTTTTTCATTATCACTTTGTATTTTTTGCTCTGGCAGCCAATGATCCCTGTATCTTGATGCCTGTTAAGAAATTTCTCGGGCATCCTCATGAAGCAAGAGGTACCTTCAGCTCCCTCCTTTCTCTAAACTTTAGACAAAGTTGGTGGAATCAACAGGTGGTATGTATTGGACAAATGTTTGTATGAAGGTCCACTCCTCAGTTATCATCTTATGGTTTTGCCTCTCTCTCACACAGTATCTCTTTATCATTTGTCTCCTTCAAAGGCTATCAGAACCCCATTTTTATTTTTCTATGGGTAGGCATGTCCTGTTATTTGTTAATATGTTAGCACTTAGCACCAGCTGCATAACTCAGTATGAAATGGAGGAAATCAGTATGTGAACAATGTTAGAATCATAAGAAAAAGATAGATATGCTCAAATACATGGTAATTGGTAAACACATATTTAATGGAACAAAAAGTTTTACTATACTTGCCTAAAGTTGACAGTTTAAGCAACTAAGAAAGCACTAAAATGCTGTTCAGAATTTTGCAATGAAAGTCTTCATTTCTTCAATAAGAATTTCAAGCAGCTAACACGACTGAGAATCTGTGCTTCTGTAAGTGAGCTGATGATTCAATAATTTCCCCCTTTTTGGTGATAATTTGCAGTGTGCTTTATCTTTTATGGGATACTGAAAACAAGGGTTAAAAAGTGCATGATGGAGTAGGATCATTCTATGGATACATCAAAGGAACAGATTGAAGGCAATGCAACTTTTACAAATATTGAAGGTCAAGTGTTTTATTATGCAGTTGCATAAATTATACTCCTTCCTGGTGATGAAGGATAAGAAAAGGAATATTTGCTAGGACCTGGGAAGCCAGCATTATTTGAGATAGGAACAGGGGGCTGTTATGAGGTATCAACTTGAATCTCATATGTAAATCAACTCACAGTCAATCAAATTGCAGGTTTTGTAGTTGAACTGCCTCCTAGGACTTGATCCTCCCTGCCGATAATTAGTTGTCCCGTTACCTTTCCGTGGTATCTAGAGGTTACAGTTGAGCTGAGCTGCCATGTTAACACCTCAATCTTCTAATCTTCTAATTGATATAACTGTCTGTTTGAGGGGTTTTTTGGATTGGTGCCATTGCAATTTTGCAAGTTTGAAGAAACATTAATAAAATTCGTCTACTTGGGAAACATGCCATCATAATTCTTCTTCATCTTGAATCGTGCCATTATATACGTATTCGACAATGTTGGTTCAACGTGTAGGTCACTAAAGGCTAGTGTATTCTTGTATATCCCAAAATGCCTTGCTGCTTCTCTCTTCCTTACTCGTTGGCGTGTGGGGCCCACACGCCAGCTTCTCCTTCAACCTCTAGACAGATCGACCATTGGCCAGTGGCAGGCTCAGGACGAGCCGTCACCCGCCTAGGCCTAGGGCGGCGAGCTCGGCTGACTCGCGGATCCTGCCGGCCACGAGTGCCGGTGGGGTTGACAATGCCGGCTGACTCGCGGGTCCTGCCGGCCACAATTTGCCACGAGTGCCTTATCCATCCTGACAGTGGCAACTCACGCACGCAGGAACATGGCAGGGGCAGCTAGCACAGCGCCACATCTCGAGCAAATTAAAGGTCCGGTGTGGATGCAACAGGCAAAGTGAGAGCACACACGCAACCGCATGAGCTCCAATCCAATGTGCCGCAAGCCCGCAACCGGGCCTGGTGACCTTCGTTGGTTCCCAGCCTAGTCCCCAAATCATGTCATGGCCTCCCCCACTTCCTTCACCCCCGCTGTTGCAACGCTAAGCGAGAGGCGATAGCTGCGAACACTAGCGATGCGAGCACGGTTCCGGTTCGTCGAACCCTTGGAAGCCTGGAACACTAACTCCGACGCCCTGACGCGCTCGAGTCGAGTACGGCTGTAGCGGCCAAACAGTTCAGGCTCGAGACCTCAGTGGCGCGGGCGCCCGTGGGCAGCCGGATCCGTGAGCCAGCTCTGAGCTTGCCGCCCTCGGCATGGGTGGGTGCTGGCTTGTCCTCGGCCTGGCAGTCTGGCACTGCCGGCAACCCTTTGTGGAGCCCACACGTCAGCAAGTGGAGGGAAAGAAGTAACAGGGATATTTTAGGACATATGAAAATGCATTGACCTTTGGTTACCTGCATGTGGGCCTAAAGCTATAGAATACATATAAAATGACACGATTCAAGTTGAAGAAAAATTATAATGACATGTTTCCAAATAGACGAATAGTATAATGACATTTCTCTAAACTTGCAAAATTGCAATGGCACCGATAAAAAAATCATTTAAAATCCACCAGTATCATGCATGGATTTCTTGGAGTTAATTGTACAAGTTTTGCAGGAAACTGAGAAATTAAATAAAAAAATTATAAATCTTGTTATGTCTTCCATTATGTACACAAAGAGTTTGAATTTACAGTCCTCTGGTTACCTATTAGCAAAATATATTATTATTTTTTTTATCATATGCTCATTTTTCAGGTCGGTTGCAGCTTAGCATCTGGTAGAGCATTGAGGTTATCACTGCTGGCATTGTGCTGCAATCAGTATTTCACTTCTCCTGTCCTCAGTATGTAGAAGTTGTTGAAGAATTCTGACATACACAAGTGCTTGACTAGCTGTGGTTTTTTTTGTTGAACAGCATAACGGGCTAGATTATCACTTGTATGGACACCTAAACCATATTAGGTTGGTCTCTCTTTTTGTAAGCATAAAAAACAAAAACAAAAAAACAGTGCAGTGGCTGAGACTGATGCCTTCTTTGGTAGTGCTTCTCAAATAAAAATGTTCTTAAGTTGCAAAAAAAAAAGTAAAAATGTTCATGAAAAATAAATAAAATATAAAACATAAGTTTTTTTAATCGATTGCAACTTGGACACACAGACATACACACTCATCACACACGTAAAGAAGAGATAGGGAGACATCGCTTTCAGTGCGTGAGAAACATGCAGTACTATCAAACACGCATATGTGTACCCTAAAAATTCTGAAAACCTTTGGTGGATAATGTCTCACTGGACTATAGGCTCAGGCCCTGTTTGGTTCCACCAACTAAATTTTAGCTAGCTAAAATTATTTTAGCTACTCTTGGGTGACTAATGGAACTAAACTATTTTATCCCCTTTTAGTCAATGTGTTTGGAACTTTAGCTACTAAAGTGACTAAAGTTTAGCTAGCTAAAATTTAGTTGGTGGAACCAAACGGGGCCTCATTCACAAGTTTTTTTTTAAAAAAAATAAGTTACCAAGCCCGTGTTTGGTTTTGAAAGGTTCCATTCTATTTCGCATGGAGTCGTCACAGTTTTCATGGCCCCGCCTATCATCTTCCCGTGCGCATCTTCTTCCTCCCCATTGGGCCGCGCCGCCTCCTCACCTCACTGCCCCGTGTCGCCCTCGTCCACAGGAACCGCGAGCTCGCCCAACCGTCGTGTGCTCGCTCGGGCTCACTCCCCTGCCTCACCGGGCCCAGCGGGGAGGACTAGTTGGCCGATGTTGGGCCCGACCTTCGCAGGCGCTGACGATGAGCTTGGGGACGGTGAGGAGGGAGATCCAGTGTGGTTTCTAGAAATGTTTAAGGATTGGTAGTGGGTGGATTCCTTGTGAATTTATTTCAAACCTAAATTCGAGTCGCTACTAGTTTTGCTATGACTTCACTACCGACCAACCATTACAGAGGCTTTCCGGGGGAAGACCAAAGATCTTGCGCGATCGGTCCGCCAGAAAAACTCAAAAGAGAAAGAAGTCTCGTTAATCTCTTCATGCTCGTTCCAAGTTCGAAGTACCGTTTGGCCAAAGAAAAAGCCGCTTCCTGACACGATTGACACTTCCATCAAGACTCTAAATCAATCAATGCGAATAGCAGGAATGGTACTTGCAAAAAAAACATAGGACCAGAGAAATGGGAACGAGGCTGACCTATCCACGTAGTGAAGTCTACCTATGCTAAAGAGTAAGTTCAATATTTGGTTCGAGTAGCCAGCCCATTTTCAGGAGTGGCTTATTATATTATTCTGAAAAATCATACAAACAAAGAAAGCCTATTTTAAAAGTCCACCTTATCAAGGGAAAGGGAGATCAGGCTTGGCCTTCGCTTTTCTTATGAATCTTGATTTCTTTGCTTATACTCTAGTAGCTGGCGGAGCTAGTGCTAGTGGTGAAGGAAATCAAATGGCAGAGAAGACACGGATTCAGACTTCTTTTTTCAAATAGCCCTTGGTGGTATGCAGATTCATTGAACAAAGAATGCAGTCTTCCTTCCTCCATTTACTGCTCCCGATGTTGCCCGATTGTTCTTAGACGAGTCTCAATGCATGGTTTAATGCATGGTTTTATGACACAATTACTAAGACTAAAAACTAAATAACCGAGCCACATAAGTTTCATGGTAATAAAACTCCTCTCTCATCTGATAAAACTCTTTCATTTAATGACTCTTACCAAGTCAGCAATTTTACTTATGTAGCACCCTATTTAATATGCATAACATTCTCATAAAACATGCATTGAGACTAGCCTTATACAACATTTCGGGCTACCACATTTCTAAGTTGCACGGGCGGCCTACAACTCACATTTTGACGGATCTAGATTGTGGTTGGGTCTGACAGAACGGATTGTCATACCAATGACAAAGCTGAACACAAGGAATAAGAACAGGGTTTTTTCTGCGGGTTGAGCGCGAAGGAGACGAACTTTGTATTTTTACAAGTCATCTGGCAGATGCAATTATGCATCAACACATGTATAAACAGTAATAGCAGGACGGCTGCAGCAACAAACTGTAGAAATTTGAACACAGTTTATCCAAACTAGATAATGTTTGCAACGTGCCAAAATTTCATCATCATAGCATCAACACATTTCATTTTCCTCTTATGAGAAAATAGTCTAGAGAACTAATCACAGATTGTCCATAATAAGAGCTACGCCAATGCAGCAAAATAAAGAAGTTCATCTATTAGATGAGAATTCGGCATCATTATTCATTAGCTTGCTGTTCCATCGGTGTTCCCTCGTCGTTTCGCAAAATTAAAGCATCCTGAAAACCACTGTTCAAAAAAGCGAGAAAAACATTTAACCATATCATCGGGTAACAAGAACCGTGAAAACCAGGTATAAAAGGGCCAAGGCAACCATAACATGAGGTGGGCGGGTTAGTGTTCTGTATAAGTTCATTTTATCGAGGGGATGACACATGTTTGTCATCAGACCAAGATCACTTAAAAGATAGTAAGACGCTAATAGAATTCAATTAGGCAGAGCAGAAGAGTATGCCGAGATGCTCAAGCTCACAAAAACAAACCTTTTTGTGCCCACCAGCTTTTCCATACAGGGGACTGCTCTGTTCTTCACATACAGGGAGGGGACTGCTCTGCTCTTTCAACACATCTTTCAGCTAAAATAAAAGTTCGTGTTAGCAAGGAATTCCATGAAGAACATACACAAATTTAGCCTAGCTGCACTTTTTTTTTGAAATGTCTACCTTATTCTCCTCAGAAGTGGAACTATCGCCCTCATTGCTGCTTCCCACCAGGTCAACTTGTTTTTCTGTACTAGCCTTCAAAAAAAGCCCATGCTGTCAGATGCTTCGCAATCCAATATACATGTTAGTAACAAATTCCACTTTAGTATAGAGCACTGAACAAATTTTCTTTGAAAGGACTCTACCTTGGTTTCTGGCTTCACCTCACCCTTCTCCAGGCTGTTTCTTCCTAGTTTCTCATTGGGGTTCTTGACATTGATTCATCATAATTCAATGCATATCAGAAAGGGGCTCCATGAGAAGAACACAAAGGCACCAATTTGGTTGAGCTAGCTGCCCAATTGTCAGTGTAGACTATACCTGATTTTCATCTGTCTTGTTGCTTTCATCCATGTCATTTCTTGCTAGTTCCTTCGTGGAGTCCTTTTCATCGGATTCATCATACAATTCTTATTAGTAATGAGTTACACAAACAGAAACCAACTTACTTGAGCTAGCCACCAAATTTCAGTGTAGAAATACCTTATTTTCAGTCACATTGCCCCTTTCCCCATGATTGCCATTATCAGCCAGTTTATTATCTGATTCATTGGAATTCAAATCTCCAGTAATGTCACCCCTGGTGATAGTAGGGTAGAAAAATACATCATTATACCTTGCACAGATGAAAAGAATATGTATGGGGAAAAAAACTCAACCGGTGGGGAGAAGAACCTCCACCATGGTATTGTAATTTAAAAGGGACTGTATGGCCCTGGTCAAGAAATCCCCCGGACCCTAGCCTATGGCTGTTAGGGACAAACTTGGGCCGGCGAACACCGTAGCCACAAGCCAGCAAGGGGGTTGTTTTTGTGTGGAATACGAGGATTTGAACCCAGGTCGGTAGGCACAGCCACATCTAGCCACACCACTGAGCTATAGCTCAGTTTGCTATCTATATGGAATACTTGTCATGTACTCCTATATATTATGATAATCGAGAAATATGTGTGCAATGACAGGAATAGTATGTTACTAGGTCATACACAGTAGGCTCTACAACATCAGAACATTCATCACACAACTCCGACATAATAAACAAGGTACGATGCCGGAGATGATCGGTACACATCATCCTTGCATTGTTTTTCACTTGATCTCCCTTCAGCAAACCAATCAGCGACTCAGCCTCTTTCATGATGCCCTAAAAGTTATATTGCAAGCAGCAAGACATTCATAAACATCACGGGATTAATACTGAAGATTAAGTAGCTAGGTCACAGATTGTTTTGGTAGAGTCAAGGCATGTACCATCATGGCAGCGGTGGCAGGAACATAATCTGTGCAGGTCATTAAGATCAAGGCACGCCGCCGGACAGCATTGCTTATAGCGAAGGACACGACGCGATCCCCAGTAATAATACACTGGCACATCAGCTCAGCCTCTTTGGTGATACACTTGAAATTAAACATGGTTTGCAATCGGCACAAGAGGAGTCAATTTACAAACATTATTGATGAATATAATTCCAAATTAAGGAGAGTTTGCTTGGCATGTTAAAGGTAGGGATAGGGATGCAAACATACCTTAAGGGCGATAGCAGCAGTAGGAAATTCAGATCCCGAAACTTGAGCCATTTCACGAGTGTGCTTGGTGATTTTGTGACTCACCAATGAGACATCGTTCTCATCACCATCGATAGTGAAGGATTTAGCACGGCATTTCCATTGAAGTTGAAGATTATCCTCCATCTTGATACACTTCCACATGATTTCACAAATGTTATGAGCATATATAAACTAATCAGAAGATGAAGCTAGGAAACTTAGAAGCTAAACAGGACAACAAGGTGCCAGGCAGAAAGCTACCTTGTTGGCCAGAGCTGCTAGCAGGCCATTCCCATGATCATCTCCATCGAGACTGAGATCATCGGCACCAGCAGCATTGCCTTCCCTTTGATGATTGCGGATGTAATACTGCCGGAGGTATATATTGTATATCCATAAAGGAGTAACCAGATCGACTGGAAGTAAGGTATCCCATCCCCAAGCTCTCTCGAAATACTCTGCGTACACACACACAAAAAAACAGAGAACAATCGCAAAGTTATGTATTGAAGAAAATAGACATGGCATGGGGGAAGTTAGGCTCACATCAGCAGTGCTAGTGTAGTGGTGGACATAGTCGACAACTCCAATTTACCCAAATTGAATTCCAGTGGAGGAGGACGGAGGAGCACACAAAGGCAAGGCATGCACGCATCAAAAAAAATTAAAAAAAAAATTACCTGGATAATCGACTAACTCGGTGGTGGCGACGGGATTTCACCGACCCTCCTAAACATTTCCCCGCGTTCAGCATAAACGTTCAACAACACAGGAGTAAGTCTTCGCAGTGCGCCCTTACTAGCTCTGAAGAGTTCCATCCCTTCTTCCACCTCTTCTTCCCTCCGTGTGTTTGGATCTGCACAACTCTGACCTAATAAGATCTCTACGTGGGTGGGCGGATTTAAGGCAGGACAGGGTTTGGGGGAGGGGAATCGATACCATCGGCGACGGGGGAGGGAAGGGGAGCCGCCGATCCAATCTTCATTGTGTTTCCTACTCCCCTTCTTCTTCCCCTTGTCTGGCTAGGGGTTTAACGGCAGTAGAGTTTGCTGTGGCGGCTAGGGTTCTGGGAACTTGGAAGTCGGAACTGCTCCAGGAAAGGAAGGGAGAAAATGAGAAATGAAGGCAAATAAAATGGTTTCATATTTATTGTGTTGTTCTGCAACTATTGTGCTGTTCCTGACAAAAGCTGGGTTTATAGCAAACGAGGGGGAGCGGAGGAGGAGGGCAGCCGCACCTGCGCCGCCCCGCTCGCACGCTCCGTCGCCCCCACCGGACGCGACGGCCGGGGTGGCCGACGCCGTGAATCATAGCTAGGGCCAGAAATCAGAGAAGTTCGCAATGCGGTCGAGGTTTGTGCGAGGAAACAATGGACGGAGCAAACCAAGAGAAGGAAGAAGAGGAAGCGTCACGGAGGAGAAGAGAAAGAAGCTGCCGACCCGGAGCTGGAGGCACAAATATCAGATTCGAGAGAGAAGCCAAGAGAAGCTTAAGATGGGGCACAAAAATCACAGTAGGAGCCACTTCTCGCAGAATCCATTGGAGCTAGTAGAATCCACTTCAGCAAACGACAGCCACAAGATGCAAGATCGAACTGCCATCGTTTTTTTTGCTGCCACGGCACCTGCTTCCGTCCTGCAAGCTGCCGGATGGTTTAGGAGAGAAATTAGCGTTGCCTGCTGCTTAGTACTCTCTCCGTCTACGAAACAATTAATTTCTAGAGTTGTCTTAAGTCAATTTTTTTAAATTTTAACTAAATTTCTAAAAAAAATACTAAGATTTATGATATTAAATTAATATTATTAGATTCATCTTAGAATATATTTTCATATGATGTGTATTTCATGTTATAGATGTTGTTATTCTTTTATATAAAATTAGTCTAATTTTAAAAAGTTTGACTGATACATATTTTAGGAATTTATTCTTTTTACGGACGGAGAGAGTAGTATATAGTACTTTTTCGGCTGTTGGTTGTAGAATACTCCTTGTATGTACCATTGAACATGCATGGTGTCTTTCAGTTGTACTTTTCAGCGGAAAGCCAAATTTTAGCGAAACATTACTATTTAATTTGACGGTGAATACAACACTCTGAACTTTATTTGGGACATGGTAATTACCTGTACTTTTTCGACGTCGTTTTATTTAAGATGTTATGGTGTTGATTCTTGGCCAGCATAGTTAGCAAATGACAATGCTTGAGTACATAAACTGCGGCACATTTTGCATGCTGTCACATCAGTGAGTGAGAGAGAGACCGAAAGAGAAAGCATAGTCATAATTTAAAATATTTTTTACTTATCTCAACAAATCGGCGAACAATATTTTTATCCATAACTTTTCAGACAAACAAACAGGGTTGCTGTTTAGCAGCAATTATTGAAAGATATAGCGGAAGCTATTAAAATTTCGTATTTTTATATAAAATATAAATATTTCTAATTAGTTACGCACAGGAAACAAGAAAGTAAGAAAAATTCACAAATGCAAGCTCTCAAATATGTATAGGCTTTTAGAAAAATATCACCAAATCCATTTCTTAACATTTATTCAATCAATCACATGAGTAAGATAAACATCCACATTTATTTAGCAGTCAATAATTATTCAATAACCCATTACAACTTGTATTAAATAAGAACACAGCAGGGAGGCGTAAAGCTATGAAAATGCTATAACCAACTATTTAAAACCATGTATTTTATAGAATACAGAATATGCTACTACAGCGAAAAATAAAAGAAAAATTTAGAACTTACAACACAAAATTATAGAACTTACAACACACATATACATGTATGCAGCTACGGTTTAAGCTGAGTGGATGACGCCATAAGCTCAAAACTCCAGCCCAGCCATAACCTCAAAACTCCAGCCCACCCAAGGGTTCTTTATTATGGCCGTGTTTATTTGCTGAAGGGAAAAATTTCGCGACACTGTAGCACTTTTATTTGTTTGTAGTAATTATTATCCAACCATGGACTAACTAAGCTCAAAAGATATCTCATAAATTTCGACCAAACTGTGCAATTAATTTTTATTTTCGATCAAACTGTATGCTTAAACTCTATTCAAAATCTTATTCATATTAAAAAGCATAAACCCTAAATATTTAATGCCAACAAAGTTGCCGATAGAGTCACCAACACTATTGGAACTTGTTAATATGATCAAAACTGCAGATAAAGCTACATACAACATTCGACAAACTATGTGTTACCAAAGCCGAGTTTGTCAAGTGCCTTTTGTCGGACACTCAGCAAATGTTGTCGAGTGCCACTATGACCCTCGGCAAAAAATGGAAGTGTGCTTGGCCTGTGGCACCCGACAAACATCAATTTTGTTGTGTGTTTTGTGTTTGCCGAGTGTTCTTCCCTGGGCACTCGGTAAAGTGGGTGTTTGGCGAGTGCCCAACAAAATGCACTTGATAAACCCGCGGGTACTCAGCATTCAAGGGGATTCCGGTAGTGCAAGTAGTCTATTCTAGACAAGACTATGCAAGAGGCACTCCAAGGCCAAACGATCAATTAGGGAATCTTGTGCACAATTTCTTTATCACATTTAAATAATTTAAAAAAAAAATAAATCGCATCATTTTGAAAAAGAACTTAAATATATCCAAGTACATTTTGTTATGACTAATATATCAAAGTACATAAGCATGCTAGTTATGCGAGAGTATATAAAAAAAATAATAAGAGAAGCCTAGAGCACTCACAATGCAGACTCTATCAGTCTAAAGTTATTTATTACCTCAAACAATGTGGACTTAGAGTGTAAATAAGACTTGAAGTCTTATTTTTTTTTTATCTTTTTCTTCAATAAATATGCTATCATATTAGCAAAATATCATAAATAATATGTAACTAATTATGACTCTGTGATAGAGCTTTGCATTGTGAGTGCTCTAAATCCATGCAGGGGGTGTTCTACCACGCCTCACCCCTTGTCTTTTAAAGGATCAGATTAGGGAACTGATTCCGAGTAAAACTCCTTTAAAAAAAGATTAGGGAACTGATCCGAGCAGCAGAGAGGCAAATCTCAATCCATGTTAGTACGATAGATTCCCTAACGGACCTGGACTCGCGAGTTCGGTCCGGATCCGGATCCGTGCAGGTGTCCGAAACAGGGCGGATTACAGGGTGACGATGAAGGCGGGGCGATAGGTCGCCGTGAACCGGCTCGCGGTCGACGGTGGCGGCGGGGATGCAGAGTGCCGATGCGCTCGCGGTGTTCTCGAATGCGGTTCAATCCAGGCAGTTTTTAATTATAAAAAAATATCAGGCAGTTTTCTTTTTTTCATACAACAGATCGTGTCGTGATCGGATGATAAAACTGACCCAAGTATACCAATTTAAAGAGACGCTGAAGCTCATAGAGGATGAAGGTGATTCACTGATTCTTTTTCAAAGAAGGCTGAGATGTATTTCCAAAGAAGGCCTCTGCTTGTAAATCATGTCGAGAACTTCTATCGCATGTACCGTGCTCTTGCTGAGCGTTATGACAACGAGACTCTGGGGAATTGCGCAAGGGTCTTGCACTGCATGCAGTCTCAAGGCTCTGGTATATCTGAAACTGATTCCGAGACACAATCAATTTCACCAGCTCCAGAGCCTAACAAGGAACAGAACACAGCAAAACCGAAGCACAAAACAAGAGCAGTTGGCTTCGATGTGTTCCTTGGTTCTGGTGGAAGCTCACACATTTCCAAGAAGGGGAGTGATGGATCATCATCTTCTTCTTCTTCTTCTTCAGATTCTGATTCAGAGGTTGATGAGGCAAGTGAAGGAAATGGCAATGGGATTTCTTATATAATGGATGGACGGATTACCGAACTAGAAGATGAGCTTCAGAAGCAAGGCAACAAATTGAGGCACTTGAGGTAAAGAACATGCATTGCCAATGTGAAAAACTTGAAGAGAGTCTCAAACAATATAGATTATATCAAATTGTATGAAAAAAAAATTCCATTGCCATTTCCTTCACTTGCCAATATAGGTCATTGCAGGGCCTATGCGTCGAGGAGCCCTGCATGAACGTGGACATGAAGCTGGCCAACTGGACAGTCGAGGACGCATCCGCCAAGGCCCTATGCGCAGTGAGCTTGAGCGTATATATGGGCATGCAGCCCGGGCCCGTGAGCCTGGCACAAGGCCTGATATTTTGGTCTGGCCCAAAAACGGCCCGGTCCAATAACTAGCGGGCCTGGGCTGGCACGGTCTGGAGGAGTAGGCCGTACCTGGGCCACACCCTAGGCTCGTGAGTTGGTACGGCACAACCCGGTAAAAGAAGAGAGGCCTGTTAGTGGCCCATTATAGTTTCTTTAATTTTTTTTAATAGTACCATGTCATCAAGAAAATATTTTTTTGGCAATGATAAAAAAAAGAAAAAACGAATAGATGATCTTCGCATCAAAAAATGTTAGAAAAGATTTTAAAATAATTTAATATGTATACAAATTTGGTCTAGTATTTTCCTAGTATCTGGTGGGCCTTGGGCCGGCCTGGCCTGCTAAAAAGGTTGTGCTCATCGACCCGGCCCATCACAAAAAGTGGTCCAGTAGGGCGTGCTTGGGCCGGCCCGCAGGGCACGGCGTGTCCATCTATACTTGAGCGCGACGTCAAGTGGGGTTAAACGGAAGTGCGCGGGAGGGCAACCAGCGTGGGCGTGACGAGGAGGCATTGACCCTGCAATAGCCGCTGCGGCAGTGCTGAGTCGTTGTGGACGTTGTCAGAGGGCGCTCCCGTTCATCCAACGGTTCATGAGCAAGACGGTGGTGGTCAAGAATGGTGGCACGCCGTTGAGTTTATCAAGCAGTTCACGAGCAAAATGGTAACCCCACTAAGAGTATTGAACAGAGAGGATGAGAGGCTGGGCTAACGGACATCTATTGGCAGTGTTGGGTTGGGCAAAGAGCTTTCGATCTTGGCTTTTAATCTCGTCCAAAAATTGACTCGGGGCTAATAAAAGATTTAGTCTAGTTAAAATCACCAATCAGGACTAAAATCTTCTGACCAATGAATAGTGTAGCAGACTTTTGCAGTAGGAACATTTATTTACGGTTCATGGTTCAAACTAGGACTAAAGGGTAGCTTTTAGTCCCGATTGATTTTCATAAATCCAAACTAAAGGTCTTCTACTTGAGACTAAAGGTCTCCCACGGTTTAATTAAAAGAGAGCATCCAAAATTTTGATAGACATGAAGAGTGGTCTACTAGGATTTCAACTATTTTTTTAGTTGTAAGGATGAGTTTTAGTCTCGGTTGTGTAGCCCGGGACTAAAGATCCTGACCTTTAGTCCCGAATCCACAATCTCGGTTGGAAAAAACTTAAGTTGCGAATCCACAATCCTGGTTGAAAAAACCTTTAGTTCTAAACCCGCAATTCCGGTTAAATTTTATGCAAGGTAAAATATAGGTTTTTTTGCACAATGGCTGTCAGTCTCATAGCTGTGTTGCGCAGTTAATTATGCAATGTCTTTTGTCAAAGTGAAGATCATAAGTTCGTGACGAACTGGAAGTTCCATGTCTCTTCAAGCTATATTCTATTGAATTGTTACTCTATATTTTAACTTTTATAATCTTTCTTTTCTTTTTCTTCTTTGGGATGCAAAAATAATGGGAGTCTCAGGGTGTGACTTCAAATACATTCTTTTCTTATTTATTAATTATATTTTCATAGTATACCTATTTGATATCACAAATTTTTATAGTTTTTCTATAATTTTAGTCAAACTTAAAATATTTTGACTCTCTAAAATTCTTAAAATGCCTAGGAAATATGTAACAAGCACTTGTTCTATGTTGTGTGCAAAAACGTCAAACTGGTTGCCAATTGTTGTATGTGGTGGTTGAGAATGACTTTATTTAGCCACAAGGTCTGGTGTGTAACAACCACTTGTTCTATGTTGTGTGCAAAAGACCTCAAACTAGTTGCCAATTGTTGTATATGGTGGTGGAGAATGACTTTATCTAGCCACAAGGTCAATACACCCTACACTTTTTTTTGCTCCTATATATTTTCTTTATCTCTAATACTATTTACTATTTCTCTTTTTTTCCCTACACTAGTTAAGTGCCCGTGCGTTGCTACGGGTGTACAAAGAATCTCATTATGTAAGCTACACGTATAAAATAAAATATATGTAAAATCCCATAACATTTAGTAAATGTTGAAATTGGATCATATTGAATAATTTTGTTAGCAACTTTAGCCGTTATTGGGCATTGCGTTGAACAGGAATTTATTGCAATTTTTTTTGTGACTTGCTTGCCTTTCATTAAATCAACCGGTCGAAGCCTCAGACATTACCAGGTCAGACACACGCTCCGGAGTTACATACCACATCTCCAAGCGGTGTGTGTCCGAAACTTGTTTCGCCAAAATATGCGCTACCTTATTACAAGATCTATTAATGTAACAAAAAGAAAATTCCTGAAAGGCAAGTCTTATAGCATCTATTTCTTTCAGCAGTGGATCGATGATGGAGCGTTGTGTGTCCCTCTTAAACCACAGATTGATAAGCTCTAGGCAATCAGTTTCAAGCATCACCTTTTGCACGCCAACTCTTCTTGCCAAGTTCAGACCATCCCTGCATGCTATGGCTTCCATCGTGCAGGCATCTAGACCCCTGACATACCACTGTGCCTGCGCCGCTTTAAACAGCCCATGGTGGTCTCGGATAATACATGCCGACGCACCACAAGAATCATCCGTAAGAAAAGCAGCGTCAGTGTTGACCTTATGCCATCGTGGAGCTGGATTCCTCCACTTCTGCATCTCTTGCGTTGGCCCCTTGGACCTCAGCTGATGGGTCAAGTTCCAGAGATCAAAAGCAATATCCTTCACCCATTCTACAGCATGTTGCAAGCTGATTAGATGTTCATCATGGCGCTTTTTGTTTCTTCTCATCCACAATGCCCACATACCACACAAAAACACTGCTAGGTCCTTTTCTGGGCACACTCCAGATATAATATCTGTTGCCCAAGTTAGCGGGTTCAGATGGGGGATTTTCACTCCTATCCCCACCCTTACCTGATGCCAAAATTCCTTAGCAATTGAGCATTCCAGTAAAACATGGTAAATTAATTCTTCTGGAGCACCACATACTTCACAGAAAAGAACCAGCTCAATATTGCAAATTTGTTATAATAGATATACTGCAGAGTGCAGAACCCTTGTCTCTCTCATTTTTAGTTGGTGAATCATTGTTTTAAGTTTTTGGGCATGCCATGCAAGAATTGCACGAATTACTTATACTCGAATGTACACTCAGATTTAACAACATTTCAAACGGAGAACAATGTTACACAATCCCATACAAGATAGAATAGAAACCAATTGCAAAGAAAGTCAATAAATAACTTCAAAAGCATATAGACAGGATTCACACAACACAGAAATAACAAAGGCAACAGGATCAGTAGGTGTCTACCAACGTGTTCTGTACAAATAAGGAATCGTGAGTTGGTATTGCACAGTTTAATCATTCTTACATTGGATGATGGAACAATATCAGGCCTCCAAGATGTATGAGGCTCAATCAGTTGGGTAGGTGTCAAAAATCATTATTTAGCTGTGTCAAAAATACAAAGGTACACCCATTTATCAGTGATCCAAATTTCCTTTTCATTTGACGCATACCAAATAAAATTAGGGATGGTGCTCCTAAATTTTCACAACCATGCATTCATGGATCAACAAAAATAGATAAAAGCTCCCTCTGTAGTGTCGAACCAGAAGCATGAAGGCATCAAGAATGATATCATGCATGTTTCCAGCACCCTCCAGGGACACCACGGCCCTGCAGATGTTCATGCCAATATGCCATCAACGAGGAACTGTTGTTACTGATCCTTCAGGTCTTGTTTTGGAAATTTCAGTCATTTATTTGCCCAAAGATCAGTACCAATTGCAAAAATGCAAGAAACAAATGCTATAGAACCAGATGTCTATAACCCTCTGTTTCTCAGCGAAGGCTTTGCGACCTTGTAAATTGCACTGCCTTTGAAATTTAAATTACTGATTTCTCCTAGTTTTTTTAGATAAACTGTAGATTCTATATTTGAGATCACTTTTAAATTTAGAATTTATGACTCTGCATAATACTGCGAATTTCAGTATATCTGAGCCAAGCTGAAAAAATACCGATTTAAATCATCTGAATTCTAAAACCCACATTACAGAGATTATCAGGCTTTATAGGTACTCACTGTTTTAGTGATTTGGCAGAGGTTTTAGCTTATAAACTCCATTAGATTCATTGCTCTTGTAAGTCCTACAGTGGATGGAGTATGTAGTCCTCAACAATCCAACTGTTAATTCTAACATGTCACTTTCCACTTTGAAATGTTCAGAGGTATATGGATCTAGTGAATCAGCTAGCTTAATTATTTCATATCAAGTAATCATGACCGCACGTTGAGAGATCGCAGCTCATCCTCAATCGCCATGCA
Source organism: Sorghum bicolor (assembly GCF_000003195.3). Lineage (NCBI taxonomy): Eukaryota > Viridiplantae > Streptophyta > Magnoliopsida > Poales > Poaceae > Sorghum > Sorghum bicolor. The sequence continues at coordinate 56,100,926 of NC_012878.2, forward strand.
TATAGTTATACTTAGTGTTTGGTTGAACTCATTCGGATGATCCAGCTCACATATCGCCATATAGTTATACTTAGTGTTTAGTTACTGAACCTACTTGAATGCCAGAATGCCCATTTGTGAGTGGTGCTACAGTGGCACATCTCTTCCGCAGTCACGGAGTCACTGACGTTCCAGCGAACAAAAAGTTGCTCTTCAACTAAAGAATTATATACATTGAACTAATGTCTCATCGGAGTGGAGATAATGTGTTCTACAAGAGAAAAATGATAACATTCAGATCGAAGCACAAAGAACCGCACCCGATGACGATCTGGCAAAGGGACCGACGAAGACCCTGAGCACCACGGCAGCCGACGTCGTCTACGAGCGCGTGGCGTACAACGGTGGAGACCTTGCCTGGCGTGACAAAGCAGGGGCGGCCTGGCAGCGTCGCGTCCCAACCATGTTGTACAGAGCAGCCATCGACGGACGGTGGGCCGGAATTGGGGATGTCGGGGCACTCTCCGTGCCGGAGCCGAAGGACGCCCGTCAAGGAAGGTCGGGAACTTGGGAGCAGGTGTATCGAGGCTCTCCGTGGCAACGTCGTGACGGCGGCCAAGTGCGCCAGATCAATGGGATTGGAGGGAGCAGGGAGCGAAGGAGCCCGGGGTTCAGGGGTCTGCAACCGGTTGGAGGCAGGCCGCAGGCGGCGTGGGCAAGACAGGAGTCGTGCGTGGGTGGGGGCGGCAGTTCCGCACGGGCGGGGGCGCATGGCGAAACTCGCGGGGCAAGGATGTTTAGCGGCGGGATTAGCACTGGCGGGGTCAGTAGCGGGGCAAAAACGATGACATTTGGATCTTTTTAGTTGTAGAGATAGCTGGGCCGGGCTGGCACGGGGCGAGAACGTGGGAACGCGCGAGATGGGCTGGGCCGTGGGATAGAATCGCGCGCTGGCGCGCGAGAAGATTCCGTGGTCGGCGTGGCACTGGCTGCCACCCGGTCGGACTGTAGTCGTCCCCCATCCTCCTCCAATTGAGATCGAAAACCTGGGCTGCGGCGGACTCGTCTGTAGCATAGCAGCAGCCACCGGGAACAAGATGGCGGCGGCGTTGCCGCAGCTGGACGACGAGATCGTCCGCGGCATGGCCATCGGCGCTGTCTTCACCGACTATGTGAGTTCCGGTGCTAGAAGCCCCAACCCACCTATTTTTTGGAAGTTTTTCGCCTCGCACTAATTCGCCACCCAAATCGATTGCAGGCCGGGAAGATAAACTGCCTCGACTTCCACCGCAAGGAAGATCTCCTGGTCACCTCCAGTGACGACGACTCCATCCGCCTGTACAACATCACCAGCGCGACGTGGGTACCCTAGCCTTTCCTTGATTTCTCCTCACTTTTTTGATGCAGCTGTAATGTGTGGAATCTAATGTGTGTGAAGGAAAATATTGGCTTACTGATTGATTTCAATAGACAGTTCGTGTTGCAATGTGATTTTTGGGTACCCTACTGCAAGAGATTATAGAATCCAATTTTTTTTTTTTTGGTTAGAATCAATGTTACTGAAGTAGATGCTATTGAAGCTAATTTCCTAATGGGTAGATGCAGCATGTCTGGCAATGACCAGAGATAAATATACATGGGTTATGTCTTAGTGTTCCTCTTCTGTCATGTTGACCATATTGCTAGAGATGCGATTTACTTGTGCTGTCAGGCAACATTTGTTCATTCCGGATGTTTTATGAAATCTTTGGATCATCCAACAAGTTAGAACCTGCTGACTATTGTTTCAGGTTGTTGAAGACTACATATCACAGGAAACATGGTGCTGACCGTGTCTGTTTTACTCATCATCCAAGTTCTATCTTATGCTCTTCACGATACAACCTAGAGTCTGCAGAGTCACTTCGTTATCTGTCATTGTATGACAACCGTTGCTTAAGATACTTCAAAGGGCACAAAGACAGGTTTGTTTTATTTTTCTTCTGATGCTCTGCATTTCTTCTTTGTGGCAACACATTTTGAGGGGCAGATGCTGATAGGTGTTCCCTTTCATCTCAGGATCGTTTCATTATGTATGTCACCTGTCAATGATAGCTTTATGTCAGGATCACTTGATCACAGTGTCAGAATATGGGATCTTCGCGTAAATGCTTGTCAGGTTGGCTACCAATCTTGGGTGGAACTTAGTTGATGAGCTCACTATAGCAATCAACTATGATTATTTTACATTTATGAGATGAAAGATGCCCTTTATCCTCTAAGCTCTTTCATGCTTGATTCAGGGCATACTAAGGCTGCGTGGTAGACCTTCTGTTGCATATGATCAGCAGGGACTTGTTTTTGCTGTAGCAATGGAAGGGGGTGCTATCAAGTTATTTGATTCCCGATCGTATGACAAGGTATGTAGTGAACATAACACAGAACAACCATGTATTTGTGGAAGGGGTGTGAAATATTTATCTTGTGAATCAATCCAATTTCAGGGTCCGTTTGACACTTTCTTGGTTGGTGGCGATACAGCTGAAGTTTCTGACATCAAATTTAGCAACGATGGCAAGTCTATGCTTTTGACAACAACTAACAACCATATATATGTTCTGGATGCATATGGAGGGGATAAGTTGAGTTATATTATCTTGCCTTTTTCTGTGCTTCAGATACCAATCCTTTTGGTGCACATTTTCTGATCTTACATCCTTTTGCTAATATCCCAATGTAATTTGCAGAGATGTGGCTTTAGTTTAGAGCCATCTCCTAATGTAACAAATGAAGCCGCTTTCACTCCAGATGGTCAATATGTAATTTCAGGTAATTGCATATTCTGGTTGATATTGAAAATTGCCCTCTAGTTTTCCTGCACTTAAGACCTAATAAGGTGCTTTTTCTTTGCATCGCTTTTGTGGATAGATCTGACAAGTAATAGAATTCAATATGTTATTTGCCTTCAGCTTCACTTTTGCCATTAACCAACCATGTATATTTAGTAACCTATACTGCCTAAAGTGTTAACCTTCCAATAAAAAAAATGCAGTGATGATCATTGTATCATATGATAGTATGTTGCACTTACATAGTTCTAGCACATCTTAGACTTTACACATGCTCCTATGAAGAAACCTTGGAAATTTGAATGTAGAAGATGATTTTTTCCTAAGAGAGCTACCTGATATGTTTGGTTTTGCAGGATCAGGTGATGGAACCCTGCACGCTTGGAACATCAATACAGTACAAGAGGTGCTTTTCTTTAATCAGTCTTTTAACATGTGTTGTTAGGTTGCTATGATTCTTAGTGTCAGATTTGTTTTGCAGATTGCTTGTTGGAACAGTCACATTGGTCCTATTACTGCATTGAAATGGGCCCCTCGTCGAGCAATGTTTGCAACTGCATCAACTGCTCTAACTTTCTGGATTCCCAACCAATCGAATTAGAATTAGGTGCCTGGAAAAAGAAGGGATGGAATTTCATATATGTTAACTTAGCAAGTGTTTATATCCTGTTCTTTTGTCCAAAAGATAGATGTCATGTATGCAACACTTCATTACCATCTGCGGAAACAATGACAGTTCCTGCTCCCTTTCCTTTTTATATGTACACTTGCCTGTTAAATTGTTGTGTTCTTATATAAAGTTGTCTTGGTGATTTACTCCAAACTCACTGGACTGCTGCTTCGAAAAGCTATGCGCTTGTAACTTATTTGCTGTTTGGTTCGTACGACTATAACACAAATGGAAATCAAATTAGTTCAAATGATATGTCTTGCGGTAACGGCCACAGCTTTAATTCGATTCCATTTGCGTTACCAATGCTACAACCAAATAGCACCTTATTCTTTTTGCTCTTACTGGAACCACTAATATAATATGGACATGTTGGAGAATCATTTTGTTGCGTAGAGTAAACAGTGCTTGTTGCTCAAGCTCCTGAAATTTAGGTTTTGGAATATTCTTCTATCATGTCATGGCGCTTTTGTTTCCAAAATAGTGTACCACAAAGTCATAGAAGATGCGGGCATCGTCCGGCCCATAAAATCCCGTTTCGATGAACAAGTAAAGTTCACTTTAGTTTCACCGTTTCACCTTAGCCTACTAATTTCCTAGATTTAAAGTGGCGCGCTAGAAATTTATTTGAAAACGGCTAGGAGGGCGGTGGCCAAAAGAAGAAGTCGATAAGATGCAAATAACAGAACAGCCAATTTACTGTTTGCAACATGCGGTCCACCAAACCGAAACAGCACCTTGCCTGAGTTGCCTGTTAATATTCAGAGCAGCAAGGTGCATCATACTACATCGATTTTTTTTTAACTATATAAGCTCCACATCATACTAGAGCAGCAAGGTGAGGAAGTCCGGTATCTGTCAAGCATGGGATGGAGTAACAGCTCCTGAGCTCCTTATCCAAGAGCACCCTACTTCTGCCTCTTGTAGATCTTGTGCAAGAAGGACTTCAGCACGTTCTGAACCGCGATGCTTGGCTGGGCTTCAATGTCTGCAATCAGCTTCTTGTAGCTCTCACTCTCGTACTCCTGAAATACCGCCTGGAACAAAGTGATAAACAAAATGTCAGACTTTAGAAAGGTTTGAGAAAGTGCTTCAGTATGTCATCCTATTTTCAGACAAAGAAGTAAGAAAAGGTGTGGCTGATTGCTACTTCGTCCAGTGAAACTTGTCACATTGCACACGTGTATAGTCTCCAAAGCATCAATATCATTTCAGTAACATATGGGGCATATGAACATACATATGGGGTGTTCAATTTGGTTTGAGAATAAGGTGGGCCCATCCTCAACTTTTTGTTTGGTTTGTTGAATGGGATGAGTTGATGCATCACCACCTCATTCTCACAAACTAATAATTATATAAGCATGAGGGATGGACTCATGTTGAACCACCTCATCTAGGATGGGATGGTTCCTCAAACATAACACCCCCGTACTATATGCAAAATGCACGTCACATTGATCTTTAATCAGTATTTACTGCATCATGTTTATGGTGAGCTTACATAAGCAAGTGATTACAATCTACAAATCAATAGAAAGCTTCATCAGGGGTAGAGACAGACCTCTAGGTTAAGTTCTTTGTAGAGGTTCTTCACTTTTGCCACACAAGCTGGATCTTTCTTGCCATAATTTTCCTGCAGAGCCATCAATTGTATAAAGCTTTAGACAACAAATTTCTAATCATTTGAAAGAGGTCTGGAGATGACTTACAAATAGAATGCGCTTTTGGCTCTCATCAGCACGCTCAAGGGCTTGCACAACTAGCCATGAGCACTTGTAATCTTCAATGTCAGTTCCAATCTATATTAAAAATTAACATCGATCAAATCACAATAGCTAAGAGAAAAAAAAAGTATGACAAGGATGCTAGTTCAAGTTACTAAAATAGATAAATGCACCAACCTTGCCAATAAATTCAGGATCACCATAACAATCCAGATAGTCATCCTGATAGAGAACAATCATATTAATACTAAGTAGACTAATGCTTGTGACAGAAAATAGTTCACATAGATACACAGCAAAATAGGTGTTACCTGGACTTGAAAGTATGTTCCCATTTCAACAAGGATGTTCTCTACATCACCATACTTGTCCAAATTCTCGCCAGAGAGCAGCAGGGCACATGCAACCTTTGATAAAGCAGCATATCAGTAACACATTCATGTGGTACTGATAATCTAGATAAGGGGTCACACGAAAATAGTATATGCAAAAGTTAAAAAAAAGAGTTAATTACCGGCAGATAAAATGAATAGTAGGCTGTCTTGTATTGAACAATACGACCGTGACTGCAAAACCAGTTGCAGGAAATCATCAGTAAATAAAAGGGACATCCTGAATCAGAATTACCATATATATGCTATTAAAGAACATTTCTCTAAAGCTAAACATCACAATGTGAGAGGAACATTTAGTTCACATGGTAAAGCATAGGAGTACAAAAGAATGTTTTGCCAGAGTCATTACACTGTTATGTTGTACTTTGTCAGATCTTTTTCTCCCTCATGGGTTGTGATAAGGTCCAGCAGCTGACCTGAAGCTGTCTTGAACTCAACCTAAGAAAACAAAACAACATAATCAGGACCTACAACAATCTGAAAGCTTGAGCTGAACATTGATGTGCATCAGAACATATAATTACCTCATTGAACAAGTCAAGGAGATCAGCATAGTAAGGCTTGCCCTTAAAGTGGCGCCTAAGGATCCGTGAGATATGGTTGCGAAGGATAATCCCGTCATTCACAGCAATGAAGCCAACCTATCGCAAAGAAAATCCACCCTTAGCTATAACTTAACAAAGAGAATTAGAAATTTATCTGCACTGAAGTTACTACACAGAGGAAAAATAGACGAATGCTTTGGTATTCAGTATGGCTAACCTGAGGCACCCTGAACCAGCAAGGCTGGCCACGACGAGTGTGGGACTCATCCATGATATCATCAAGCACAAGAAAGAAAGCTTGAAGCTGAAACAGATCAGCAAACTTTTAGATGAGCTACTCAATTGCTCGACTGACATTCTTCCTGACAACATTGGGGGCAAAAGCATTACCCATTCAATGCACCAGCCAAGGGTGCAAGCAAGGAACATTTCCTCCTCGCTCAGAGTATCAGCACCCTTCAGCAGCTTGTAGCTATCAACCACAGAGAGCCCACGGTTACACTTGCCTGTCATTGGACAACAGCTATGGATCAAAAGTGTGACTAGTTTTTTTTGTATAATGTAAAAGCAAGTAATTCAGAATCATCTCCTCACCTCCGAGTACAGTGTAGTCAACCATCTGTTTGAAGGAGGAAGACAGAGAAATATCATATTAGCAACGCACATCAAAAGCACTAGCTAATAGAACAAACAGTAAGCGACCTGCTAAAACACCCAAGATCCATTAATAGCTGCTACGGTGGTTTGGATTTAACTGCGGAGCCTAATAATCACGAGCTCTGCTCTGTTTTGGCAGCAATTCAATGTCCAAAAGCAGAGCCCGTCAACCCAACCCAACACCCAACTGAACGGAAGTTCCAGTTCCACTCCCCGTACGTGTTGATCCGTTCCATCCAGCCCACGTAAAAACATACTACTAAATAAACAGCAGTAACAAGCTGTTCTCAGAGGACTAATCCTCGCTCATTTATTTACCAGTGCGTGATCCGGTGCTTTCTTCATTTATTTCACCCATAATATGTCCACCATGTGCACGCGGTAAACAGAATTAATTTCGCTTCAATTAGAACCCGGTGCCTCAACGAACTACAGAGAGTCCGCCGATCCGGGGTGGAACCTAAACGGGACATCATGAAGAGAACCCGCTGGACCACACGGCGACGGCGCACGGAGCCCACCCCCACACGCCACAAGGATCAAACCAGGAAACAGCGACAGAAAAGGAAGGACCGCAGCGACAGCGAGCGAGAGCGAGAGAGAGGGAGGGAGGGAGAGGGAGAGGGGTCATTACGCGGTCGATCCACTGGTGCGACTCCTCAGTGAACTCGAAGGCGGGGTCGGTGAGCAGCTCCTCCTTGAGCGTCTTGTAGATCTGCGCGAAGACCGCCCTGGTGTCCCCGCCGGCAGCGGCCGCGCCGTTCCCGTCCGCCGCCATTGCCTTCTCTCGCCTCCTGGCGACGCAGACGGGTCCGACGACCGAGAGCGATCGAGGGAGCCGAGTGTGAGTGACTAGCGCCCCCCACTCGCGCTGCGCAGTGCCGGGGAAGGAGGGAGTCAATAGGGGCGGGGGAACCAAGGCAAACGTGGGACGCGGGCCTTTTCTAGGCCTGGCCGGGATTGGCGACGGCAACGGGCAAAGCTGGAGCGCGGGTGGCTGGCACTCGGCAGCGGCACGCGCGGGCACGGCACGAGGGGACGCGAACGCGACGCAGAGTTGCGCTTGGAGTTTGGACCGACCGGGGCAAGGAAACAAACGAAGCTGACGAGACGGAGGGAGACGGGACAGAGCACAAAACAGGGGCCGTCGTGTGGATCCAGATCTGGTGCCGCGACTTATTGGGACCCCGAGTTCAGGTTTACCCGTTTGTTTATAGTTTCCGGCACGTTTGCTGCCAAGTGGGTTGGTGGGCTGATCCGCTCATCTAGCGCCGGTTCTGAAATCTGAATGAATGGCAACAAGCTGGAGCGCTGGATCGTCACGTGATTAGATGACAAGGATTGGATCGATGCGATCATAAGCCGTTTGAGAATCGTGATGGAGCTTTTACTTTTTGGATTTGATTTGATATTACATTATACATTTTTTTTCGAAGTTTGTATTGCATATACATTTTCATCATCCTATGTGGGAGCATCTCGTTGGTACAAAAGAGGTACTGTTATTTCGACAACACCATTGGCTTTCGTCTTAGATAGATAGGTTGGATGCGTAAGGAAAGCGTGTGCAATTGTATTTGTTTGATTACTCGGTGCAATGATAAAAAGAATATTAGTTGCACTGGCATGGGTTTATGTATGGCTCAACACATACGTAGAAAGCCGTGAGCAAGAGAGTTAGTTGGTATTTTATTTTATTATTCTCGGTGAGTCCAACTCCATTTATACAAAAGCAAGCCGAAAGTTGAAGTTTTTTTTTGTTGTATTGATAACCGAAGACTTCGCTTGTTCTACAGCCTACCAAAAAAACAGCGGCTTGAGACGCACACAGAAAGCTATGAGAAAGAGAGTTAATTGGAATTTTATCTTTTATTATTCTCGACGAAGTCCAACTCCATTGATATCAAAGCAAGACGAAAGTTAAAGCATTTTTTTCTATATTAATAACCGATGACTTTGCTTATTCTGTAACCTATCTAAAAACAGTGGTTCAACACGCACACAGAAAGCCGTAAGAAAGAAAGTTGGATCAAATTGTATTTTATTAATTTTGGTGAGTCCAACTCCAATGATAAGAAAGCAAACGGGTTGAAGCGTTGTTTGTTGTATTGATAACTAATGGCTTCACTTTTTTGCAACCTACCAAAAAAGTGGCTCAGCACCCTCACAGAAAGTCGTGAGCAAGAGAGTTGGGTTGGGATTATATTTTATTATCCTCGATGAGGCCAACTCCATTTATGTGAAAGCAAGCTAAAGGTTGAAGCGTTTTTTTACTATATTGATAACCGATGACTTCGCTTGCTTTGCCTAAAAACTGGCTCAACATGTACACAAAAAGTCGTGAGTAAGAGAGTGCATTAGAATTATATTTTATTATTCTTGGTGAGTCCAACTCCGTTGATACGAATGCAAGCCGAAAGTTGAAGCGGTTTTTGTTGTATTGATAACCGATGACTTCACTTGCTTTACAACCTGCCAAAAACCCGTGGCTCAACACGCACGCAGGAAGTCGTGAGCAAGAGAGTTTGTGGGAATTATATTTTATTACTCTTGATGAGTCCAACCCAATCGATATGAAAGCAAGTCGAAAGTTGAAGCATTTTTCTGTATTGATAACCGATGACTTCTCTTCCTTTAAAGTTTAGATACATCACGACTGGAATTAATGCGGCTACATATATGGATGATAGCACTTCTAACTACGAGGTTAGAGAAGGCGGGTGCTATAGTTCTTGCTAAGTCATGAATAGAAGTGGTTGCTTATAATATGGGAACAAGTATTTGAGCACAAAATGCAACAAATAAATACATTATTTTTGTAAATGGCAATGAAGTGGGTCCACACACACCCCTAAACAATGACTCAACATTTAGACGGAAGCCAAAGTGAGAAAGTTAGTTGGAAGTGCATTCGACATCTTAGTGAGTCCAACAGTCCAACTCTAGTGATATGGAAGCAAGCTGAAAACTTGGGCATTTTTTTTGTTGAACTAGGAGGATTCCCTGCGCGTTGCCACAGATATGAAGAAGGAAAATAAATATGGTAGAATGTTAATTACTAAGAATTTATATATATGGTGTTAGTAATACAGTAATATATATTAATAAATAATGTGGTTCACTAATATGAATAGCTTAAATGAAGACATATGCATGTTGAGATAAGTTGAATGTGCTAGTGGGATGTTCTAGTGGATGTTGATGTGGACACTTTGCATGGCAAGAGAAATAGTTAGTAGGATTTACCTTGATAAGATATATAGATATAGATTCATGTATTGATAACTATCGGCTTAACCTGCTTTACAACATATGAAAAAGATAAACATCGTAGATATCATTATTCATCTTTAGATGTTCAACGTTATCCATGCTCCTTCGCCTCTATGAATAAAAAGAAATTATTTTGCGAGTAGCAATAATGTGGGCTGGTTCAACACACACATGGAATCTATGAGTGATAATAATGTTGGTTGGAATTGTGTATTATAGTTCTGAGTCCAAGGGATGTGACGATGAGTCCAAAGAGAATAATTGTATTAATAATCAACAACTTAACTTGCTTTCAAGCCTACCAAAAAAAGATAAACACCACATATACCTTTATTCTCCTTTTAAATGTTTGATGTGACTTGCTCCTTCTCCTTCACCTCTACCTAACAATGATCCTTAGACAAACCCCTTTAAGTTTTTGATTCATCACTAGTTTGGTGTGGCTACAAATATGGGTGATAGCACTTATAGTTGTGAGATTTATAGAAGATGGATGCCATAGTTGTTGTTGGGTCACAAATAGAAATAGTTGACTAGAGTAGGGGCACAAGCATTCCAGCACCCGACACAATAGATAAATAAATCATTTTGTGAGTAATAGTGGCATGGATCAACATGCCTTGAAGCAACGGATTGAAATGCTGATGGAAGACCCGAGTAGAAAGTTGGTTGGAATAATAATGTATGTTAATTCTCGATGAGTAGAATAATATTGTATTTTAGTTCTCGATCAATTCTAATTGTGACATAAAAGCAAGCCAAAATATAGAATGTTTTGTTGTACATAACTGCCGACTTAGCTTGCTTCAGTACCAGAAAGATAAGCATCACAGTTATCGTCATTCACATTTAGATATTCGAGGTGATCCACACTCCTTCACCTCTATCCAATGGTTCTTAGACAGACCCTTTAAAGGTTTATTACATCATAGTTGGACTTAGTGCGGCTACGCATACACGTGATATGTGAGTTTATAGAAAACGCGTGTTACAGTTCTGACAAGGACACGAATAGAAGTGGTTGGTTACAATGGGGAACAAGAAATCAAGCACACAATGCAATACATAAAGCTAGAAATCATTTTTGTGAGTTGTAATGACATGGGTCCACACAACATGATACAATGGCTCATGGAAGCCAAACGAATGACATAGAAACCTACAAAAAATATTGCAATTTTTAAGTAAATATTAAAAGTCAAACATGACCCATTTTGCTTGAAGCTGGTATCATAGCTTTTTGAAGTTTTGAAATCAAAATGCTTCTCAAAATGCTATATTTGAGTTTTTATTTAACCTATTTTTTATTATTGATCCAAAATGAAGGACCTATGGACTTCAAAAAAATCTATTATTTTTTTCAAGTAGATGTTAAAAATAAAAAGAATCTTATATTTTTTTCAAGTAGATGCTAAAAATCAAGCATGGCCCCATTTTGCTTGGATCTAGCATCATAGTTCATAACTTTAAGATTTTGAATCTGAAATTAAAGTCTTCCCGAAATATTATATTTTAGTTTCCAATTCAATTGTTTCGCCTTTAAATGTTTTCCAAAAATCATGGAAAAATCATCTAAATCCTTGGTATGAAAAGTATTACTCAAGTAAAGTCCAAAGTTCCTTAACAAAGCACATGCTTAAAAGTTAGGTTTTAATGTGAACTCAGATTTAAATGAGTTCAAACAAACTCAAAATCTTCATGGATCAAACCATAATGTGTAGTGTTCTGGCAAGTGCGAACCTCTAATCCGAAAACATGTTTGGCTATACATTAATTGGAGATTGGAGATCAGGAAAATAATCTGATGAATTTTCGAATTTTCCCATTGAGTCATTCAAAATTTCAATCCATGCGTTTTGCAGAAAAAAAATCAATCCACGCGAGGCCTGTTCTGGGTTTATTCGAGAAGATCACGTTCGTTTCTCCAATCTGTGTGTATCCATGCAAATGTTGGCTCTCTCTCTCTCTCTCTCTCTCTCTCTCTCTCTCTCTCTCTCTCTCTCTCTCTCTCTCTCTGGAGGAAATGTTGGCTCCATATATTTGATCCAGCGTGGTACCTTGTACCTTCAAGTGAGTGGTTTGTGGCCGAAGCCCATGTCCGAATTGCAATTAGTTTCAGCCGTTATGATGGCCCAAAAAGTACTCGTATTACGTAACGGGCCCCGTTACACAAGTTACGGCCTGTTAGCTGGAATGCAAGGATCAAAAGCTGGCCTTGACAAGAAACCAAAGACTCATCGGACTAGTGTCCATTTTGTCAATCGAAGTGGGTCAGGGTCGCGGAGCTGCAGAAACCTGACGGAATGCATGCAGGTATAACTCTAGCCTATTTGACTACTACTATTTGATACTATTTTGATTGAATTTTTTTTATGACGGAATGCGAATCTGTATGCATAGGACGCGAGCAATACAATGCAGGTGCACAACCTGACACCAGTTCCAAATCCATAGACCATACCACACACAGTTCGGACATCCCGACACGACCAGGGCCGGTTAGAGGCTTGCGGCGTCGCCCTCCAAACCAAACACTAGCCTAACCACCATGCATGCACGCACGCACGCACGTCGCCGTTGCCGTGAAGCTACTCATCGTGCGCGCCGGGCGAGCGAGCGCTCTCGCTCTCGCCCTCGCCCTCGCATCTCAAGCAAGCAACTGCCTTTTTACGCCGGACCGGGATCGGACGTGTCTCTGCCGGTCTCCTCCTCACGTCGCCCGGCGCCGATCCACCTCGCCGGCCCTACGTGCCGCCCCGGCCCGCATCCTGGAAAAAACACGTCCCCTTTCCGCTCGCTTTTCTCTTTTTCGGGAGGCGAGGAACACGCAACGAGAGCGAGCGAGAGCCCCGGCCCGGCCCCTGGCAGTGGCAGTTGTGAGCCTGAAGAAAACGCAAGAACCTCACGGACCCCCAGGCCTGTTGCACGTCCAGCGTCGCCTTTAATTCCCCTGGCAGAGTGACAGGAACCTCACGGCGGCGCGCATGGCCCAGCCGCGCGCCAGGTGTGAGACGGAGCGCGGCGGCGGCTGGCCATTGATCGACACCCTTCATCCCGCGCGTCGCCGTGGGCGCCGTGCGTCCGGCATCGGCATTGTTGCGGGGGGAGCACAGGTGTGCGCCCGTAGAAATCGCGAAAAGGAGGTGACGGCCATGGCCCGTCGCTTTCCTGGAACGCGCAAGCTACAACGATGCCATTGACGTCGAGGGGAAGTGGAAGGCGCGCCCGTCTTTTTCGCGCTGCAGGGACAAGCAAAGGGACATTGGGAGACTCTGCGCCTGGTGCCTGCATCCAGCATCCTTTACCCTTACCTGGCCCACGCACAGTGTCGAATGAGCACGAGAAACAATGGATGGTGGTGGACACAGTGATGACACCGCAGACAGCTGTGACGAAGAAGCAAGAGAGACAACGTGTGGTAGTATCTCTCAATGTTGCACGCTCACATTGCGTTGCATGCCTCGTTCCTTCTTTTTTTTTTTCCCCTCAAGTGAACTCTAGTACCTCAAGACGATCGACCATGCACTCGGCTCAGCAGATATATGATTGATGGATGCTTCAGCTGATGAATGAGATTCCTGAACCTCCACCCGATCTCCTCAATCGTCATTAATTGACACATGTAGGGCGGCACAGGCCGTACCGTGACGAAGATGCAGCACTAATTGACACACACACACACACACTCTGTCACAGACGACAGAAAAAAGATCGGCTGCTTGTGTTGGTTGCAATTATGCTGGGCTAATCACGCTTAACTTGCCAATTAAGCCAGTGCGACGCACGGCGGCCCTGACCACGATTTGCAAACCGATGCGTCATCTCATGAACATCCATCCGTTTTTCCTGGCTGTGGTGGTCCATCGAGCTAGAACGAAACTGGAGACGCCCGAGACCGAGAGCATCATCATTCCGGAGCGAGAAATCACTGCCTGAATCTGCATTGGAGTCGTCCGTCGTGCTGCCAGACGCTCCAAACGGGTCGGTCAGTTTGCTGTTCTCCGATTCCCCCAGCACAGGCCCGTGGGCGTGGGCGTGGGCGTCGGCCCCAGGGCGCGTGTGCCATCGACAAATCGATCGATGCGCCCATGAACATCCCGTGCCCTGTTGCTGATGGATGGATGCATTGCTAGCTGCCGAGTTCGTTCGTTCCTTCTCAATTTCTCATCTCATCGGTCATCACCCAATCGAAACACGACAATGTGTCGACGGAGCTGGTGACAAACAATCTACAATCCATCGGCAGCGCCGGATTACAGCTGACGAGCACACAAATAAAGGCGCAAAGGCGTGGCACACAATTTCCACGCTTTTGATTCCCCCCGGGCCCGGCACCTTTCGTGCGCCCATGCAAAGTTTCAACATTAACCCCCCCTATTTTTTTTCTCTCCCTTCGTTCCTAGCTACTACTACCAGGGTCCGGCCGGCCGGGGACAACCATATCGGCATCCTCTCAGTCACACAGTACGTTTGACGAATAATTACCCAGCCAGATGCAGGCCCGAGTGACGTGCACGGGTTCCCTTCCCTCCGGCCGGTGTCGCGCACGGCCGCGACCGGCCTGCGATCGACGTCTGCCCGCGCTCTACGATGAACCGAGCAGGCTCCATGGCGCGTCGGAGGCACGAGATCAACGCGGTCCATTCCGGAGACGTACTCATTTCGATCAAGAAACAGAGGAGGAGGTGAAGGTGGCCTTGGCCAAGACTGAAGACCTCAGCTCACGGCAGCACAAGTGCAGCGAGAGGAGGATCGTCGCCTCGTCGGAGTAGCTAGCTGCCGACACTTGACGCGGTCAACCCTCCCCGGAATGCGCCACGCGGGCCCCGCCACGGCGCCGCGCGGCGCCGGGCGTCGTCAAAAAAAAAAAAGCAGGGGCGGGACGCAGAAGCTTCCGGCCAGGGCCTGGCGTATCTATCGGGCGAGCTAGCTGCTAGCCATGGATGGACCCGATCGTCCTCGTCCCCCCATGTAGGAAAGCAACGTGTGATCATTTCTCGCCCTGCCTGGGCTGTAGCTGCTCATGATCACATGGTCAGGATGCGTGTGTGCGTAGTACAACAGAACGGAGCTGCCCGTGGCTGCCGCAGTCAGTGGCAGTGGCAGTGCCCTGACAGCGCGCGGCCGGCACGGTCGACAGCGCACGCCCGACACTTGTCCATGCACGCAGACAGAGCATCTGAGCATGATGACTGCATGAGCAGCAGCAGTAGCAGCAGGACGGACAAACGGATGTCTGTGCGCGTGCGTGCGTGCGCGCCAAGGCCCCTGCACTGCAGCAGAGTCTATCCAATCTGCAGGGTCTGCTGTAGTGGCACCATCCTTCGTAAAAGAAACAACGTCTGCAGTCTTACGTTATGGCAAATTGGCAGTTGCATGGCCTTTGGCCTCCCTCGAGTCGACGCCCAACACCTGTGCCTGATTGAAGCAACGGGCAACAACTGCTACTGATAGCTGACGCACTGGCACTCAGTTTCTGCGTTGCTGAGTCACTAGGCGCGGTTCTTAATTGCGTTTAATTCGCAGCTCTGAAAAAAAAAACCCCCTACAGCGACAGCAACGGCTTCGATCAGATCAGAGAGGCCGTCAGGCAGGTTCTCTCCTCCATGAACTGATGATGAACGAAGCGGCGGTCCACATCAGGGAAAGATTTCATGGGAAGCAACCGGCATGCATGCAACGCAACGCAACTACGCAAGGCTCCATCGATCAGTCGCCATGCACTTCACAGCGCGCGTTTAGAATATTAGTTTGCGCGCGCAAAGTGTGTGGCTGATGGGTTAACATGATCTGGGGCGAGATTGTTTGAGGTGGTTGCGCCTTTTTCACTGGGGAGTAATAATGCCTCCGATGGAGCCCCTGCCTGACGTGACGGCGGCCGGCCGGCGACTCGGACTAGCTTCTTGATCGAGGTGGCATCCTGCGAGGCTGCGATCGATCGCCACCGCGAAAATATCGTCGATCGCTTGGGAATAATGGAAAAGAACACTGTGCAAGGAACCGGAGCTCCATCCACGCTCGATCGACAGCGGGCCGGCCGGGCTCTGAAGAAAAGAACCGTGTTGTGCTGCTCATCTTCTTTTTCACTGTTTCTTTTTTCTGACGATGCATAAAAGGCACTGCGATTCTTCCTTCTGTCTTGTTATGTTGGAGGGGAAAAAAGAATTTCCAAGCATATATATATCGTGATTGCTTGCAGTTTACATTAGGTTATTAGCTATGCTTATAGGGTGGTCTGTACTAATTAAGTTATGCGCTTAGCTGTACTGTCAGCAGACTAGTGGCGCATCAGTATGAAAATCTGCTCGGGTACTGTTGTACAGATATTCGCATACAATCGTCAAGATTCTGAGAACAGGAGCTTCAACAGTTGGGCAAATCAATCGCCTGAATGATTTGTCGGTAAGGTCGATTCGATCATATATCACCCCCTCTGAATTGATTCCCCTTCTAGATTGACTGCCTATGGAATAAAATACGATCTATCTGACAAGCCAAAAGTAGCTAGCTGCTGCCCATCACAGAAAATGATTGTCGAGGAGGCCAAATAGTAATTCTGATTTCTGAACAAAAAATCGTTAGTTAAGTGTATAGTATAGACATATATATAAGCTTCACCCTAAAACCAAAAACTTTTCAAGATTCATCGTCACATCAAATCTTACAACATCTCATGCATGGAGCATTAAATATAGACACGAATAAAACTAACTGCACAATTTACATGTAAATCGCGAGATGAATCTTTTGAGCCTAGTTAGTCCATGATTGAACAATTTTTGCCAAATAAAAACAAAAATATTACGGTAGCCTAAGCAAAAAAAATTGGGAACTAAACAAAGCCATGCCGCTAGGTTTTTTGATGAGGTGCGTGTCGAGCGGGAACTGCCCCATTCCGGCCCAAGAGCAGTCGGATCGCCGCCCAGACGTTGGCATACATTTTGGCCTCCAAGCGGGGTGAGGTTCTCCTAAACAAACGACTGGGGATCGCTCCGCCGACTGCTGTGGTTTCGTCCGTGCCGAGAGGGATCCTCGACGCCCTGCGTTTCGGGACTTTATCGTCGAGCGAGGTGGAGGGCCTAGACGCGTTGTTCCAGTGTTCAACGGACGCGCGTGCGAGCTCTTCAAGGAGGACCTGTAGGCCGCGACGTTGAGCGCATTTTGGTTGACCCATTTATGTAATATTGATCCACGAAACCTTTTGCTAGGTCGGTCCAGTTGCTGACCACCTAGCGCGCTTGTTGCACGTTGGTTATATTTTAAACTTTTTTTTAATATAATGATACATAGATCTCCTGCGTATTCAAGAAAAAACTATAGGCCACATATATAGTACATGCTTTCTTAGGTTAGTATGTTTTACAGTAACTAATTTGAATTATTATATTCATTTTTAATTAACTAAGAAATAAAAAATGGCTATTAATTTCGTTTGCCGTACCTTGGCTGAAACAAGAATGAAGCGTGATTTTTATCTTTATGAAAAAATCTAGGGATAGTTCGAGCACTTGTAAGAAAAGGGCAGGCTAATTAAATTAGGTGAGCTAGCCTTCATTAGTGCACGGTTTGGTTTTGCATGGCTTGAACGAACGCTACCCGGCCGGCCATTGTACCGAACGGCTTAATCATGCAGGTTACTCACGCAAGGCAAGTGCACATCACGCTATCTGTTGTGATGGCAACGGCATGGCACTGCACACCAACCTCCGTCGCCATGGACTCGTAAACAACCAACATGTGGCTGCTCATATTTATAGCTAGTTTTATATCATTGTGAATTTGATATATGTACTTACGAAATATTATATATATGCAACCCCAAAGTGTATGTGTGCGTATGCATGGTGTCTATTAGTTTGCATAACTTCAAAGAGGAGCCAACATGATGCATGCTGCTCCCCTCCCTTTTTTATGCTTTCCTTTTCACCTTCTCCCTTTCCTTTCTAGAGGAGGCAAGTCAAGATCAGGGCAGCGAGTAAGATTCTAGCCGGATCTTTTTGTCCACAATAGGGACATGCACTTGTAGACACTAATCGAGTGGCAATTCTACGTGTTCCCGTAGATTCGGCATACGACGTAGTCTAGTCATTATAATAACATTATCACATATATGCGGTGGTGTTGCTCTTTATCTTTTACGTACTGATCTCCAATCGAAAATATCAGTCCATTTGGACATTGATACGGTCAGCGTTAAATCAATTGGATTTTACCAATGACTAATATCTATAAAAGTATATTTTAAATGGAAATGGTTACTCCTTTAGTCCTTTTGTAGTATATATGACATTAATTTGTTCAATTTTGAACTAACTAACATCATATAAACAAGGGTATATATACTATAAGAATACTTATTAATCGAGTATGCTACTCTTATGTTGTCAAACTATATAAAATTTGAGAAACACATAGTCAAATGTAAATAAGTTTTACTTCGAACAAATATATATAGACTTAGGTTTTCGATATGAGGAAGGACTTGCATTCTCTAGTGTGTTGGCTTTAGATTAAGTACATATATAGATAAAAGATGGTACTACTGCCAAGCGTGTGATGGAGTTTTTTTTCTCCATCAGCAGTGGGGGCGAATCTAAGGGCTTCATCGGGGTCCGCCGACTCCGACAAAATTTATAAAATTCTTTGTAAATTACTGTTTGGACTTACAAAAGTTTATATCTCATCGTGACGTTGAGCCCGATGACCCCAACGATGTTTTCGGCTAGATTCACCACTAGTGTTCAGCCAGTTTTTCATTAAGAGGAGGGATGATGGAGTTTTCTTGAAGAAATGAAGAGAGCAAAAGGTACACACACTTGAGTCATCAGTCAACAAATTATCATATATGCTACGTACTCTCGAAGTTGTAACAGGATGAGAAGCAAATGATTATCGTTGAATACAGTTGGGTGTACTGAGAAATATTTAGGTGACAGTGCAAAGTACGTACTAACCGTTGATATAGAGTTGAGGCCGTGAATAAATTCCGAATCATTTGCATGCGGCTGCATCTGGAATTAGTAGGTCGTGCGCTCTAGTCATGCGGATCGGAGTCATTCGTCCATGAGTAGAAGCACTCACCGGTCAGTAACCGACAGCTTACACGTTTGGGCGAGATGATTAGTATACGAACTTTTTAATTAAAGCAGCAGTGGCGACCCCCCGTTCTTTCCGTGCCCTTTTGTTTGGTTTGAAAATGGCACACACTGTTTGTTGATAAAAAAAAAAGGGTCACACACTGTAGTGTGTGCTTTGTGCGTAACCGCTGGACAGCTTGGTGGGACAACGAAAGCCCGCCTACCTTGGTGTGTGAAGTAGCTTCAAGCTTTGCCAAAGGAACAGGACAAGCTGCAAACGCATGCATGCATGCAAAGCCCATACATAGATATATCCTGTATACGCATCGCATCGCATCGCATTGCATTGTCCCACTGATATCGGATCAGATGGGCACGTAGTATAATAATGGAGTGCATGCCCTAGCTAGCTAGCTAGTAGCTAATATAACGACTCCCAAGTCACATCAAAAAACAAACAAAACCGCTACCACGCATCATATACATACATTATATTCCCGATCTATATTCTGTTTGCAGCTGGAATTTTGTACCGAAATTAAAGGGAACCAAGCAAAAGTGGTGGCCGGGGCCTGTCCTCAGCATTATATTGCCGCTAACCTCTCTGGATCGATCTCGCGTTACCCTGAGAGGGCTGATGGAGAGCCCGCCTGGCATGGCATGGATTTCCTCGTACGGACAATCTGGCGGGAGACCGATGCATCACATGCACGTCGGTTTCGCACGAACATGCGAGCGGGAGAGTAGTAGCCCAAACGCGAGCAGAGCAGCAAGCAGGGCACAGCAGCGGCAATGCCAACAACGAAGCGAGGCCGACGCGTCGCGCTGTGGGCGTACGTCTACGTAAACCAACCAACGGCGCCAACGGGCGCATCATGCTAGCTACCAGAAATCGGCAATTTGCCGTGTGCCGCGTACGCATGCGCATACCAAAACCACCGTCCCCATCGTCGTACGTCGTCCATTCAGCTTCCGTTGTTGTTGTTGCAGGAGTACTGCAGCAGCAATTAACAGGTGGCAGTCACCATGCAGAGCGCGCGCGCGCGCGCCTACTACATACTCCGAGCTAGTAGCTAGCAGCCACTAGCCCTGTCGTACCTCGATCGTCCAAGTCTTGGACCATGCTGGAAGCAACAAAGCGAGATTGGACTCTATCTGATCGCGTACCACGATGCACGACCGCACGAGCGAGCGCGCCGTACGTACGTGTCCGGCCGGCCGGCCGGGGCGCTGCATGCCCTCGCGCGCGTACTACGTGAGGACTGAGGAGCTGGGGCCGCCCAAGCCCGCGACCGGCCGGCTAACGCTAGCTCCGGCATCACGTACGCAGCGCACCCGCGCGTGTGGTACGCTCTCGCCGAGCGGCGAACGAACGGCGCCGCGAGAGCGTGTAGGCTCGATCTCGCTTTCTCCAACTCACGCTTCCTCCCCCTCCTCCAACCCCCCATTGTGGTCGATCGTGGGCTTTGTGGCGTTCGCAAGTCACCTCGCTCCACCGTTGGCCTCGCAAGCTAGCTCTCGGTCTCGGACATATGCACTCGGCTAGGGCCTTGTTTAGATGTGAAAATTTTTTGGATTTCGCTACTGTAGCATTTTCGTTTGTTTGTGGTTAATATTGTCCAATCATAGACTAACTAAGGTCAAAAGATTCATCTCGTGATTTACAGTCAAACTATGTGATTAGTTTTTGTTTTCGTATATATTTAATGTTTTATGCATGTGCCGTAAGATTCAATGTGACAAAAAATCTTAAAAACTTTTTGAATTTCGGAGTGAACTAAACAAGGCCCAGTGCTAGTGGAGTAGTGGTAGTGGCCAGTAGCAGGCGTTATCATCATTCGCCGTTGCTCCGCAAGCTACGTACGTACGTACCTGCACTATGGCAGAGGCACGCATCCAGTAGTGGCATGTACATATACTACGCGCTAGCTAGTACTCCGTACACACACAAGTTGTGCGATCGATCGATCACCACGCATTGTGCCAGGGCCATACTGGCTAGCTACCTAGGTCGATCGTCCGGTCGCTCGCTCCATTAGGGCCTTGTTTAAAAAAAGTTTTGCAAAATTTTTTAGATTTTTCATTATATCGAATCTTGCGGCACATGCCTAAAGCATTAAATATAAATAAAAGAAATAACTAATGGTATAATTTATCTATAATTTTTTAGACAAATCTTTTAAACCTACTTAGTCCATAATTGGATAATGCAATATTTGTTAAATATAAACGAAATTGCTATAATATTTATTTTGTAAAAAAAAAATTGAACTAAACAAGGCCTAGTTGCGATATGCGAACTGTACAGCAACGGGCTCCATATATATGCAAGTTTTCTACCAGAATTTGAAGGCTCCAGCACTCCAGCCCGTGTGCACGGCCGGACGGTCTGCAACGAGAAAACGGTTGTTTGTTGCCACCAAGAACGCGGCCGGCGGACCTACCGCGCTGCAACCCCCGCAAAACATGTGCTAACGTAATAACCACTCGTGCCAGAACAAAAACTTCAACGCCATCTTATGATGCGCTGGACGACGGCAGCACAGCTTTTTGACCTGCTGCTAGGCCGCTGCGGCGCTGCCGTTTCCCAGGATGATTTTGGCCAATCGACCGGTGGATCCATCCATAGCGCGCGGCCTGTGGACGGAGCACCAGGGGCCTTGTTTAGTTCACCCCAAAAAGCGAAATCTTTTCAAGATTCTCCGTCACATCGAATCTTACACCACATGCATAGAGTATTAAATATAAATGAAAATAAAAACTAATTACACAGTTTACCTGTAAATCACGAGATTAATCTTTTAAGCCTATATTTAATGTTTCATATATGTGGCACAAGATTCGATGTGACGGGAATCTTGAAAATTTTTTGGTTTTCAGGGTGAACTAAACAAGGCCTGGGGAGGCCACACACCGTACCCGCGGTGCCGTACAGTGCAGGCGACTCGTGCGCGCCGTGCTGCTGCTTTCTTGCTCGCT
Organism: Sorghum bicolor; assembly: GCF_000003195.3. Taxonomy (NCBI): domain Eukaryota; kingdom Viridiplantae; phylum Streptophyta; class Magnoliopsida; order Poales; family Poaceae; genus Sorghum; species Sorghum bicolor. The sequence goes on from NC_012878.2 coordinate 56,123,056, forward strand.
AGGCTGTCTTTTGCTGCTGTGGCTGTGCACCTGTGTGATCACGTACGCACAACTGTCGTCTGTGCAACATCTGTACCACTGTACGCACGCGTACAGGCCTCCTTTTCCCTTCAAGTACAAGGATCAGATCGGGCGCCTATTCCGGCTTCCGCCCTCGCATCCGATGGGGCCCCCAGGAGACCGTGCTGCCCTGTTGTCTCTTGTTCTTGTCTGCACCATATGGGCCTTGTTTAGTTTTTTTTTCTAAATAAACACGGTAATATTTTCGTTTGTACTCTATTTGACAACTATTATCCAATAATAAACTAACTAGGTTTAAAAGATTTGTCTCGAAAATTACAGTTAAACTATACAATTAGTTATTATTTTTATCTATATTTAATGTTTCATACATGCGCCACAAAATTTGATGTGACAGAAAATCTAAAAATCTTTTGTAAATTTTTTTGGGAACTAAACAAGGCCATGGTGGCTCCGCTCAACTCAGACCTTGTTTAGTTCATCCAAAAATTAAAATTTTTCAAGATTTTCCGTCGTATCAAATATTACGGCCCAGAGTATTAAATATAGACAAAAAACAAAACTAATTGCACAGTTTACGTGTAAATCGTGGTACGAATCATTTAAGCCTGGTTAATCCATGATTCAATAATAATTACCAAATAAAAATGAAAAGTGCTACAATGATCCGAATCAAAAAAAATTGGAAACTAAACAAGGCGTCAAACCAAAGTAAAGGCCTTATTTAGTTCACCCCCAAATTCAAAAACTTTTTAATATTCTCTGTCACATCGAATCTTACGTCACATGTATGGAGCATTAAATATAGATAAAAAATCACTAATCGTACACTTTGGCTGTAATTTGCGAGACAAATTTTTTGAGCATATTTAGTCTATGGTTGGATAATAATTACCAAATAAAAAAATGTTACAGTGTTAAGTCCAAAAACTTTTGGATCTAAACCAGGCCAGCCTTGTTTGTGCATGAAATTTTTTGAGTATCACATCTTTCATGGAGTGTCAGAAGGAGTGTTTGATACTAATTTTAAAACTAATTATATAACTCGCCTGGAAACTGCAAAATAAATTTATTAAGTGTAATTAATCCATTATTAGCACATGTGTTACTGTAGCAATCATGACTAATTATAGAGTAATTAGATTTAAAAGATTTGTCTTGTGGTTTTCATACAAGTATATTTAGTTTTTTTATTTATATTTAATGCGCCATGTATGTGTAACATTCCGACAGGATGAAAAGTTTTTGGGCGGAGCTAACCGTAATGCATGCATGTATATTTTGTCACGTTCAGTACTCGGTAACTTTCAGGCTTCAGCTTTCTTGCTTCGTTTTCTTATCTCGAGCTACCTGGTGACAGCAGAGAGCAGACAACCACTCCTTGCCTGTTCTTGGACATTTTAGTATTGGCATAGTGGACACGAGTTGCACGGAGTACGTACTTATTACTGAGTATATTCTTTCACGCACTAATGTCCTTTTCTGAATATATTGAGGCACAGCACTAATGTCAACACCCTGACGCATGCTTACTACCACGCACGTCCACGTACTGATGAACAAGTGGCATGGTAAAATAAGCTGAAAGGAAGGAGACGAGCAAAGCAGGTTAGTTTCTGAACGCTTTTACCGTTTACGCTAAACACACACTGTTCACTGTTGTCGACGCGGCTTCTTTCCCCGACACTGAGATGACGAGCGATTCATCACAGCCATCCTTGAGAAGTTATCAGCCAGCTTAGGTCTTGTTTAGTTTTCAAATTTTTTAAAATTCTCCGTCAATATCGAATTTTTGGACACATATATAAAACATTAAATATAATTTAAAAATAAGTAATTACATAGTTTTTTTTTAATTTGCGAGACGAATCTTTTAAGCTTAGTTAGTCTATGGTTAGATAATAATTATCAAATACAAACAAAATACTACAATATCCAAATCTAAAATTTTTCACCAACTAAACAAGACCTTATTACGCGCCTTTCCTGTCAGTTTTCTCTCCTTCTTTCCATCTCAGCTACAGCGAGAGGTCATTAACGAGAATGACGTGTGTTAGTAGTACTTTGCTTGAGCATCTAACAATTCTGCTCGATCATGCATGTTGTACTCTCTGCATAGGAGTACTCCTATGTGTGTTACTGTCAGGGCAAATCGGATCCACTGCAGACGGGAGATCATCGAGAAGGCGAGATGTTAAATCTGCTGTCATCACTGCCTGCAGCCGTAAAACGACTGATACTACAGTGAAGCAGAGCAGTTGCAGCGAACTGGAGGGCTGCGGCGAGTGAGTCACTGACGAGTGACGACCCCCAATTTTTCTTCCGCGACGACAGTGCAACCCCAACCGTCGTCGGCGGCGGCCGCTATCGGCGGATTGACGGGGCAAACACCGGCGATCACCCGTTCTAAATTATTCGTTATAAAAAACTTACCACATCGGAATCTGACGTGCAAAATCTCCGTAGACGAGGCCAATCAGTAGGCTGTAGACGAGGCCAGGCCACGAGGGCAGGGCATACATGTTCGTGCGCTGCAGGGTGACGTACGGACGGGATGGGACGCGGAGGTCGGCAGGCAGCCAGGCACCGCAGGCCATGGGCCATTTATTTACTAGTACACGCGACGTGATTGGTGAGGCCGATGGAGATTAGCGACGTGATTAGCTAGCTAGCTAGCCCAAGAGTGACCGGGCACTCGATCGCGCGCCGCGGGCGCGCGGCTGGCCAGCGCCCAGCGGCGGCGGCTCCGTGGCGCGCTCCGCTCCGTTTCCAACAGTGGACCAGACCAGAGCAATGCAAGCTGGCCAGCGCCGCTGGGCGGCGACGGGCGAGTGAAAGGAAAAGGGGAATTGAACGTGACGACGCGATGAGAGGAGGAGGAGGTTGTTTCGATCGCGTCGCGTCGTACAACGGGCGCGGTCGCGATTAACTAGACGTAACTCGCGAGTCCACGGGCCGCATTCATGGCTGGCTTTCGATTCCACAGTTGCCATAAGCAGTGTTTAGTCACTCGTAACAGGATGGCAAGAAAATTAGAGGGGGAGGAAATGTAGTACTAATGCAAAGGTCATGTCGCCAACTAACGCCGTGTTAAGGAGAGAGGGGGAGAACCGGAGAAGTTGCTCTCTTTCCTCCTTTCTCTCTCTCCATTGCCGTTGCAAGCCAGGAAAGCTCTCTATCTCTCTCTCCTCTCTCGTCCAGCTCCAGCACGGCGCACTATTTTAGGCCGCCACGGCGCCCACCATCTTCTCTCACAAACGGGAGGGAGTCGAGGTATCTTAAGCTCCAATTCATTGGCGCGAGAGAGCAGGGGGCCGGGCGCACTGCACCTTGCTTAGAACCCACTTGATCGCTGCCTCACCTCACCTTGTTCGTCTCTCACCTCACACCAGAGAGAGAGAGAGAGAGAGAGAGAGAGAGAGAGAGAGAGAGAGAGAGAGAGAGTGTCTGTGTCCGTGTGCAGGGCGGCGGGCAACGAGTTCTTGGTACGCACGCTTCCCCATATATACCCCCCGCCCATACATAGAGCTAGCCACAAGCAGCCACACCGATCGCCATTGCAAGTGTGGCAGCCGTCGTCGATCACCGACGTTGCCCTTGCCGCGTCTCTTAATTTGTTGCCGTCGTCCTCGGAGCAGAGAGAGAGAGAGAGCGCGCGGGAGGGGAGAATGGGACGGCTCTCCTGCGGCGGCGGCGGCGTGCAGCCCAAGCTCCGCAAGGGCCTCTGGTCGCCCGAGGAAGACGAGAAGCTGTACAATCACATCATCCGACACGGCGTCGGCTGCTGGAGCTCTGTACCCAAGCTCGCAGGCAAGCAACACTCTCTCACTGTTGTATCCATCAGCCTGTCGTCGTCGTCTTCTTCTTCCTTGTACACTGCCATCCATGGCGCGCCTTGCCTGAATTGCCTTCTCGCTCGTTGTGGTGCCGTGCGTGCAGGGCTGCAGCGCTGCGGCAAGAGCTGCCGCCTCCGGTGGATCAACTACCTCCGCCCCGACCTCAAGCGCGGCAGCTTCTCGCAGCAGGAGGAGGACCTCATCATCGCGCTCCACGAGATCCTGGGCAACAGGTCGGTTACAGCCGTCGCAATGCATTCATCCAGTCTCCACAATGCGGCGGAGGAAGATAGCTAGCATTATCATTATCAAATTGGCAACTGCGTTCATGGCCGGCGTGATGGACTAATAAGCGAATTATCCATGCAGGTGGTCGCAGATCGCGTCGCACTTGCCGGGGCGGACGGACAACGAGATCAAGAACTTCTGGAACAGCTGCCTCAAGAAGAAGCTCCGGCAACGAGGCATCGACCCGGCCACGCACAAGCCAATCGCCGCGGGCGCCGCCGCGGAGGCGGGCACGGCGCTGCCGGACGGTCGGGACCACGACCGTAAGCCCGGAGGAGCCGCCGACGGCGACGGCGACGCGGACGGCCTCGCCCAGAGCAAGCAGCTGCAGCCGGCGGCGGCCGTGTTCGACCCGTTCCCGGTGACCGACTTTGGCTTCGACCTGGGCGTGGCGGCATTGTACTGCGGTCCGTACGACGACGGCAAGGCGTCGCCGGACGCCGGGTTCGTGGCCGACTACAGCAGCGTGCTGGACGTGTCGGAGAACCTGGGCTACGGGGAGAGCTCCAGCAACAGCAGCAACTGGAACTGCGGCGCGGAGATGAGCAATGCCGTGCTCGACAGCGAGGTCCTGCACTGGGCCTCCGGCGCCGCCGCCGCCAAGCCGGAGCCCTACACAGAGCTGGAGCAGCAGCAGCAGCACAGCGGAGGGTACAGCGGCGGCGGGGGCCAGGCGGTGGACGACGACGACGACGCGCTGGAGCACAAGTTCTTGCTGCCCTGCGGCGGCCAAGAGCAGAGCCTGGCGCATTTCGACTTCAACTTGGAATACTTCTGAATTCTGATCTTTTTTTTTTCTTTTTCTTTTTGGCCCTTCATTCATCTTTGCCTGCCTTTCCTCCCTGAATTATCCACCCATTCCCCTACGTTTTTACACACAAGAGGAAGAGAAGAACAAGAATCATTTGGAAGATTAGGGATTGTACGTATAGTAACCAATATGTTAATTTTGTCTAGTCCATGATACACACTCCCCTTTTCTTTTTACCCTTTTTCTGTGTACTCTGCTCCTGCTTGGTCAGAGGAACAGAAGACATTGGTACATACGAGATTATTGTGTACTACAATATACAAAGGTGTTTCTTTTTGTAAAGAATAAATAAATTATAAACCTGCAGTTATTTCCCTTGTGAATAGTTTTTTTAAAACAAATATTTCCCTAGTGAAACGAACTTCACTTGTAGGAGTACCACAGAAAGCACCTGTACTTTTTTTCTGAATTTTTTGACTCCTCTTGACGGCGTTACTGATATTTTCTTACTCCTCTGATATTTCTCTGTTTTCTCTCTCTCTGTGCTGGAGTACGTGAAGGAGTTCGCCAGGCTTGTGTGCTCAGAACGGTTCTTGCTTGTTTACGTTACGCCGGTTGCTGTCGCGCTTTTATCCTTTTGTCCTGATTTGTGTCTCACGAAACCAGAGTGGAATGGAAGGTGGTAGCAGCAGCAGCAGCAGCAGCGGAGTTTGTGACAACGGTGCTCTCCTCTCCTGCAAGGCAGGGCAATGAAAAATATTCAAACCAAAAATATAGCCGGCCATGCCAATGCAGTGTGGTTTGGTTTATTTATTATCTGGGCGACGCACGGACGGACGGACGGGCGGACGATGCTTGCAGCACACTCCCGTTTGTTAAAGACGGCATTGGCTTGTGGGCGAATCCTCTGCCCGGCAGCGTCCCTTTCGGCAAGGTCATCACGTCAGTCCTAGGATCGGAGGGGGCTCCGCTCCTTCACGGTGCTCGCGTCGCACGCTCGGATAGGATCGACAAGGACAAATCCGATGGCTGCACTGTTGTTGACTAATGGCCACAGTTTTACGCGACGGTCGCGCGCGGCTACGATCCGGCCCGGCCGTCTCCATTTCCACAGGCTACTACTGAAGCTAGCCAGCTGCTGCAGGGATGGACGTGTCGGTAGAGGGGATGAATGGGCGCACGTCAGTTTTGTCGCTCGCCATGGCAATGGCACCACCAGATCGATCACCTCGTCGTGCAGCGGCAGGCTGCAGCGGACGTCGAGAGGGAGAGGAGAGCTGAGCTGAGCTGTAAGCCTGATGCCCTGATGTAGAGGGGAAAGCGTTGGGGCCAGACGATCTGGGCCGCCTTTGGAAGGCGAAGGCCTACTTTTGCGGGCATCATTTTTGGGCCAGCTCAGCCACATGTGCGGGCAATTACGTGGTGGATGGATAAACACCCCTGGGGCAGCCTCATGTGCGCGCTAATCGGGGGGTATTTATGAGACGACGAGGAGACACAAGTATGGACATGATGGAGCTTAGCTGGGGTGCAAGTGTAACCGTGTAAGCAAGGATTAGGAATGAAAACGGATCGGATACACATGGATATCACCGATATTACATTTATTTTCATATTTCTAATCGAATTCGGATTCAAAAACGGATAATGTCAACGATATCACATTTGTTTTCATATTTCTAGTCTAGATTCAAAAATAGATAAAATCAACCCTGTCAGATAAGATATGATTAGATATCGATATTATAAATATATAATTTAAGTATTTAGATATGGAAACGGTATCGAATGTTAAATACTCGGACTTAAATACGGACAGATCTGAACCCCTCTAAACGAATTCGGTCTCGAATACAAGTCCTCCAGCTTCGCACCGCACCTTGCACTGCCACGTGTGCTTCCCTCGTCGTGAAGCCCCTGCTGTTCGCCGCAGCTACCAGTGGCACGGGCGACGACGGGCCGAGCAGAGCAGCAGCATGTGTTCTTGAGGCTTGCCAGAAGATGAGGACGCTGCAGCAGTGCAGCATGCCCCACGCAGCGTACCGCACCAATCTGACCAGACTCAAAAGGTGCAGAAACGGCGAGACATCGGCGATTCAGAGTGAAATATGAAATGGCACAAAAGACACTTGGCGAATAAAAGTATACAGATAGTACAATGCTACTATCCAGAAAGGAAAACACAGCTACAGGTTATAATATAATGCTGCATCAAGCGCAGTTCACAGCCTCATGTTAAACGCTCACATAATCTACAGAAATTTAATAGAAGGGTACTGTAGACCGGATTTGCGTCTTCCGAATGCTATTGTTAGCAAACAAACAAAGGTGAAAGCCACAAAAAAAAATCATCAAATCCCTTGTTACACGGTGGTCCATAGGCTTCACTGTGATGGAGTAGCTTGTTGATTTGTGGCCGTTTCAACGCGCAGGCTGTTTTCACGATGGTACATAGACTTTGCGCCCTGAATTTACACAGAAACTGTTAGTTAAGTACTGAACCCACTGGGCCGGAGACAAGGTGCCACATAGAAGATTAATCCAAAGTTCATTGACTCTCGAACTCTTTTGGGTCGCAGAAAAAATAGATGGAGCAGCAGAAAACACAAATAACAACTCACTTGGAATATCGTTCCAAGCTTTTTCAACGCTTTGGCTCGCAACTTCAGGACATCTTTGGAGACAGTGTTATCTTTCAGAACCTGAAATATCAAAGATCATAATTTCTAGTTCAATATGCATAGTGGCATGCAATCTTTGATCCAACAAGTCTAAGGCCACTCAGGACTTACAGCTTGGCAGACACGTGAAAGTGTTGACTCAATATCAACCACATTAATTTTCCAAAGTGAGCTAAGCATGGCATCTTTTTTCTCCTCAAAACTCTTCATAAGTTGCTCTTCACTGTTCTCACTTCCCTCCATCTTTTTCATCCCTTCTTGAAGTTGTATTAGAGAGATAGCACCTACAACGGAAACTCGTTAGCAGCAATGAGACCACACATGGATCAAACAAAGCACTAAAGGGTGTCCTTGGAAGTACCTGAAGCAGCATTAACCTGTGATTTAATGTGGTGTCCTTTGTCTCTAACCCACTCAGCTATAAACGGTACACCCATATAGATTCTACTTTTCCCGAGTTCTCTTGCTGCTTGCCGCACATAAATATACCCGATAGTGTGAAGCATAGCCTCACCAAATGCTGAAATTTTTGTTTGAGACAAGTTAAAAACTTGGAAAGCCAATACTAAAACATCATATGTTCAACGAATAAAATGAAGACATCAGAGGACCATCATCACTGCTTGCTACACATAAAAAGATATATAATCTATTCAAACAAAAGTAAATATACTGTGTCTACCAGATGATAAATAAAATTGAAATGAAGTATTTGCAAGACACAGATGATGCCCTTGAAAAAAAAAACACATCTTGGTAGTTGTGCACAACAAATACACAATAGCATGATGTACCTGCTTCGGATAAACGCCTAGCTTCTGCACTTGCGTAACTCACAAATTCATCTTTTCTCCCATCTACATATGGTTGAAGTCGGTCCTTAAGGCTCTGAGTAAGCTTCCCTTCTCTTTCTCTTTGTAACTCCTGTACCATAGTAAAGTTAATTAAGTTCAACTTATAATCAGCAATGTGGATCCTAAATTGAACAATACCCCGAATGCAATTGATTCAGAAAAACAGCAGGAAAGAGAAAGAACATACTTTCATCTTTTCTTGAACCTTTGCTCTTGCCTCTTGACTGTTTGAGATTTCGTCAATCTCCACTGAAGCTATAGATGCTAGAGCAAGCTGACCAACGTAGTCTTCAAAATAGTCACTTCCAAAAAGCATCCCAAAGACAGCAGCAGGATCCACCATGTTATCCCTGAATGAGTTTTAAAACAACTAAGAAAGTAAGAAAATGATTTACAGAACAGCCACAAGTAATCTGCATCCCTTTTTTTTTTTCCATAGAAGCATGTGTAGCATCTTTCAACTTTTTATGAAAAGATTATGTTTCAAAAAGAGTGTTAAGATTGCAACTGAGCTTTTGAACAGCATTCAGTTGTCCATCCTCCCTAAAACAGGCACAGTGGCGAAGCTACATTGGTAGCTTGTGGGTGCAAATGCACCCACAAAAATTTAAAAAATCACTACTAAAATCAATTTTTCACCATGGTTGTTGCTTATATGTTTACATCAATAAGAGAAGCGCACCACCCTCTAAATAGCTTCGCCACTGCAGGCATTCTTTTATAGCTTGCACATTGTGATGCTATCATGTTCTATGCTCCCAAACCAGATAAATCACTTCAATCTGAATACTCATGAGCAGACTGCCCCCTTTTACAGAAATATTTATCAAATATCAGAAATGACACATGACTTACTGGGGAATACCCTCCTTTCCGTACTTATCATAAGCCTCCTTTTTCCCCGGATCACTTAGAACTTGATAGGCCTCTCCAAGTTCCTGTTAAGATCAAGTGATTTAATTAAATATTTCATAGCAGTCAAACCATAGAGAGGTGATACAGATTCGTCCCAAAGATTATGCATGTACAATACTAGTCAATAGTTTGGGTATTTAAAATCGGAGAAAGATCAAAATCAAACTACTAAAAAGCAACCTCCTATCACATTCAGACATTGAAGCGCCGTCAGTGATGCTCGTAGCTAACACTTTTTAGATGCTAATAAGTAATAACCAAACTCTGTCACATGGGAAATTAAGAATAGATGCTACCTTGCAAAGCTATGGTACCCCTAGAAAAAAATCGAGGCAAGCTGTAGAACATTGATGATTTACTTCTATAGCCAAAAGGCCTCAATGTTCGCTGGTTTCAGAGAATTTTATCTTCCTATATATGCACACATGGTATTCGAGGGCAGTCAATGGTATATACGGATCCAACACGGAAAACCTACCTGGAACTTGAGTGCCGCGTCAGGGTTCCCGGGATTCTTGTCCGGATGCACCAGCTTCGCCTGAAGAAAACAGGCACCCAAACAATTGAGAAAGGCGAGTCCAATAGCTACCTATCCGCGTCACAACATGCAACCGAACACAAGAACCGAAGAGAGGCGCGGCCGAGGCGCGAGGAGATGGTGGGGGTCACCTTGATGTAATAAGCCTTCTTGATCTCGGCGGGGGACGCGTCGACGCTGACCCCGAGGACATCGTAGTAGGCGCTGTCCTTCACCATGGCAGGGGAGCTCCTAGATCTCGCCGCCGGCAGCTGTCAAAGCTACAGGCACCGAGAGGCGGTCATTAATGCCAACGGCAATGGAGGAAGCCGGCGCTTAATCGACGGGGAAGAAGGGCCGGATCTTTCCGCGGCGAAAGAGAGGGAGAGCTCGATACCGGGGTCGCTAGGGCCTTCTGGAAGCCGCTTGGAAGGTTCCCGGGGAAGTGGAGAACCGGAATGGGATCGCCGGATTTGGGGAAAAATCTATCAAATCTTCTGGGCGGCCAGGCAGAGTGGGGGAGCGAGCGGGGAGGACGGAGGACGGAGAAGTCGTCGGGGGTGATGCGCTGTCTGTCCGATGTGGTCGTGCTGCGGAGAACACAGGAGAGGTTCGTGAGCTGGGGCCACGCGTCAGTGTCGTCACGTCACGCGGTGGCCACGCGGACATCGGGAGGGAGTGAGGGACATGGACGGACGAACGTCGTGGGGATGCGAGGTGTCGGGCGCGGCGCGGGCCTGGTGATTCCTGCCTCCTGGGCCTGGTGTAGTTCAAAAAAAAAGTAAAAAAAAAATTTCTTATCATATCAAATTTTATGATGTCTAAATATAAATAAAAAATAATTAATTATATAATTTATTTATAATTTGTAAGATAAATATTTTAAATCTAATTAATCTATAATTAAATAATATTTATTAAATATAAATGAAAGTGATACAATGTTTATAATTTATAAAGAAAAAAGAACTAAGCAAGGCCAATCCCCTGCAGGTGAGTACTGGACGAGATGCACAGGTGGCTTCGTTTGGAACACAATGATGTTTAGGCCTTGTTTACTTGAGAAATGTTTTGCAAAATTGCTACAATAACGTTTTTGTTTATATTTGACAAATATTGTCGAAGCATAGACTAACTAGACTTAAAAGATTCGTCTCGTAATTTTCGACCAAACTGTGTAATTAGTTTTTATTTTTATCTATATTTAATACTTCATACATACGTCTAAAGATTCGATGTGATGGAGAATCTGAAAAATTTTGCAAAATTTTTTGGAAACTAAACAAGGCCTTAAGAAATACTCCCACTGTCGGTTGAAGTTGAATGAATGTAACTCTCACTTTTTTAAAAAAAAATTATACCATTTAAACTTTGATTAAATTTATATAAAAAATAGTAATTGTATAGTACAAAATAAATACTGTTAAATTAGTTACAAAATATTTTTTAATAATAAATTTATTTGGGTACATAAATATTAATATAATTTATTGTAAATTTACTCGAACTTGAGTTAGATTGGCCGGCGGATTCTGTAATTATAGTTTTTTTAGACGGAGATAGTGATATGAAGTATTGTACATACTATATACCACAAGTAGAATAGATTTTTTCCCCGCGTCTTAAAGGATGATGAATTTCATTTCCATATCTGTAAGGCCGGAAGTCCGGAACCCACAGACGATGGCACCTGAGTTAATGATGACATCTTTCGTGATCAGCTTTGATTTTTTTTTTCATTTCTTTTTGCGATCGATCAACTTTGAATTTTGATACCGCGTCTGCGATCATCATCCTAAGTTATTGATTGATGAACAAACAGTTTTTTTTTTGAGTGGATGATGAACAAACAGGTGGAGTCGGTGAACGCGTTTTCTACGAGTAGGCCGACAGCAGCAGCAGCTCCTGGGCAGCTGGGCCGTTCCTTCGCGGGCCGCGGCAACACCACAGTGCTACGGTGCCGCGAGCCCACGGCCGGCCCGCGTGACGGAGAAAACAGGCGCATTGGGCTGGGCCAGGCCTTTCTGTGTGGCAGGATTGCTGGCCCCTACTCCCTTGCTGTTGTGGTGGTGATGCGGTGACTGGTGACTTGGTGAGCAGTAACTGTCATGCTGTGAATGTGATGCAATGCAATCATGCAAGAACAGCAAGACCATACGGTACGTCCTTGCGTGCATTTTCGCTTTCCGGTCGTTCCCTCGAGATGCCGTCCTCGTGTCGCCGCCGCCCGTGCTGCTTGTTTCTGGCGTTTAATTTCTTCCATTCGTCTCTGGCGTTGATTCAGATCTCCCGACCAGCCTCTCTTTCATCATGTCCTTGCTTCATCATGACAATTGAGTACAGTATACTGACAAGTCTGCATCTCCCTTGTTGAAAAGCTAATTCACCAGTAACTGCAAGTCTACAGCTTTCTCCAAGTCTATACTCTGTCACTCTGTTACTGGGATCAGAGTCTCAGGCTATGGACGGACCGCTGCTCCTTGAACTTGAAGCGCATCAGCTCTCGCCGACTGCTAACCTAATTTGCCAATTTGGATGTCCGCATCCTCCGGTTGCATGGCAGCTGTGCCTAAACTCCTTTCGGTAACCTTTTTTCCTTTCTTGCAAAACCCTTCTGTTAACTTTCTAGGTGAGCGTTTCTGTCTGCTGCTGAATGCAAATGCAACTGCCAGAATGTTAACGAAAAGGTTTTGCAAGAAACAAATGCAACTGAGGCTTGCCAAACGTCGATCTGTTTGGCAACCCTTTTTCCTAACTTTTTTAGTTGCATGGTGGAGTCCCTACTCCCTACTACCTTTCGTCGATCTGTACACAACACAAATGCAACTGAGGCTTGCCAAACGTCGATCTGTACGTACAGAAGCAAATAAATTGACACCTGAACTGAACTGTCTGTCCTGCAGCTGGTTCCAGTGCATCAGGGAGAAGAGAACGTCGGCTGAAGCTGCCTGTCCCCAACTCCAATGCTTATTTTTTATGTTTCAATTCTTCGAAACGCAAGGTCAAAGAACGAGTATTTAATCGTGAGTGTGTGTCCTCTGGCTGGCAAAGCTAAAAGAGTCAGCTGGCGTTCCAGTATTCAGTTCATGAGCTGCATTAATTAACACCCTTACTTATTATGAGTTTTCAGAAAACGATTAAAGGAACAACTGCCCCAACAGGGACCCTCTAACCTCCTCGAGCTAACGCCAGACAAATCGCTCATTATAAAATCGTCAGTTGTTTCGTTTGATGTGCATGATTATATATCCTATAAATCTATTTCGTAGTGGATTCTGTATGCACTCCCATTATGTCGAACAGGTCCAGCAGGCGTGTTATTCCCTGAGCACCTACCCCTACCGTTCCTTGGAAAGTTCTTGGCCTTGTGAATCCATGCATGGATCACAAGCCGGATTGTTTATTTATCCCCGTTTGAAATTTTTAATGAATACTTGTTTGGAACCAGTCATGTCTGTGCTGTAAGCCCCTTTCTCGGTTCAAACGAACAGAGATTTTGCTAGTGCCTATTAGCTACTAGTAGTAGATAGGAGATGTCATCTATCATAACATCAAAATATGCGGCCGAATTCATGAATTATTGTAGGGTTACGTGGCTTTGATAACCTTACTTGCTGCCACTGACAGGTATGCAGCTGATTCAACCAGTTTTATAGATCAAAACTCGGTGCATCAACATCATTTACAATGAAGCGAGATTGGAACATTCAACCGGTTACTCTTACATCGTTTGTGTCACAATCACCGGGAAAACCACGAGGTCACTTGATTGATATTTTATATCTGCGAATTGGCCGTAGGATTTTCCTGCTTTATCTGTTCCTTTCACAATACTTTGGACTATTCTGTCCACAAAGAATGGAAAGGAGCAAAATCTATAAATAAAATCAAATGAGCCGTGAAAAGCTCACCCAAGTTTGGTCATACACCACAAGTCATATATGTTTCTTTGCTTGGTCCTATCATATATATAACCTTTATAACAAAGCACATGCTCTCTCTTTAATCTTTTTGTCCTATTACCATATCTTTTATAATATAACAAAGCATATGGTCTCTTTACTCATTTTGTCCTTCAGGCTTTCATCAGATCACACTACAAACTTGTTTGATTTGCCAACAAACCCTTTCCCGTATGATATGATGACAGCCGAAAACTGCTTTAACATGGTTCACGGGTGTTTTGCAATCAGTGTAACTAACAACTAAAAGATAATAGGTAGGCAGCGGTAGGTTCAATAGACATGGACAAAAAGTTTCCTCGATGCCGACCCCATTGATGTGCCCATTTGTTTGGTCACTGTTCTGATTGATGCCAACAGAAAAAACACAGGTCCCAGTGAACCCTTCAATCAGCTCCTCTAGCTTATCTGCCTGTTCTTTAGCTGAACAGAGCACAATGGCAGGCTACTGTACTGTGGGCTACTGCCAGTAACTATTACTATCCGTGTATTATTAGTACTATGCATTTCAGCAGGAATTTTACTGCTATTTTATTAACAGTAGTACCATTTAGAGTTCAAATCTGTGGTGCCGGACTGAGACATGGATATAACCGCGGCGAAACCATCTATGAGTTTTTGGTAAACATCACTAGGTTATACGGAGTATAATCCAAGGCGGCTGGTATTAGCAATTTTTTTCTTGGTCTGTTCAGGAACAGGCTACCGTTATTATTATATAAAACAATAGAGTATGGCCAAAAAAGCTCATTGTTATTGTAGCCACGAAATTTAAACCAAAATATACTAGGTTTAGGTACTTCCTTTTGGCAAAAATAACATGGCAAGCAGCAGCCGCAACTGATCAAGAGAGACAGAAAAGGGTTATCAAGGTGATAACAAAACACCAGTCAGAGCAAAGCAACGCACGCAGGAATTCCGCACGAATTATGTATAAATTTTATCCAAATCAATTCACATTTACTAGAAAACACAAAAAAGAGATTTTTTTTGGCCTAAATGGACAGAAGTGCACAGGTGGTATATACTTTTTTTTTTGACAATCTGACAAACTTTATTGGTCAATAATGGTTACATCGTTTGAATAACAACGGCACAATAAAAGAAGGGGGATCATCGTCCCAAATTCAGCTCATTTTCATAATCATAGCTTTGCCTAGGTATCTCATGCGCCACCTGGTTAGCTTCCTTGTTTAAATGTTCAATAGAGATCTCCTGAAATCCTCCCCAAACAGTGATGCATTCATCATATATTGAAGCAGCCAAGCTCGCTGTGAAGTCTCCATTCTTCATAACTTCTACTACTTCCATGCAGTCAGATTGAATGCACAGGTGGTATATACTACTATACTTCACAAAGAATATTTCAGCATCACATATTTAATTCCAATTTGATTTCTGAAGAAGTCCCCTTCCTAAAAAATAATCACGGAACCACCAGCAGAGCTGTAGACCAGAGTGACGAGAGGAGTTTGTTCAACTTTTCCAACCAAACGAAAATAGTCTGACCTGGCCAACTCCTCTTCCACGTGTCACATCACCGGCACATGTTCCTTGAACGCGGTCTACGGTTCATGGCCACTGTTCTGTGGGCCCTCCGAAATCGTGCCGCGACACACGCTTCCACAGATCGTCCAAATCCAAATGTAACCGAGCCTACCAGACGCCTCGAGGCACCTGGGTGCACCGGGTCCATGGACCGGGCACGCGCGCGCTGCGCAGCTCGACCGTTCGGCTAGTCCGAGCGTATGAACCGGGTCCACCTGGGAAGTGACCGGAACCTCCCCTTCTCCTCGCATCTCCCTCCGGCCTCCGGAGTCTCCCCCCTCCCACACATTGAAAAGCAGAGCGGCCGAGGCTGGCTCTCCCTCTTCTCCTGGACACAATCATCAGCTCCCGAAATCCAAATTGATACAGGTGAGAAAGAACCCCACGAAATCCCCCGAACCGTTTCCTCCCCTGGGGTTTGCATGAATTTTATGAAACATCTTTATTGGAGTTTCGTCTTTTGGTGCGCAGTTCATCAATTACAGTGCTTTTCTCCTGAATGGCCGGTTGCAGGGGATTCTGAGCTTGGGGTTTGTTCCGGGGGCCGATTCTGGGGGCGGCGGACGGGATGTCAGGCCCCCTCGACCGATTTGCTAGGCCATGTGAGTATGAAGTGCTTGTTTCCGTTGGGACACGATCAATCGATTCCCGACGAATTAGCGCATGCTATCGGTTCATCTTGTTCGTCCTTGTTTCTTTCAAATTTATGGAGTTGAGTAAATTTCTGTTTGGGTAATAATGTTCTTATGGAGAGCGTAATATACTAATATTAAATTGTTCTTTCATGGTTATAGTTTAATAGGTTTATTAGGGGCTAGGGGAAAAAACCCACGCACTACTGTTATTGAAAGAAATCCCAATACAGAAGTAGATGTTTACCAACTGCCTAATTTTTACCTGTTCTCATGAGAGGACTTGAAGCTTATGCTTGAAGTTGGCCACACCTTCAAGGATAACCACAAAATGGAATCTCAGTTAAAGCAGAAAATTGACATATAGCAATGTTGTAACATGTGCAAATTAATAAGTTCATAAATCATTCAATCAGTCCATGTCCCACCTACTGTTACCATGTACTGTTTGTGTCTATGAAGATATGTTAATACCTATATTAACTTCTCTCTTCCTCTCTCTAGTTTAGCATCAATCTAATAGTCAGGTTGCAGTTCTAGCTCCCTGTGAAGCACAATTTTCTGTCTATAGTCTAACCCACCTAATAGTAACTGCTGCTACGGAACAAATAGCTTTCTTTGCTTGGATTTGGAGATGGAAAATTGAGACAGCCTGTGCAGGTTTTGAAGGGTTTGTGCATAACGATGAAAGGAAAGAGAGCAGATCTGATGCAGACAACTCAGAAGGAGATAAGAAGACTAAAATCGGATCTTTCAAGAAAAAAGCAATCAATGCAGGGAACAAATTCAGGCATTCCCTGAGAAGGAGAAGCAAAAAGAAAGAAAGGGGGGAGTCCATCAAGGACATAAGGGACGTTAAAGAGCTTCAAGATGTTGAGACATTTCGACAATGCTTAATTGATGAGGATTTGCTGCCACAACAGCATGATGATTATCACATGATGTTAAGGTACAGCACTTCTTGTTCACAGTTTTTTTCTTCTCTTTTGAATAACCTTCAAAAGATAGGAAGTTCCTTGTTCGCAAGGTTTTGATTTCTCTTTATGCTGCATATGTTCGCCCCCTTTCATATCTTCCTAATAGCCACACACTAAACCTTGTACATGTGCTCAAGAGGCCATGATTAGAAGAAAGTGGCCACCATCCTAGACTGGGCTGGGATTCTCATTTGATCTCACTTGCATTGCAGGTTCCTAAAAGCAAGGAAATTTGAAGTTGAGAAAGCTAAGAATATGTGGTCAGACATGCTTAAATGGAGGAAGGAATTCGGGGTCGACAAAATAGAGGTAAAGCTGAAGTTAAATAGCATATCATAATATGTCGTAGTTATCAATCTTGCTCAGATTAATCTCTTATTTTAACCCTTCTTGGTCCTACACCTCAGGAATTTGACTACACCGAGTTAGATGAAGTTACGAAGTATTACCCACAATTTTATCATGGGGTAGATAAAGAGGGAAGACCTGTCTACATAGAGTTAATAGGAAAAGTTGATGCAAGCAAGCTATTACAAGTGACAACTCTAGATCGGTATGTGAAATACCATGTCAAGGAGTTTGAGAGGTGTTTCCAGATGAGATTTCCAGCTTGCTCCATTGCTGCAAAAAAGCACATAGATTCATCGACTACTATTTTGGACGTGCAAGGCGTGGTATGCTGCATTATATTATAGCCAAATATTTTTCTTTACAATATAATGCTACATTGCTAAGAGTTAGTACTTTGTTCTTTACTTCTTCTTTGTAAATTTAGGGTTTCAAGAACTTCTCGAAATCTGCCAGGGAATTAATCACACGATTACAGAAGATTGACAGTGATAACTACCCAGAGGTTGGTAACACTGTCAAGGATCCTGAATGACAAGTTTTGTTCCAGCTTTTTGAAAAAAAAACAAAGAATGTTTCCATTAATAATTTTACTAAAATTCAAAAGAAAAAGAATATACTTCCTTCTTGGCACTATGTCTATATTGGCCCAACTTTACGACCCCTAATGCATTTTGGATGCTGTTACAGACACTGTGCCGGATGTATATAATTAATGCTGGCCAAGGCTTCAAGATGCTATGGAGCACAATAAAATCATTCCTTGATCCAAAAACTGTTTCCAAGATTCATGTATGTAATGCTTTGTTAAGCACTGATTTGATTGTGTCTTTCTTGAGTAATTTGATAAACATATAATTGCCAGTTAATGACCCGTTCTCATTTTCTTTTGAAGGTTCTTGGGAATAAGTACCAACATAAGTTGCTCGAAATAATTGACGAGTGGTTAGTATTTTGTTTCTTGGCCATACATTTATGTTGTTTACTTCCATTCTAATTTCTGCTTAATGCATGCATGCAGTGAATTGCCAGAATTTTTCGGTGGCAAATGCAACTGTATTGAAGGTTGCCAAAGATCTGACAAAGGTCCTTGGAAGGATCCCAACATAATAAAGGTAAATATCCTGTCACTTGACCCCAGTCCCCAAGTATTATGAGAAGGAAAACATGAAGTTGTGGGGTGTCTGTGTGTGTGGGTGTTGGGTCTCTTGGACCTATGTACCTTTTTTTCTACCTTATTGAAATGACACGCAGTTCTCCTGCGCTGTTCGAGAAAAAAAAAGTATCAAAGAAGAAAAAGGATATGTTCCATATGAGACTTTCAGCTGGACAATTCTTCTGTTGCTAACTTGATGCATCTCCAATTTCTCCAGAGAGTCCTCAATGGTGAGGCCAACTATGGCAGGCAAATTGTGACCATATCCAGCACTGATGGAAAGATAATCAGTTATGCTAGGCCAGGGCACCCAACTGTAAGTCTGTGAATGCTTGAGTGTACAAATTTCGAGAAACATCATTCTCAATCCTCAGTCAGTACTTACTCGATTATTTTACTGAAGCAGAGAAAAGGCAGTGATGCGTCTGCCGAGTCTGGGTCTGAAGTGGAAGACGTAGTATCTCCTACTGCATCAAGGAACCTGATTACACATCCTATTTTGACCCCTGTTCACGAGGAGGCAAGTGGCTAACCATGTACTGTTTAGTGTATGAATAAAAACCTGACACTACTGGCATAATCTGGAATTGTTGACACTAAATTATAATCATTCTGTAAACACTACACCCCCTTTGTTTTTCCTGTTCCTTTTGGTAATATGGGATTTCCGCCAGTTCGCTTTCCTAACAAGTTGGAATGTAACTTTGCGCTACAAATGCTATTGCCATTTTTGCTATTGTCTACCAGACTACCAGTATTAATGTGTAACCTATGTTGCTACCTCCAGTCAAAATTGTCGGCACATGGATCTGCATTTGTTGCTCATGCTTCTATTGAAGAAAGCATTCCTGTTGTGGACAAGGTTGTTGATGATGGATGGGGTAGTCCCAAAGGTAGTCTACAAGCTTCTTCAGGTATTCTATGTTGCTATATAATTGTTTTTTTTATTGTGAATCTCTTGCCTATAGTTTTTGTTCTTCATTTTACACCTGTTCAATTTAAGTTAGTCCATGTGTGTTCCCACCAAATTTTTTCTACTATTGATATATAGATAATTAAGCTAGCAAAAGTATCTACTGATGTACTTCGTCAATCCTTTAAAAAAAATAACTCCTATGCCAATGTGCTTACATTTATACCAATGTTTTGAGCTTTTGGTTGAGTACTTCTTTTCTTTACTTTTTATAAAAAAGAATTTTGAGGGAGTCAGCTTACAACTTAAGCTGGAAAGTTGATATATAGATAATTAAGCTAGCAAAAGTATCTACTGATGTACTTCGTCAATCCTTTAAAAAAAATAACTCCTATGCCAATGTGCTTACATTTATACCAATGTTTTGAGCTTTTGGTTGAGTACTTCTTTTCTTTACTTTTTATAAAAAAGAATTTTGAGGGAGTCAGCTTACAACTTAAGCTGGAAAGTGCCCTGTAGTGTTAGGATGTAGTTCTCAAAATTACAGAAACATGTGATGCATATGCAATAATATTGCTCTATATTACTTTGTGCTGAACCCTGAACCTTTTATAATTCTCCACACCAGGTTCATTGTCCTCGAGAAATTCACATGGCGCATTTGAAGGACTCCGCATTCAAATTATCACATGGTTGACATTCTTGATCATGACCCTTTTTGCCATGCTTTGTTCTGTCCCAAGCAAGATGGCTAGAAGGATCTCTAACCAACCTAGTAGGCATGATGACTATCGTGTTGAATATCCTCAAGAACAGGAGTACAAGGAGGAATTTCGACCTCCATCTCCTGCCCCATCCTATACAGAAAAGGATGTACTTTCATCGATGCTAAGACGACTAGGTGAGCTGGAGGACAAGGTGCAGGTGCTTGAAACAAAGCCGTCTGAGATGCCATTTGAAAAGGAAGAATTGCTCAATGCAGCCGTCCGCCGCGTGGATGCATTGGAAGCTGAGTTGATTTCCACAAAGAAGGTAATTCTGTTCAAACCTGCTGTTTTCCATCTTTGGTCTCATCTGTTAGACTGTTACTCCGTGACAATGACTAATACATGAAAAATATTGTTCTAACCCTTTTTTATGATAAATGAAACAAGACTGTAGAGGCTGTGATGATGTTTATTCCATCATATAGAGAAAAGGAAATACTAACAAGGCCATGAACTTAACTATCTATTCCTACTTCCATGAGCAGGCCCTTTATGATGCTTTGATGCGACAGGATGAGCTACTCGCATACATTGACAGGCAGCAGCTGATCAAATTTCGTGTATGTTACTGTTCTCCCACCCTTCTTTCTAGATCTAAAAGTGTATTATTACGTTTCCATCAATGTCTGATCTACTGTAATTGATTCTTGTCCCCTATGTGCTGCAGAAAAAGAAGTTCTGCTTCTAAGGTTTGACCGTGGAGCAGCTGTTCATGTCCGGAGCCGTTCGTGTATATTGGATTGCGGCTAATATGTTGAATGTAATGTGTCCATCTGTAGAAGTGTGTAACAGTGTAAGTATAGTAGGAAAACAAAATAGTTGCGTTGTGCGCCTCCCCTCCCCTACGTATATCATGTTCCGAGTTCTCCAGACCTACTGGAACGACGACTTGTTCAGGTCAAGAATGTGTTGTGTGGTCTAGCACTTGTGTGCTAGCCTAAATTGTAATCTTGCAAAAGTTGGTGCATAGCTGATTCCGTGCTAATACATAGCTGTAAATGAAACCCCGTGTGCTCGTGTTTATATATATATATATATATATATATATATATATATATATATATATATATATATATATATATATATATATATATATATATATATATATATATATATATATATATATATATATATATATATATATATATATATATATATATATATATATATATATATATATATATATATATATATATATATATATATATATTGTACACGTACGTGTAGTTACTCTCATCTTCATAAACTACATTGTGTATGTATTCATACTTGTTTATCAGTTTGAGTATGTTTATATACTCATATTAAGATACTCAGGATCTTACCACGCGAAAATTTTTCAAAAAAAAATTATTTTAGATATATTACTAAAATGCCACTACTATATTATATACAATAAGTATAACCATATACTCTATGTATGTATGCATACTTAACATACATATCCTCTAGATGGTCTAGTATGATCATATACTTTGTCTATATACATTTCGTCCGGTCATATACACCTTAAATCTAGAGATACATAGATGAGAGTAACTACACGCGCGTGTAAAAGAAACGCGTCCTATATATATATATATATATATACAGAAAAATCATAAAATGAAAAGGTTCAATTTTGATGGACTCTACATGAGTAGATCTACACAGTGAACATATACTATGGTATGCTTATCATAAAGTTTTTGTTGTAACTTTAGATCTATGTTTTTTAAATTAATTGGAATAATTCATAGTTGTAGCTTCTATAGTCTAATTATAATAGCATAGAAAAACCTAAGTAAATCTATAACTAAGCTATACATGATCCAATGAGTATGAAATTTTTACTATAATTCTAGCATACAATAATTAGTCCACTATAAAAATTTCACCACAATTGGACCATAGCAGTTACAACTATGAATTTTTTAAATTAATTAAAAAAGGTATAGATCTAAAATTACAACAAATAGTTTATAGTAGAACATACCATATTATATGTTTACTATATAGTTCTCCTTTTGTGGAGTCCAGCAAAATTGGATATTTTATTTTATGATTTTTCTATGATTTACTAAGATTTTTTAAAGATTCAACAAAAATAAATAAAAAGACAACGACCATTGTTATTGTAGCAAAACCACCGTTCAAAAACGTTTGGGGGTTATTTGACCGGTTTTAGAAAGTTCAGAGGTAGAAAAAATCGGTTTTATAATTTAGGGTGAAGTAGTCTATCCTCTACAGTTGAAGAGGTTATGTAGAATTTTTTCTAGTTATAAGATATTTTTTAAGAATTATTTGGATTCTCCTCTCTAAACTTTAGAGCTAAAGCTTCAAACTAGAGGTCTAAAGCTAGCTCTAAACTTTATTCTACATCACATTAGAGCTCTAAAACTTAAAAATGCCCATAAAAATGCCTTAAAAAGTGATCTAAAGTGCTCTAGAACTTTAAAATCTAGAGGAAGGATCCAAACAAACCCTAGATGCTAGTTTTTCTTATGTATTTGGATGTTGAAGGATTATAAGCTTGTGTTCATCGGAGGATTCCTCTAGGTGATGTTTTTCTAGTGGATACTAGACCTCGTTGTTAGCGGTGAGTAGATTTTGCGGTCTTCAAAGCTATGTGTGTAGCGAAGGTGTCTGCATATGTCTCTTTCCTTTGCCATCTTTGCAATGCGATCTTCAAATTGAAGGCGAACAATTTAGTCTTTGATGTATTCTTATTTTTTAAGGTCATTTTGTGTCTTTTTTGTTTATCCTTTGTACGGACTTTGTTCTCATTGAGATGTGTCAAAGTAAATCACTCTTTTAAGGCCTTGTCTAGATCCATTTTTTTTGAATTTGGATACTGTAGCATTTTTGTTTATATTTGACAATTATTGTTCAATTATGGAGTAACTAGACTCAAAAGATCCGTTTCGCAAATTAAGGTAAACTATATAATTAGTTATTTTTTATTTATATTTAATGTTTCATACATGTTTCATAAGATTCGATGTGACGAGAGATCTTAAAAAGTTTTTGAATTTTAGGTGGAACTAAATAGAGTTAAGTGTCTTTATAAAAAAGATATACATTATATCTAGATATGTAGTAAAACATCGTCTTGTAATTGGAATGGAGGGAGTAGCATAATATTTTCATGCAATCATCAAGTTTTAGTGGATTTGTAAAAAACTCACTTGGACATTTTTTCCGTAAAAAGGAATTAACAAAGAAATAAAAATTTTGTGCTCCTCGAGTCGTTACTCGTTAGCCACCTCGTCCCAACAAGGGCCAAGGCCCAACAGCAGCAGCCCAGCGACTCACGGGAGCCACGACCACCAACCACCAGGCCTTTTGCTCAAAAAAAAAAAACCAACCACCAGGCCTGACTCCTGAGGCCTCTCCCTATCTCCCGACCGGTGATCGCTCGTGCAAGCCAGAACCCTAAATAAACCCTCGGCCCAGTACCTTCCCCACCCGGCCGCCGCCTCTCTCGGCGCTCTCCGCCGCAGGAACAACACAGCCCCCTCACCTCCCGCGTTCGGACTCCCGGGTCGCAGGCAGCCGCCTGAATCGTCTTCGTGCTTGCTCTGGGCTTGTCGCGCTGCCATCTCGGCCATTCGCTCCGGCCTCCGTCTCTACGAGGTTTATCCGGCGAGGAGAGAGGCCGCACGCGCGGAGTCTATAATGGCTGACGGGCAGCCTATTCAGGTTGGTGTCTCGTTCTCCCAGCTGTGAAACTTGTGTTTTTGATAACCTCATGACTGTTCTCCTAGTATGCTGTTGTCAATTGCTCTGTTTCAGCCGAGGAAGTTTCCTTTAATGATCGACTAGCTCCATAATTTAGTAAGCAGTAGTAGTTAGAAACCTTTGCCGAATGAACGGGCTCGGCAATACAAACACCTATTAACTGCGAGGTTGTTAATTCATACTAACGTGACAATTGACGAATGAACTTAACGTGATGCATTGTACGAAGTTTTACACCACACCAGGTGCTGAATCTTGCTTTATCAATAAGTTACCAAAATTTATACTAGAAATTGAGACTGGGTTGGGGATTTGGGTTTAAGGTTTGCGGTTTACCTGTTCTGGTGGCTGTAGAGGGAGATTTGGGAAGACATTCAGGCAGCGAGTGGTAGGTAGGGAGATTTGAGGCACGGCCTGCCAAAGTTATAGAGGCTTGCTGGTGGGTGTGAAGGTGGCAGGTCGACGGTGTGGAGGTTTGGGCCACCAGACTCGAAGAATATCTCTGGGCATTCAGGGAGGAGAGAGGAAGCTTGCATGGAGGAGGAAGGTGCTGGTGCCTGGCGGGAGGTGGTGGAGCGACAGTAGGCAGGGAGCGTGTGCATGTGGGCAGTAGTATCGTGTCGCATGGTGAGGATTTAAGAAGAGGAAAAGAAGGTACATGATCTGTACCATTAGATTTGGACCGGGCAATTAAAAAAAGTGACTGATAAACAAACCAAATTTCAGTCAACCGTTATGTCGATAGAACCATATGTTCTTCACTAGATATGACGTGCAGAATTGTAGTGACCTTGTGTTACCCTGTGCTACATTTGCATTACAGTTTGCTTAAACAGTAGCAACTACAGTGAGCAGCAAAAGATCTATTCTTAAACAGTAGCAACTACAGTGAGCAGCAAAAGATCTATTCTTAGGACTTAATTTTTTGACCTGTCACTTTGCAATGAATTTCATATTTGAAGCATGGTCTTAGCCGCTATTGAAGGTTTTGTGCAGTTTTGTCTTTTAAGTTTCAGTTTCCTGTTCGCAGAATGCCATTGCTCTTACTTTTGTGCTTTACTTCCTTCAAGAAAATGCATTTTCATTGTTTGTATCACTATAATTGAAACTCTTTGTAAAGTTATCTGCAAACTACTAGTTTCAGTTTCTGTAGACTTTGGATGCCACGCTATGGTCTTTTGTACTCTTGCGGCTTATACTTCCCTATTAATGGTTCAGTGGCTGATGTTACATTATTTACTTCTTGAGCAGGCAGCATCAGAGGAAGTGGATTCACTCCACTTCAGCTTCTATAGTGATGATGAAATTAAGAGGATCAGCATTAAAAAGATCACCAAGTTGGAGCGCCTTGATGCCAAAAACCTTCCTGTGCCAGGTGGATTACTGGACCCTGCAATGGGACCTATCAATGATACTGATACGTGAGTTCCTTGTCCCACTTCTGAAATCCTGCTTCTGGACTTGACATCTTAGTTATGGTCCGGAGTCCTTGAGATCAATTTACAAGGAAGTGACATTGTATTTTCTTATGTTTTAAGACCAATTTCTATATTTCAGCCCCCAATGAAAACCATATGGCTTTGCCTCAGTACATATAAAATGTATCAGTATCATAGAAGCTGAGTACCTTCTGTATCGTATCTTAAGTTGCTGTCTTGTAAGATTATGACATGGTCGGATTTGGTTAAGCCAAACACTCCTGATGTGCTCTCCACTTCTCGTTGGTGAAGCAAACTGGCACCATAAAATTGATGCTATACAGTGGCTTGATAATACACAACATTTTGTAGGTGTACAGACTACAGAGTAGTTTCATTAATTCTTATTTAGACTATGTGACTTGTTGATTTATTCGTAGTTGATGACTGGTTGAACAAATTCATGAAATGGAGTGAGCATATATTTATGTTTTTGCATCCAGCACTGGGGAGAACATATCTATGGAATACGTTTGTGGTGTATCATGTATCTGTTTTATGGATCTTGGCAAACAATAGAAGTGACATTATTACATGTTTTGATAATTGAGTTCAGGTTCTTACAGTTTATTTGATTCAAGTGAACCTTGTGGATGTGCTCCCCTTGGATATTTGCATATGGTATGGGTGTAAAAAAATACATTTCTCTAGTTTCTGACTATGTCGAAATTTTAATGGCCAGCTGCAAGAGTTGTGGTCAGAATTCTGTTCGTTGCCCTGGTCACTTTGGTCATATTGAGTTGGCAAAACCATTATTCAATCCTTTGCTGTTTATGAGTCTGAGAAACCTTCTCCATGTCACATGCTTCTATTGTCACAAGTTCCGCTTGAACAAAGAACAGGTGAGTCCATTTTCATCTTGCTACTTAGGTTTTCATCTTGGGCTAAGGTTATGCATGCCAATGCACAATCTTATTGTGATTTCACTTTATTAGGTTGACAGATATGTGAATGAACTTGAACTTTTAGTAAAGGGTGATATTGTTGGTGCTAAAAATTTGGAAGACTCAGTTAAAGAAGCATATCTTTCTGAGGAAGATGAAAACATTACCGAGACCACTTCAGGTGATAAATCATCTTCTGTGAAAGACAATAAAACCTGGACATCGGTTCAATTGAAAGAGGTTTTGTCTATTTTTTCCAAGATAATGAAAAAGAGACAGACGAAGTGTGCAAAATGCGATATGAAGAGCCCAACAATCTCAAGTCCTATATTTGGTTGGCTGGTCAAGGTATACTTGATTTTAGCAGTTTTTGGTTAGTGCTTAGTGGTTACTTTAAAATTTTGTGAACATATTCCAAAATGGACTTATTTAATTTTGTTTGATATTTGCTTAAATCACATGTTTCTGATTAAATTGCGGCAGATACACATCAGTTACCTGACACTTATGAAATTTAGACTACTGTTTCAATCTTCTTAAAACTGAACCATTCAAAATTTCTTTAGCAATTAAACAACTTATCTCTATATTATCACTAAGAAACAAAATCTTTTTGTGTATCGTCATTGGGACAGGATCACAGCTTCTGAGAATACAAAACCGGAAGTGTTGGTTTTATATTGTTTTAAAACCTGGATAATTAAAACTTCAGACTATTTGAACATTAGTATACATTGAAGTATGTAGACACGTATGAATATAAAGTTATTGAATTTCCTATAACAAATATTAGTGTAAGCCCTTTTCATAAACATTAAGATTCCACCCTATAATTCCATGTGTTGTCATACACCACTAATGCTGCACTGGCATGTGGACCAAGCCCTGTCAAGCACACAATTAGTGTGATATTATGCGCTTTGTAGTTATTCAGTGGCATATCATGGGTTCTCATGATGCCATAACTGTTGCAAGTACTCACATGAAATCCTATAAAACTTCTAGACAATGTACATGGAGAAAGGACTTCATTATCTATGTCTATTTTGTGTTGGGTATGTTTAATTTTAATCTTCATCTCATATTGTCAATTCAAATTCCTAATGGGAAAGCATTTGCTGCATCTTAATTCTTCATTGCATGTGATTGCATCTTCTGATTTGTAGGACACAAGTGCTTCTGCTGTAAGAGCAAATGCAATTGCTGATTTTAAACTCAAGGGAGATGGTGATGCTCACAACTCAGGGGACACGGGGGTTTCTGGTCTTGACGAAGAGACAACTTCACCTGGAATGGTCTCCAAAGGATCAATCAATGAAGTTAGACGCCTTTCTGATGATGCAGTTAAAGAGATGGTAGCATCATCAGGAAAGAAGCATCTATTGCCTACAGAGGTATGTTTTGTGTCTTCTTGAGTTTAAAAGGGAAATGCAAGCTTTGGAAGCAGATCGCTAATAATTTTATTACTCATTTTCTTCAGGTTGAATCTATTCTCAAGGACTTGTGGAACAATGAAGCCAGGTTCTGCATGTTACTCTGTGACTTCCAGAAGAATACGTTAAGTGAACCAGAAAAGAGAAGGGGTTATGAAATGTTTTTCTTGAATAGTCTCCTTGTGGCACCAAATAGATTCCGCCCATCAACTAACTCTAGTCTTGGAGTAAGTATCTTAGTCATCTAACCGACTGAATTTTGTTCTAAAGCTGACCTCTTTAGTTATTTTGCTGTTGTAGATGATGGAACATCCTCAAAGTGTTCTGCTAAGTAAAGTGCAAGAAGCCAATCTTGCGCTA
This sequence comes from Sorghum bicolor, assembly GCF_000003195.3. Taxonomy (NCBI): domain Eukaryota; kingdom Viridiplantae; phylum Streptophyta; class Magnoliopsida; order Poales; family Poaceae; genus Sorghum; species Sorghum bicolor. Next base: position 56,151,097 of record NC_012878.2, read on the forward strand.
CAGCATCACAATGCATCTTCTAACCATATGGATGTTATTCGAAGATGGATGGATCTACAACGGAGTGTAAATGTGTTATATGATAGTAGCAAAGGCCTTGGTAAGGATATATTCTTTTCATAAGGATTTGGACTGGCGCCTTTCACTTCCTGATCCAATCATGTGTTACCGCCTTACTGGGACATGAGTGCAGTTGTTGTGTCTGACTTGGGTGTGGGCGTCTGATTCGGCAACTATAAAATAGGATCTTTGGATTTGTCTATTATATATTTATTTATACTATTTTTAACTAGAAAAGGAAATACATTCATATTGTGTCACATCTGTAACTAGGCCCTGTTTATATCCTGCTAAAATTGGCACATGCTAGCAACATGTACCTTGCTAATTTTTGCTAGTAGCTAGTACACCTGTTAGTAAGTGGCATGTTTGGTTCCAGGCTTGCTAATTTTCAGTTGCTAGCTATTAGCAACATCGATCCAAACAGAGCATGATCTATATATGTCAAATCCAAAAGCAAATGCATCACATGCTTAAAAAGGAGAGGGATAAAGAAAGAGAGTGCTATTAAGCTGCCTTTTGCACCTGTGTGTATGGTATATCAGGGCTCTTACCCCATTCTTCTTTAATATAGTGATACACAGCTCTCCTGCATGTTTGAGGAAAAAATTGCACCACTTGGCCCCACAAAAATAACTTACCAGTTGCCCTGTAGGCCTGTACGCAGGCATGCAGCTAGCAGCTGCTGCCGCCTTTCATTCCCCTCGCTGTGCCTCTTGCTCCCGTTGCAGATCTGCTGCCACCATAAGATGGCCATTTCCTTGCATATGGGACTCACAAAATTGGTTGCCCTGCCCTTCTCATCCCTCCGGTGCTCTTCGATTGCCTAGGGATCAGATGTTGCTAACCCAATGGACTGTGAAGGACAAGGCTGCAGACCTGCTATCCTCATTGTCTTCAACCTTGGCAGACTGGCAGCACCGTCGGCCCTTCTCTATATTCCAATCCTCTTTATTCGGTGGTCTTCGCTGTCTTCCAAAGGAACTTGTTTGATTTTGAAGGCATGGCTGATTTTTTTAAAGGTCCCAGAATACAGGGTGGTACCTCCTCACGTCTATGCATGCACTTATTTCATGCATAGCTGCAACTCCTTGGCTGCCATACAGGGTGACTCTTACTCTTCCAAGTAGTACTGCACCAGCACTTGTATTCACCTCTTGGAGGTGGTTCGGGCTGATCGCAGGCGCCCTGACACATGCCGCTGCAGATGCAGGTGGAGCTCGGTTGTGCAAGCCCTCCATGTCATCACCGTCTGCTTGCGGCAGCATGTGCAGAGGTTAGCTATGCAGAAGTGCTCTGTGATCACGCTGTCTACATCAGCTGCAGACAGGTGGAGCTAGGCTGTTTGCGAGCTTTTCTGCGATGGTGGCCAACTGGCCATGGCAGTGTGGTTGAATTGGTGATCATTGGTGAATATGCATGGCATGTGGAGAAAGCTGATCAGCAAGCGTGTGGGGGCCAGGCGGTAGGCGGAGAGCACATATAGAATTTGTTATTTGCGTGTGTGAAAAAAAGCAGGAGTGTGGGCTTAGCTGCACGTCGAGCTTTGTGCTGGGCAGATGTTGGGCGAGCAAGAATCAATCGCTTCATTGGTGTCTGCGTTGAGAGCAGTTGTGCCCTGTACTCTGATATGGAGTAATTTACAAGTTGGGCCAAAGGATGCTAGACCAGCTGGTTAAGCAGTTCCGGCGGCACCCCTCAGGTCCTGAGTTCAAACTCTCATGGGAGTGAATTTCAAGCCGAGGGTAAAAAAATCTCGTTGCTCGCCCCAGGCCAAAGCACAGGTAAAGAGATCAGCCCTTCTCATGGGTAAC